>NC_056741.1:668351195-668513695 GCF_019279795.1 Protopterus annectens | reverse complement strand
AGTAGGACAAGTAGGCAGCCTAATATCATAAACCCTCCCTTTATATATATATATATATATATATATATATATATATATATATATATATATATATATTTTTTTTTTTAGTCAACTACACAAATGGTCAACAAATATGCTAGATTGCATAATTCTCGGGGTTGGGAAATATGCCCTTTCCCTAACATTGTGTGATCTTAGAATTAGCATATATAATAGGAGGGTAGGCAGGTCTCCTGCAAAAAATTAGGTTATATTATGGTATTTTCTAAAGTTTTGTTTTGCATGAGCAAAGATTTTTTCCATGACACATGCAATAGTAGTTTGTTGATGTTTCAAAGTTGACCTATTGGGGATGTCATAATGAATTTCGATATTTGGGTCATTTTTTATATATATATATATATATATATATATATATATATATATATATATATATATATATATAAGTACCATACAATTGGCAGAAAACACATTTGACAAATTTCTGTGAGTGTAGAAATGAGTGAATGAACAAATGAGTGGATGCATTTTTGTGTGAATGCAGTTTGGTTTAATTCAGGATTTAAGTAATGCAGGTAAGCAACAGTGAGCAACAAAATTAATATTTGACTGAGAAGGTGGTAGTTGTTCATGAGTTAGTGTTAGAGTGAGGGTTAGGTAGGGGGTATAGATTTAGTGACACATATGCCTGTTTGGTGTTGTGATTCATCTCTATCCTGTTGTCTTATGTAGTGGTACTTTGGATTATATCCCAGAGCACGTGTAGTTTCATGTTGATCTTTTGAGAAGATTGCAAACGTGAGCTTTGTGTTTTCTTCACTTTCTCTTTCTTCTCTGAGCTTGTGCAATATCTATAAATATAGTTCAGAGGTGCAGGAGCTTACCTTCATGTCAGGGAACATTTAGGAGGAGTTGCTTACCTGCAAAAACATGTTTTTCCATGTTTTACAGCCTTGGGAGTTTTGCTGTTTTGATGTTGATTAAACAAGATTAAATCATTCATACTGGGCCCATTTTGTAGTCTCAGTCATTTGTGAAGAAACTGGTAAGACAAGTTAAAAATATTCCTTTAATTGCAAAGTGTAAAGCTGTTCAAACATCTATGTGTTAGTGAGAATAAGTTGTGAATCTAAATATTATTGTCAAAGAACCCATTTGTTGAGGGAAAAAATTTTAGATTTACCTGATTTAGAAGTGACTGTGCTTGAACGAAAAAGTCATTCTAAGTTTAATACTATGGAGAGACTGATTTTTTCACTAGTCACACAATGTTATGTGGCATGGTGATAAGATGCAATGCTACTGCACTCAACTTATTCTGTTAAGTGTTAAGTTACTCAGTGGCACCGGTACAGCATAAATAAGGAGATGGTAAAATAACACGATTAAATTAAACAGCAGAGTCACCAACAAATTGTACTGTATAGCTTTATATGATATAATTACTGGAACAAGAATGTAAAAAAAAAATATATGTGTTGCTAACTAAGTAATCTAAAAATCAAAGATTTCATAGTTTTCCTATATAACAGATTTTTTATCTAAACCTATAAGCTAATTATTTAATTTTCTTTCCTTTCTTTTGATATTATCAACATTGTGCTCACTTTGGAGTAAATGCACTGTAATTTATAATAATTGTATATATATATATATATATATATATATATATATATATATATATATATATATATATATATTTATATTGCAATTTTGCCTAATGCAGAGAAAGTTGAAAGCTGTATTAGTTTTGGCCTTTCTGGTTCAATAATAGAAAGTATAATAAGGAAGAACAAAAATGTTATGAACATTAGGGAACCCTCAGCTTCATTTAAAAAAATAAAAAAATGTCTTCTATAGTTATTTTTTTATTATTTTTATTTTTTATCAAAAATTTAGTTGATTTTACAGGAAGTGAACTAAGGATGGATTTTTCACTGTAGACTAGACATTAATTTGAAATTGTTCATATAGAAGTTCCTGATGATAACAAGTTCACATTGTTGTCACGGCATTTATGATATATATAATAAGTGACAGTTCAACATTCTACTGTTTGGTAGTATGCATGCAGAGCAAGGGAGAAAACATCCTCTGTTCAGCTCTACTGTTTGCTAATTAATTAGTGGACATCTTTGATGTCCTGATATATTATTATTATTATTATTATTATTATTATTATTATTATATCCATAGTTATTTTATTAAATTATTTATGAATGAGGTGAGTGAATAGTCAAGCTAGATGCTGAGTGCAGATGCAGGAACAACTGCTTAACTTTACACTAAGACTACTGCATTTTTAATTTTGTCTTTTTGTCTGTTATTATTTCATGAATTTTATTAAATGTTTCTAATAGTGTAAATATGAATATTAATTTCTTAAATCTGCTTAAATTCCACCTAAATGCATATTTTATGGGTTTGCTACAAGGGATAACATTCTATATGCCTGAGATATGTTTGCACATTAATCACTTGCTCAAAAAGACAAGTACTCAAACTCCCATGAACTCAATCTCCCATAACCACTTAACTCTCATAGCCCTACCAGATCCCTAACGCCGACTCTAAAACTCCCTTTCCCAAGTCTTTTTATGCTCCTTAACCCTAAGACCCCCTTCTTGTTTCCTAATCCTAAGACTCCCTTCCTATTCCTTTAACCTAAAACTCTCTAAACCCTAAACCCTCCTCCCACTCTCTAACCCTAAGACTCCTCCCCTACTTCCTAAACTTAAAATCCCCCTCCTTATCCCTAAACAGAAAACTCTCTTTCCCACTGGTGCCTTAATCCACACTCCCACCCCAACTCCCTAACATCTCTTACTATACTTACCTACTCAAAGTCAAATAATGTGTCCAGATAAATTGTGACATCTGCTTGCCTGAACTCATATTCAAGTTAGACCACAAGAAGTACCTATCCGGGCTACAAGATTCTCAAGTCCTTGGCTTTGAGACAGTGGGCTTTGAGCATTTGGGACTTGATCACTTGTATAACACAAACTATATGCTCATTTGTCTTGTTGCAAATAGTTCACACCAATAAATTCTGTCTTGTCTGCATTTTATCCCCTTAAAGGTTAGCATATAATACATCCATATATGGTAAAAACAGCAATGTAGAGTTGTGTGAAAGCAAGAATGTCCTCTATCCTCTTTAAATAGTGAAACCTTTGTACTCTACAACTAGTGTTGTAATGCTATTTGTTGTGGCCTATCTGACTCCAGGGTTAAGGGATTCTACTTAAGGACCAAAGGAAGGCAAAAGCAAGTATGCTGACTCTGCATTTCAAGTTAAGTGGAAAGGTTTTGGTTTAAACTATGTGTTAACTAGTGCACTGGATTATTTATATATGTTAATCCTTTGCTGGACTAAGGCAAACAGGAAGCTAAAACAAGGAAAATATTTATAGAAAGGAAGCTAGAAACTGCTGTGTCAGATGAGAAAAAATATAAGTGAGAGTAAATGAATGGCTGAAACATGATTTGTGCTCACCTACAACACTGGTACACATTCCATTTTTATCAAAAATACAATCAAATCACTGTAAATGGTAATACCAATGGGTTTTAGGGAACACATTTGCAATGACTTGGAATAGAATAGTTAATGAGAAATATGTTTGAATAATGTGCATGTAGTCAAAGATATTATATACATTTTATTTTGAGGACTATTATTTTCAGGTGAGTTTCAGGATTATGATGCTTTACAGCTGACACATCAGGCTGCCTGTTGTAATTCTGAGTTTAATTTGTAGTCCTTGAAACAGCAGAAATGCATGTGAAAATGCAGGAGAGTATATACTAAATCTGATGATGTAGTATTACAGATTATACAATGACCCCCCATTAATATTCAAAAATGTGCACGCTGAGTGGTCAGCATGCACGTTGTAAATCAGAGTTATAGTAATGGAAAAAGGTCCGGTTGCCCGGACTTTTTCCATTACTATAACTCTTTACAACAGAGAATGCAAGCTCTCCTTTGCTTCACACTGTCTCACTATGTTAAAGTTCTTTAACATAGCAAGACAGTTTGTAAAAAGCAACGGAGATCTTGCTTTCTCCGTTGCTTTTTTCAAAACTGTCTCGCTATGTTAAATGGGTTTAACATAGCGAGATAGCTTTAAAAAAAGCAACAGAGATTCTCCGTTGCTTTTTTTAAAGCTGTCTTGCTATGTTAAATCCATTTTACGTAGAGAAACAGTTTGTAAAAAGCAATGGAGATCTTGCTTTCTCCATTGCTTTTGCCCACAGCTCTGATATACTGCGTAGGCATATGCATGCGCAGTACATCAGAACTGCCGCAGAATACCAGACAGCTGCGGAAGGGCAGCAAGGAGGCATTATACAATGCCATTATTTAAGAAAAGTAATTATTTTTTTCTTAAATAATGTCATTGTATAATAGCAATAACCCACTTCTGGGTGTGGGTAATGCTGAATTTACCCATGGTTGGCTTTGTTTGGCCACTCGGGCTTTGCCCTCATGACCAAACCACACCAGCCGTGGGTAAATCCAGCATTACCCACACCCAGGCATGGGGTTATTGCTATAGTATTTCACCTGTTATAAGGTTTGGTGATTGTAAGTGGCAAAGATATGGGGATGTGGCCCTCTCAATCAGATCAAGCCCCTCCCCCATGCAAAAATGCTATAAAGGTGTTTTAGACTAAGTTTTGGAATGTGTTTTTTTTATCACTCTGTATATTTTTTGGGGGAGGCAGAATTCACATATCTGGTCTCACACTTTTGAGAAGGAAACAATAAATGGCATTAACTTGATTACAGCCAAATATGACAGTTCTTATTTACAGCAGAGATATTATGTTTGTACACTGAAGGCTACCCCCCCACACTTTGCTTGTGTACAACTGCAATATGACCATATTTTACACAGAAAGGATTACCACTAATCAAAAACAGATCAGTTTGGGTTGCATACATACACAGATCATTGTCTCTGTTGTAAAGTTGTACCAGTTCTGATTGCTAATGTGTCGGGTAACAAACTGTCTCTTTGGTCTCATTTTATAAGGGAAGAAGTCACATTTGCCATAAAATATTGGATGACTTTAAAGACTGCACCATATTCCACATATTACTGTTAATAATGTGAACATGTCCACAAAGTCAGCATGTAGGTAATATTTAAAGTTTCATCTCTGCTGCCATTGTGTCTTCATTCTGTGCCTGCTACATAAAACTGACTTCTTCAAGCTAAATCTGGACCTAGAGCTATAGAAGTCTTCCAAACAACACACTTCACCTAATTATTTCAAGCACTGACAGCATTAATAGTGCATTACAATTATATTTCTGTTTATCAATTGTTTCTTTGGAAATTTTCTTACCTGAGACAATGAGTTTTGTCCCTTTTCCAAATAAGCTGTGAGCATAGCTACACCGTGAACAGTAATATGTCCCAGAATCATTCCTCATGGCGTTATTTATAAATAAATGGCATTCTTTTAAAAAAGCACCTCCCTTTGAGGTGAACCTTCTATCGATAACTCGCTGAGGTGCTTCTGTGTGCCGCTGAATGAACCACGCGATCTCATAGCAAGAAGTAGCAGCACCTTCAATGGTACAGGTGATGTTAACATTGTCTCCAACGCTGACCTTCACAAAAGGTGGATTCTGCACCAACTCAGTCTTAAAATCTGCAAAAACAAAGAGAACAAGTATTAGTAAATTTCCACTGTCAGAGGTATGGTCCTTGGGAATCTGGGTATAGAAGCACTTATTCATGAAATTAGTTAAGTTGCTAAAATTGTACAACAATATATTCAACAAATCTATCTATCTATCTATCTATCTATCTATCTATCTATCTATCTATCTATCTATGTATCAATCTATCTATCTATCTATTCTATCTATCTATCTATCTATCTATCTATCTATCTATCTATCTATCAATCTATCTATCTATCCATTTTGTTTGAGCACAGCAAAGTTTGTGGAAGATGATGGAATTTCTTATTTTAATGTTATAGACTACAAAGGCTATTTTAACATCAAACTGCTTGAGTATCCCATCATTCAATCTAATAGTGGTCCTGAATTGTTGTAACTAAGGAGAAATGCTGTTTACCCATTTTCACCATTGCATATAAAGGCAGATCACATTGTTAGCAATGCAGACAGACTTTACTAGACCTACCTGGCAAGCAGAAAACTAAAAGCAGCAGGCTGCCCAGCATGTTATACGCTGGTCACTGAGCACCCAGATCATAGATTGTTTCACAATATGTGAAGGTGATCAGAGAAGGAAATGGCAAGTGCAACTTTGACACTGCTTATATCACGTTCCGGAGTAGATTTCTATCTAAACATGGCTAAATGTGGCTTTAGAGGTGGAGTTACCTTCAGTATCAGTAACGTACTTTTGAATCTCTTCATTTATCTTAATACAGTAACTTGTAAGCATGCAGGCTGCTAACTAAGTACAGTTACTCTGCATTTTATTAATCATGGTGAGTGGATACCTGAAATTAATGTAGCAGCTCAAAAAAGTACTCCTCACTGGTGAGGTCTGCTTATTAAGTGTGTAATAGAAACACAACAAGCACACAAGAACATCAGGAACTAAATACCTTTAAGTAACATGACCTTACAGCACAAGTCACTTTTAATTAATGCAGTAGATTCATAAATAAACATAAACATATCGATTCATTAGATATCTTTTTTTTTAAGATTTTGGATTTTGCTTTGAGACATGCAATGTTATTAAGCAAAATATTTAAATCACTAATTTTGAACATGCTAATCAAAGCACGGGAACTGCAAAGTAAATATCTTCTTCAGAATCTCGGTGCATGTTTCATTTTTTGGCAGTCAAAATTACCACAACCATGAAATTTTGAACATTCATTGTCAATGTAGGTAATAAATCACTTGTTGAAAAGTGTTTTTTTTTTTTAAATCTAGCTGACTGAAGCGTGATCATTCAATATGTAGTACTAACATTTAATTAGTGATGCTAGACTTATGTTGTTATGTTATGTGATTAGAAGAGTCGTTCATGGTGGTAAAATTGAAGCCCTCACAGAGACAATACACATATATGAGAAAATGACAAATTGTTGAAGGAAATTGTCGCAAATCCCTTCATATACATATCACCTACCTAAAAACACCATAGTCTCGGAAATTGTTATATTTGTTTATTTATTTATATTTATTTATTGCATTTGTTTACCCACATATTCTGACTGGGCAGAAAGCTACTCCTTTTCAGTAGAGGCCCAGGGAGAAAAGTTCCAGAAAAAATTCCAACATTAACTAATGAACACAGTAAACAGAGGTATACAAGTAATTAACAAATATACAACATTTAAGAGTATTGAATAGCAGCATCATGTAATGAGCTATGAAACCTTTTCTATGGAAAAAACTCAGGGAAACAAATGTATAACAAACACAGTAAACAGAAGTACACAAGTAATCAACAGAGGTATATAAAGTAATTCACAAATATACAACATTTAGACAGAGTATCAGTAATTAATGGCAGCATCATCTAAAGAGATGTGGAACATATTTGGAAAATAACTTGGTAGAAGGAGAGAAAAAGGAGGATTAGTAGTAAGAGGTAAAGGAGAATGTTTTAGGATAGTTAGCAGGAAGAAGAGGAAGAGGTAGAGGTTCTAGTTGCATTCTAATACAGTAAGTGCTTGCTCTCAAGATTACACCTGTACGTGCTCTTATTGAAGCAAAACTCCCCAAAAATGAAGGCTGTTTATGGCATTATAAAGTGGGTTTTGAAATAAAGTAAGAACATGTTCAGTAGGTATAATGTATTTCTGTTAGAAACATTTTAATAAAATCTATGAATCTGCTGTGCTTCTCTTGTTTTTTCTTTCAAAGAGGCTTACATAACCCTTTAGCCATTGTTCAAAGAAGGCATGCAAGCAGCAAAAGGAAATCATAAGGAAGTATATTTACACTGTGCCGTGGTAGTTATTCACAAAGACACATTAATGACAGAAAATGCCACAATGTTATTAATAAAAATGTAATTTGGCTTAATCTTTTGTAGTCAGACATTTGGTTCCATACTGAAAGCCTGTTGACTATCTATCCCCTCTTTTTTATATTTTCTGTTGTTCACACATTTCCCCAATTGGCTTAACTTATGTGGCAGTGCATCTCTTCTAAGTCAGCACTCTCCCAATGCTACAGCTTTATGTCTGGAGTAACCCCTCCAGGTCTGTGTTTCCAGCCCCCGACATAGTTAGTAAGTGAAAGGTTACCGACAAGGGAGTGATCCAGACAGCTGCCACTACTACTTGCAGCTATGTGCTAGTTTTCCTTTGTAGGCCATTGCTTGCAAGCAGACATGATTTAGGACTTTCCCCACCACCACTAAGGTGGTGCTGCCAAGAAAAGCAACCCACAAGCCTAGACTGGTTGCTTTTCTGTGTCCACATCTCTCTCAGGACTACAAATAGTAGCCTGACCTCACCAGCACATCATTGTGTCCCTTTACCTAATGAGAGCTGAGCAGTCAAAGCCTTGCTATTTCCCCTTCCCGTATTCTATTTCCTTTAGCCACTAAAGCCATTACTCAAATGCAGGTCACCTGGGTAGTCACCAAGTTTGAAGTTAGGGTGTTATAACTCTTCAGCAATTGAACTGCCTATAGTCACGTCTTTATTGAAAAACAACTCACAGTTCAAGCAGTGCAGAATGCCAGCTTGAAGACTGCAGTTTTGAGGAAGGTGGGACTTTTTTATAGAAGTACACTGCCTGGTATTTACAAAGTACATTGCTGGTGATCACAACATGAAGGTCAGAATAGCTGATATTAGACCCTTAGTGGAGGAAGAAAGTTGAAGATTCTGCACAGTAGAATGCTGACATGATCAGCAGGAAGTAAGTGTGGTGGAAGACTTGTGAGGAAGTCATTTAACAAGACTGGAGCAAAGTAACCTGGTCCATCAGTCAGGTTATAGACTAAGCAGGACTCTGCATACTTTATCTTTTCCCACTTAGTGGTTGCTTCACCTAGAATTACAAAGGAAACAACTAAGCAAACTGTGGCAATTGTGGTTATGCAAGATTATCTTACTTATATATTATATGTTATAACATTTGTGACTTATGTGATTACATTTCACACTATGCAGTTACTTTCATTTTCTTAAGTTGCCTAGCATAAAATAAAAAAGGCTTTGCTGTTTACTTTTTGTCAACCAGTACATTTGTATGCTGGTTCAGAAATAAGATCTACTTTATTATATTATGATGGGAAGAACAGGTAACAACCATGGAAAAATGGGGTATTTTCAAGTGCATTGTTCAAAGCACAAAATGTGAAACTGTGGGATCTGAGACTTTGTTCATATTCTTTAAAACAGTGGTCATGAGCTCTTTAACTTATAAATTGCTATACTGGTTCAAGATTAATGGCAATGTGGTATGCCAGAGCTAGTAGCCTCAATACCGATGGAGAAATATAGCCAAGGGTATTGCTAGTGCATCATCTTATTTTTATGGGAGTCCTGTCAAAAAATGAACATAGAATTTCAAGTCTAAAATGATGAGTGGGAGAGCTCAGAGAATCCTGTGACCCTTGTAAATCAATCAACTCAGGGAATGAGTGTATTGGCCAAGATGCCTACATGAAAAAATGACCATACCAGCATATAACATTGGAATATACCTTTCAACTCTTTTACTCAAGATTTCTGGACAAATCCAAAAATATTGGGGGAGGGGGTGAACAAATATTCCAAATAAGGGACATTTTTAGATTTTACTCTATTTCACTTAAAAATAATAGAACAATAGGTTTTGTATCAACATGCATTTTCTGAGCCATAGGTTTGAAATGTCTAACCTTATTGACTGACAGACTGTATTCCTGAGTGATCTACCAGCAAATCAAAAATTGTATGTGGACAGGACAATATATAAGGGGAAACTGGAGATGTTCTGTAAAATCAGGAACAGTTGAGTGGTATGTCCTGGAGTACCATGATACCTCTAATGGTGATAAGTTTTCCATTAAGCAGAAGCATAGCTAGGGTGGGGCAAGAGGGGCAATCATCCCAGATGAAAAGTGTTGGGGATGGTGTGATCGGCCATCCATCATCCTGTTTTTTTTTTTTTTTGCTTTTCGGGGGAGTGTGGATATGTGGATGTAACTGTAAAAATCCCATGGCTACAATGCAGCTACCAGGTTATTACAGTGAATTTTTTTTTTTTTTTTGCTTTTCAATGGAAGCATTAGCTAGGGGGCATAGGGGCATGGATGTAACTGTAAAATCTGATTACTAGAAAATAGTGACTGGGTTATTACAGGGGAAAGGCCTTTTGTTTTTTTGGCTCTTCATTTTTCAGCATGGTGGGGGTGCTGGTTTGTGGTATCAGCCCAGGGTGCTGATTGAGCTAACTACTCCTCTGCAGTAAGGACCACAGCTGATAGTTAAGGAAAAGTAAGAATAAGAATAAACAGTGAGTAAGTCAACAAATAACTGATAATTAGGAACGAAGAATTCTGCTGGAAACAACAGTGATGCTGACAAATCCAGGCTCTGTTTTAGGGTTTTGTGAAGTAATACCACCTTGGGATGTAAGATTCACACTTAGTAAAGGGAGAAGAGATAAAAATTTAGGCTGGAGCTTTGAATTTGGTACGGATACAGGGTTTATGATAATTGTTTGACTCATGTATATGTTGAGAGCAAAAATGTTGAAACCTGAATGTCGTTGACAGAAACGACAATGTATACAGTCAAAGGGGAAGCCTGCAGTGTGCGATCACAGTGCAGTTAGAGAATTGTCCTTTTCCCTGCTGCAGTACCATCTCATATCTAGTATGTATGTATGTATATATATATATATATATATATATATATATATATATATATATATATATATATATATATATATATAATTTTCAGGGGAGTGGGGGGCACAACCCCACATCACATGAGGAGTGTAGGGGGTAAGCCCCCTTTTCCTGCTTTTTGATTAAACATTCTGAATGTTGGTGCTATGACATATGACATTCAGAATGTTCAATCAAATTGCATGAATCCACTGATATGACGTAATATAATTAAGATAATCTGATACATATAAATAATAATTTATCTATTTATTTTGTATAATTTATTTTAGTTTATTTGTTCACTGAACACCTATGAAAAAACCTCAAAAGGAATGAATTAAACATGTTTCACAAGTTTTACAGTGTTTATGGGACAATTAGTATAGTTATTGCTAATTATATATTTAAGATATATGATGTATATTATATTTACTTATAAAGTAGCTAGTGCTTGCTGCTATAGAAGCTTTACCCCCAGCCCCCACACCACTTTAGTCATGTGTGCTAACCCTCACCAGAACCAGGCCATGGTCAAACAGAGCTCTAGGCAGAGTAAAGGAGTGGGGTCCCTCTCTCAGCCATATTAATACCCCATTAGCTGGCTGCCTGTCCCCAGTTGCTATAAAACATTGAATAAACATGTCAGTGTGCATATTATTTTTTCTTTGCATTTACAATGATCGCAGAGATTTGGATTTAATTTAAAACTTTTTATTTTAAAATTTTCATTTTTAGCCATTTGCTAGACAAAAGAAAAAAGAAAAAAACTGCCACACTGAAAATAGACTTACCAACAATAACAATAAAACTTCTTTTCATTTGAAACTCACATTTATTGAAAATGAATCTGGCAAGCCATTATACAAGAGTCATGTTGGGATTCATTGTCGGACAGGATATTCTGAAGTACTAATTTGCTGCTGGATGTAGGGATTCAAAGACAATGTGCAATACATTTTCTAATACCTTGAGATAGCCCAATGAACATAAGTGTCCCTTTTCAGAGACAGATCAGGAGTACTGCCTGATATAGTTACTTGGGCAGAGTCACACAGTAGACAAATGCATCCTGAGGGAATCAGGCACTGCAGTACAGAAGCAGCTCATTAACAGATGTTAACAAATGCAAGAGAAAGCCTGCTGTAGCCTAACACAGTGCATTTTACATATACATGCTTGCAAAAAGCAAGATAATTTAAAAGTGCATTCAGGGTTAAAATATTACTTGTTCACTTTATGTTAACCAGTTTATTTACGACCAAATGATAAGCGCAGTGTCAACCATCAGAAAACCAAGAAAATCAAAGGGCATTTAAACATGCCTCCAACATTCAAACCTTTCCTAGCTCCATCTGCCAGTTTATCACTCACTCCTTTTGACATGATCACAGCTGGTTAACTACATAAAGCCATCTGGTTTCCCATTCTGCAATGAGCCAATCTCCTTCTTGGCTCTCAGCTTTACAAGCTCCTCAGGGAGAAGTCCATCCGTGGGCCGCTAGGCTGGTAAGGCAAATTCCAACATACACTCTAGAATTCTTGCTCACTCCAGCGTGTTCTGCAAGTTCCATAACTAGACCCCATTGAACTTATCACTCTTTCTCCATTCTTGACCCCAAATTGTATGAATGGCCTCCCTACCCATTTCAAAGATATTTCTATGAACTCCTCCTTTCACCTGCAACTCAAGCATTATCCTAAAACCCAAGTTGAATGCAAGTGTTCACCTTCAGGAGACATTGCCTAATGTAGCCAGACTTCTCATACATCATGACACCTCAGTCTCCTTCTGTCCTATATATATTGCCCTAGATTAAGTCTGCAAACTCTAGCTTTTATAGGCTTCATATGTACTGATTGTCTATAGTTGACTTATGTGTGCTTTAATCCCCTTCTCCTCTACACCTTATTGTACTTAACTGTATTCCCCCTTCTGCATAATTAATATTGAACATAGTTGTACATTGTTTTTCATCATTGTCTCCTTTTCATTGTAATAAACACTGTTCATATTTAGCTATTTTGTTTTACTAGTTGTGTAATTCAGTTTTTGCATATCTATGCCGAGATTGAAATTCACGCACTGGAATCATTGCTGTCTTCCAGTTACTAAATCAAATAAGTAAGTAAGCAAGTAAATAAATAAATAAATACATACATAAATAAAAATAAAGAAAGAAAGACCATCCCCAGGATTCACGAAGCCTCCGTGTAAGAGTTATAACTCTTACACGGAGGCTGCAGTTAAACTGAGTGATGTCAGCATGCTCTGCATATTCATGAGAGCATGCTGAATCACACCTAAGTCGAACACGGCCGTGTAAGACAGTAGGGGGCGTGTCCGTAGGCTGAGCCCTGCAAGCGGACACGCCCCCAGAAGTTTAAAAGTGCCCAAAGTACACACCCACAACAGAGTCCACGGAAATGTGAATAAACACAACACAACACATGCCCCTACAGACTATTAAACATAAAAAGAAATATAAATGTACATGTCATATTTTTTAAATTGTAAAGATGTTTAACCGTGAGTGCTTCGTTTGCTGGGCGTGCCGTAGCGCAGCTACAGTTAGCAGTCAGTGGGAAAGCATATAAGAACTACATATGCAAAATAAGCCAAGAAGCAATAGCGAAGTGGTAGAGATGCCGGCTGCAGAGCAGGCATTCATGGTTCGAGCCCCCACAACACAAATTTTTTTTTTCCCAAAATAAGCAGGAAACAAGTCCCTGACACATATATGTACACATAAAACCAGAATATATGTAAAATGCAATGTAATAGCCTATTTATATTGAATAAATGTGAGCTAAGAAATGAATATAAACTGCCAGATATGCCCATAGCTGAGCTACAGTTCAACAGAGTGAGGTTATGTGCCCGTAGATAAGCATAGGTTTAACTGGTGCAAAATGAGTGCCTGTAGCCGAGCAGTGGTTTACCACGCTAAATATATGTGCCCCTAATTGCGCTAAGTGGCATATGCGTGCCAATAGCCAAATGAGTGTTAAACCGGCGTACCCCGTTTGCTTGGAGCTGCGCACCGCAAGCGAGCTAACCGATGGGCAACGGTGAGCAAGCCGTATCCAAAATGCCTTTACACAGACACAGCCCTCAACATGTCTAGACAGTCATGAAAAATAAAAAGCAGTGGCCAGGTTCGAACCCAGGATACTATACACCATAGTCAAGGTACAGAACCACTAAGCCATGACAGCAGTTCCTAGAAATGCAATATTAGCTCATATATAGGAATGAATACAAACTACAGCATGACAATGCAGGTTTACTGAAGTTGATACAATTCCAAACTGGCTAATCACAGATATGTGCGGGAAAATCGGACTATATAAGCCCCATAGGCGGAATACACAGCATAAGCGATTGTAGAACAGACCTGCAGTTAGAATGTCAGGTGTAGGTGAGGGTAGTCGCTTCGAGCGCAGAGGTGGGGTGTTGAGGAGTCCAGGTACATGGCCTGGCTCCTAGTCCACAACCATGAGGCCCAACTCATGCAGGGCCAGGTCCTTTGGGGGCGTGCAAGGCTGAGGCGTGGGACCAGTTGGCTCATGAACTCACCAGTGCCACAGGAATTCCTAGGACAGGTGAGCAGGTCCGTCACCACCATGCGGACCTGAAGAGTCGTAAGCAGGACCAACTGAACCGTTGGATCCAGGAGGCCCGGCAATCACCCAACGCCCCACCACTGAGTAAGTATAAATTAATTATGTTTGTAGAAAGTTAAACTACCTGAAATCATGGAGATGTGTATTCCAATATTACTTCATTTATATTACAGCTGCAGGTGTCCGTTCTGCGAACCGCAGAGCCTATGCTGATAGGCTGGTGCGGTTGCGCCACCAGGCAGGTCAGTAATCCACTACTAGTAACTGTAAAGATATATAAATGTATGACAGTCAGCATAAGAGTGCAGTGTAGCCAGGAAGGAATTAAATCTGCAACTCACAGAGTGTGAAAGTGTATGCAAGTATTGCCTGATTACAACAGTTCCCAGCCTGTAAGTTGAAACTAATCATGAGACTGTCCAACACATATTTTGAAATAAAACTGCCCTGCCTGTAAGAAAATAGTACACAACCTGCAGCAGGTAAAGTATAACTGCAGAAGAGGATGAAATCACATGTGTGAAATATATTCCTGTGGAAATACTGAAACATGACAGAAGTGAGAGTGCTGGAAAGAACTGTAATAATTTCTGTTAAAACATGTCAATAAAGCCTAGAAGTACCAGTCTGAATAGTAACATGAAAGCAAGTGAGAGAATGTGAGAAAGTGTCAGGAATACAGCACTACAGTAGTAATAACCCCTGAATAAACTATACTGCAGTCAGGACATAATTAAATGCATGTGAGACCCAGAACCAAACAGAAACATCTGTTCAAAGTGTTGCTGCATGTGGAATGTGTACACCAAAATTTGGATATGTTACTCCCAGTCTGAAATATGCAGATAGGATGACTGTCTGATATACCAAACATCCACACCTGTCTACAGTTATAGAAAGCACAGTTAACAGGATGATGTATCTGCACAAACTTCGATATGAATTGTGTATGAACAGCAATAAAATGTAGAGTTATGTTGCAGTAACAGTCCCATCTGCAAGGTTAAGTAGTTAACATATAGGACACTGTAGTTAGAACAGTAGTGTGTATATAACTGTAGCTATTAGAAATGTACAGCATATGTGGTTGTATTCGAAGGTGTTAATAATATGTCTGATTTACCCCACCCTCTAACCATCTATAATCCATTCCACAGGAAAATGGTATGTGCAATCACAATTACCACCCCTGGACATCTGTCCTGTTGGGTCATATATATTTGCATGTCTGTTGATGCATCCGCCCCATTCATACATCCACACCTGATGGCCTGTTGCCATCAATCAACCCTGCATGTTGTTGGACTGTGTATTACTGTTCAAATTATGCATGTGCTATGCACGCTGTTCAATGGTGTGAATAACTGGGTGTGTGGTTAATGGGAATACTAATGCATGCTGGTACAACTAACTGTGAATGGTATTTATATGTCACTAACCCAAACTGTCATGACATAATGCAAAACATAGAACGACAGGGAAGGCGGGTTCCGGCGGACCCACCTCTCCCCAGTCCGGACCCTCCTCCGGTGGCCCTGTGCCACCTGCGGGTGGAAGCGCTGCAGGGGATGGGGCTCTCTCCCCCTCTGCAAGTGTGGCCGGAGGAGATCCAACACTCACCCTCCATAGCGTCCGGACTGTGGTGCGTAGGGAGATTCGGGACTCTGTCCTTGAGCTCCTACACCAGCTTGAGGCACGGGTGGCGCAACTAACGGGCTTGCCCGTTGCCCCGCCTACACAGCCCCCAGCACAGCCCCGTCCTGGGCAGTGAAGGAACAGTGGCAACTGCCTATGGGTGGGGATATCAGTTCCACTGTTGCCATCTGTGGGCTCATGGGCTCTGGACATCCCAACCTCCGTCCCCGTCAATTGTGTAACCCCCACACGTGTCATACACGCCCCTGTATGCGTCTTGTTTGTCTTGTCTGTTAACCTACCCAACCTACCTCCCCAGCTGTACCGACTACCTTCACCTGACATACCACTCTCACCTGAAAAAAAGAAAAAAAAGGGCACTCTGTACCCACAAAAAATTACGCCCATACATAGCTGCCCATTCCGCACACATGTCTACTGGACATGGAACCCATCAATTCAATTGGCTGTACAACAGGTATTATTGTTGTCCTGACACCTCTCTCAGGGGTGGAAGGTTTCAAATGTCACACCAAATTACATACATATGCACAGCTGTTGCTGCTGAAGAAATGGGCAGCGATGGGCCTTACCTACATCCCTCCTGCACATCCCAAGCTTGTTTCCCTACTGTCTTACCCTCTTTGTGACCCCTTTTCACCACTTTCCTGTCTCCCGTTTTCTTTTCTTTCAAAGAAAATAAGCGGTGTGTGTAAGAGTAAGCACGTTTAGCGGTTGTAACCGGTGCGCTTGTGTGCGTGGAGCTAACGCCAGTGCGCATCGTGAGCTCCGCAAACCAGCGCTAACCGGTTACAACTGCTTAAAAGTGCCTTAGTCACTTTGATTGACAGGTCCCGTGCTCAGTTCAAAAGAAAAATAAAATCCCACTCTGAGTCCCGAACCCAGGACCTTGGCAACTATAGTCTACATGACTTACCACTAAGCCATGACTCTGATATCGAAACACTGTGCTAAAGTAAATATATCATTTAACAGTAGGAATGAATGTAAAGGGAATATAGATGTGGAGTACACAAAGCATGACATTTAGAATCACAAACAAAACTGGTGGACTTCCATAATAGTAGTGTGTGAACAGAAACAGCCATGCTAGTTGGAAGCTAGTAGGTAATAATGTCACCATAGCACCTTGCAAGACACACACATACTCATAGCAGGATAAGCACTGCCCATACCCCACAACCTCCTACAGGAACACATCCGGACCAAGTAATAAAATATGTGGAGCAAAGGCCCAATACCAGGGACACATTACAAACAAAGTTACAACAAATGCAGACAGTTCAGAAAGTAACAGGGTCTACACCTTGGGGATGTCTGGAAGGGTATGCAGTCTGGAACATGAATGTTTGTCACCATATTCTGACATGAGCCCAGACTGACATGCCAGATAAAGGTGTGCATGGGATAATGACCAAATTATGAGTCAGAAATGTGGACGGCCTGGAACTATCTGTACACATGACGGGTCCAACACCACCATATTTGAATAGTTAAGAACCTAGACATAGCAACAGTGAATGTCTTACAGGGATGCCCCACAGTCCCCATGTGACATGTACAAACAGTAGGCAGCAAGGTGTAACACATGCACTGGTACCAATGGAGTCTGGAAAGTATTCACCACTCGCATGGCAGACAAAGTGTAGCAATACCTATGCTCATGCTAACCCACAGTCACAACTGCAGCATACTAGACATATTAATGGGTGCACCCCACTGATATGTACCATTCCATGAGGCACATAACTGATGAACCTGAAAGCCTCTGGGGCCTGCTCAGCAGCATACCCACATATGCTAATAGATGTCAAGGCCCACACCATGGCCAGACCACACTGCATGCTGTAACACCCTAGCAGATATAGCAAGCATTCCAGGGTGTGAATGTACATGGGAAATAGGAAAGCTACAGCAGCACACTACAGTCAAGACATCTAGCAGGCACACCAGTACTGACAGTAAAGGGCAACTATTGAAGACGTAGCAACAGAGTGCAAGCAAAGGTGAAAGGAAAGCACACACACACATGCACACATCAACAATAGTAGTAGTTGTTAGTGTACATACACAGTCAGGACAGGAAACTGGAGAAATGAATGGAGGAATGTTAACCCACAACCCACCGAGTAAAATTAGAGATACCAAACTTTACACTCACAGAATGTTGTCCACAGCATAACAGCATGGTCCCTGCCATTAACATCTGAAAGGGCTACGCCTATTTCACACACCCTTTTATAGCACAGTTCTGAAATCACAGTGAGAACTGCAATCAGTACACAACAGGCTGTATGCAATTAGCAAATGCTGGCTAACAATTGGTGCAGAGGCCATCACATGGGCATATGCAGATACCTACAAAAGTATGCTGTATCCCATGTCCACGCATGCAATAATTACATTGCACCCGGAGAGAGAGAGAGACAGAGAGACAGAGGGAGAGAGAGAGAGAGAGAGAGAGGAGAACCACACCCAGAACTAGACTGCAACTAAGCAGACAGACAGGAATCCCCAGCAACAGCTACCTGGAAGCTGCAACTGTGAAGTGGAGCAGCAGGACAGAGAGCCAGACAGTAGCAGACGCAGCTGTGACAAACACAGGTACTGTAAAGTAATACTATCAAGGTGTACATACTGTGAACCCTCCATATGTGTTATTGGGCTGTATCCATATGTATATGAAGATGTGTAATGGGCAGGAGATATACAGCACCTATCAGTGAAGGCTGTACATACAGTTGTATGTGTGAGCATCTATGTGCACATATATATGTCGTTTGATCGTAGGTTGTACTGCCATGTACTAATTAGATTACACAGCTATGTATGTTTAGCAGTATGTTAGTGTGTGTATACAGTAAGGTAGACATATATGCTGACATACCTGTCCAACATATGGCTATGTAGTTATGTCAACATATGTATGTGTATATATCTTATATGTATATATATACATATGATATGCATATATGTATACATACATAGAGAGAGAGAGATGTAGGACTACATAGACAGATGCCGATAGAATATTGTAGCGACATATCTATGTAATGCACACATGCAGAGATAGATATATGTAGATACATATACATAGACAGACTGATCTGACCACCTACAGGTATGATTGTATATGATGACCTGCAACACAGCCTGCCCCCCCCTGTCGCCCACACCCCCTCTGCGCCCCCCCACATCTACAGCAGAATATGTACATCAATATATATATATGTGCAAATGTATACAGACATATGTACATATATATATAAATAGACATATAGACATATCTTAATACATATATATATATGTATAGAGAGAGAGAGAGAGATGTATACAGAGCTGGAGTGAGGCACATGTGTACAGATGTATTGCAACAGGTGCCTGGTGACAAAGGCACGGAGTGAACACCAGTGTCACATCCGGAGTATCATACCACAGTCCAGATCACCTACACAGGTAACCACCATATAAATGAGTGTCCGCCCACCACTGCATGTGTCAGGGGTGGTCAGGGTCAGACATGTGTACAATAGTGGCCCCAATGATAGTCACAGTGGCACACTATCCCTGGAATAGCTGCACATGGTATGTGTCCGCACACATGGTCAGTCAGGCATGGACATGTAGGTCGGTGTACCCCCCACAGCACGTAATGGATGCCATGGTATGGACCTCACACGACAGCAACAGATATGGAGAAGGACACAGTGACATGTACAACATGGTGACAATGCACCCAAACACAGTACCATTGCACAGTGACTGTCAACACCACAGAGTACACATATGCTGCCCACGTACAGGTTACCACCCCCAGGTGCACATATGGAGGTCACACCCATGACAGATGACCAACAGACATTGTACCACCGCCCACCATCCACAACCTACCTGTCTGCTGTGTGTCATCTGTGCCACTGCAATAGTGTGCACATGTGTAGGTACGGGTTCAAACTCACAGACAGGACACACCCTGCAACAAACCACACAGTGTTAAGATGCAAGACTCCCCATGTGTACATGTCACACATACCCCTGCTGCATGTTACTCAGATAGGTAATATGCCATATGTGTCACCCTGTGTAACTGTGTGACGGCAGCAGGTACCATCACACCACATGTGTCACAATGGTCAGGTTAGCAGAACAGTACGCTGCTGTAGACACGGGGGCATTAGCATATTGTATAGTATTGTATTACAATGTCATGTATTGTGTTGTATTGTATTGGTATGGTGAGGTGCCTCCTTCATGGAGTGGAACCACTGGTGCTGTGCGCCAGTGTACAGGTACATACCCTGTAGTCAAGGTAGTGTAACATAGCACCTCTATATGTGTTTTTAGCGCCTGTCAGAGGTTATGTAGCATGCAACTGGGGATACCAGCAGGTCCTGTCCATGTCGTGTATTCTGCTGACCTGCGGGTGTCTCTCACCTGGACATCTGTGATGACCTTGAGGTTAGGGTCAGCAGGGATAACCATGCCTTAATACAGGGGGAGGGCGGGGTGACACCTGCACTGACCCTGTCCGCCACAATGTCGTCTAGCTGTGGTGTCAGTGAAATATGTGTAGTGTACTACCCATGGGCATAGAGGATGGCTCCTGACCAGGTCGCTAACATAGGTCAGGTAGGCCTCCTGGTCATCTGCAGTATCACGCTTGACGTCCCACTCAACATTGCCCATGTAGTCAGTGTGATGGGAAATAGATCCTTACCAGTGCTGCTCAGACATACCCTCCCTTCAGAGACTGATGCTCTGTCTTGCAGTAGCTTACATCAACTGTAATACAATCAGTATATGGCTGGGGTCCGCCGGACAGGATGCTGTCCCTTTGTGGACAGTGTCCTGGCCATATATGGGAATGCATGAGCCATGCGGTCTTGGAGATGTCTGTAGAAAGCAATTGTGTAGGGGTCAGCATTGTGGGTTGTCTCTGCCACTGGCCCAGTGGGCTGTAAGGATACCATATCACTGTTACAAAGTGTAACGTCTGTATCTGTAATGTTGTGCACTGTAGCCATCTGTGCTGGTGGTGGAGGTGGGATATGTATATCCAGGGCAAGCAGGGTGTGGTCAGCCCACAGTAGTCGCCGATGTACGCCATACAGTACCTAGACACAAACCCCCAGAGTGAGGAGGGGCATCTCACCTGAATTGGTGTTCTGACTGCTGGTGTTCAGTAGTATGTATGCGTAGCCTGGCAGGTACTGTACAACAGTTGCTGGCCGAGCACTGATACCTGGCCATCTACATGTGTATCCACCAATAGACAGACAGATGCTACATATGTGGGATATGTGGTATCATGACAGTCAAGTAGCATGTGTAGTATGTGTGCCAAGGTCTGCCAACATAGATTGCTGATACCATGTTATCTTTTTTCCCAGGTACATGGCCCACCCAAGACATCCAACCTACTCCGTGGCTGAGGATGAGGAGATACACCAGAGCCTGGTGCGGGACTATGCAACACTCTTTTCCGGCACCAGCCATAATCAGCAGGTGAGGGCTGCACTGTGGCAGGACCTTGTCCGTCGGGTAAATGATATAGGCATGCATAATAGGACATATGAGCAGGTGCGACATCACTGCAGTGATTTGATTAGACATGTCCGTCAGCGTGCGTCAGATATCCACAGGCAACAGGTCGCCACAGGTGGTGGGGTGGCTACACATCCCCCACTCACCAGACTGGAGGGACTGCTCCTGAGTGTAGTGGCTCAGTCCACCTGCAACAACAACAGCAGCAGACATGCGTCATGATGGAGGCTGGAGCCGCAGCAGCAGGACAGTGAGCGTGCAGGTAATATGTCATATGTGTAGTTGACTGTTGTGTACACTGGTAGTTAATGCATGTGTGTGGTGTGTCCTTTGTTCGTAGCTGCCACCATAGTATATAATGTGCAAGCGTGATATCCACAATATTAGCTGCAGACCTTTGAAAGGCGACTGTTGTACTCCTGACCTATATCATACTCAGTAACATTGGCACAGTTGTGCCCACTAACATTAGTTTCCTCATGTCTGCAGGACCCTCCGGTATCACTGCATTGCAGCCTATCCATGCTGGTGAGTGTCTATTTACATTACCTGTAAAGTTGTTGATAGTAATAGTACCTTTTGGCACACTTAGTGGTGCCCCTTGTATGCATGTAGGTGTGTCTGTGTCTGTGTGTCAATATCATGCATACTGAGTACTGTTCAATTGTGTGAAACTGTGTGCATGTGTGCATGTGTGCATGTGTGCATGTGTGCACCTGTGCATGTGTGCATGTGTGCATGTGTGCATGTGTGCACCTGTGCACCTGTGCACCTGTGCATGTGTGCATGTGTGCATGTGTGCACCTGTGCATGTGTGCATGTGTGCATGTGTGCATGTGTGCACCTGTGCATGTGTGCATGTGTGCATGTGTGCATGTGTGCACCTGTGCATGTGTGCATGTGTGCACCTGTCCATGTGTGCATCGCTGGTAGTGTGTAGACATTGTAAACTGTGTTTCCTGTTTCCTTCCCACAGGTTCTGTTGCTGCTCTGGTGTTATCTAGCAGGGAACCTGAGTCAGGTGCCGTGGGTACTGCTACTGATGACATTGGTGTAATGGCACAGGATGGTATGCCAGGGTCCGCCATTGGTCAGCCAATTGACAGTACACAGCTGTCGACCCCATCCATGCGCACAGTTATCCTGCCAATACACCCCTTGTCACCACTGTCCCTAGGTGATGGACAGCATACAGTGGGCATTGACCAGGGTAATGTGGTATCTGCGGCACATGCTTCCCCACACAGCAGCCATGGGCATGGCCCAGAGATGGTACCACACAGACAGATGTCCAGGGGTTCTCGTGGGAGAATCCATGGGCGTACTGCCCCTGGCAGACGTGCCCACAGAGGTCTTACAACCTCAGCTATGTTTCGGACTGTCATGCAGGCACAGTCACGTATGGAACGGCACACCAGACAGGGTCTGAGGGAGCTGGCAGCATGTCGCACAGCCATGACCGACGGTATGCGTGAAATTGCGGCCGCCATCCGTGATTTCACTGACGTCGTAGACAGACGTTGTGGGGACATATTACACCGGCTCCACAACTACATGTCCATGAGCCAGGGTGATGGTGGGCGGTTGCGTCGTCGACGTGGCTGTATGCCAGCAACAGCAGCAGCTGGCAGTCGGCGTGGACGACAACAGGGCGCTGCCCCGTAGTGCCAGCAGCAGCCCCAGCAATGCTGGGTCTGTGCTGTCATCAGACCGCCCCAGGAGACCACGTGCGTGGCTCTGGCCAGGCCCGACAGGGCTCTGTGTCCAGTCAACGAACACCTGCTTCTGATGACAGTACCCAGTCTGGGTTGGTACCGGATACGGTCCGTAGCACCCCTGCAAGGCACAGGTATCGTGTCCGTGGCCAGAGACACTGATCTGTATGACCTGGCAGGTACAGTCTGTGGCTGTCCACAAACACCAGTATATGGCAGCCATGAGGTGGAACTGTGTGCATCCATACACACATGCAAAATAACAACACCTAGGGCTACCGCATACATGCACACACTGCATCAACACTGCCCCACCTTCTACTGCTGTCCCTCACCAACACACATACACATACATGTCAATTGGTGGTATGGGTGGCTTACCCAGGCATACCAAGTTCACACCCTGTGCATATGATGAAACTGTGCCACCTCCTGCATTCTGTAACAACTGTGCAGGTACAGGTTAACATGTTGCTGATGCACAGGGTGACCACATAGATGTGTAGTAATAGTATCATGTTGTTAACAGTACTGTACTGTGTGCTGAATTAATTGTGGGTATATCACAGCATGCCTGAAGCAGTATTTGTGTGATTGTCATGTCCTGTTGTCTACACCCATGGTAAGTACCATAGTGTATCATCTGCACATGTTGGCATACTGGTGGTAATGATGTCAACGGCAGGCGACATACATAGGTAGCACAGGGATGGGTAATGAATGTAGTAATCCACAATGATGGACATGTGAATTGCAAATGGCATGTTGCCCACACTAGACTCTGCAATGCAGATGTGTGGGGACGTTGATATGTGTGCAGAACTACACAACTGGTACAGGACACACAGGAGCACACTAGCACTGCATGCACACACCACATACCATGCTAGACAGCACCAACACATAACTGACTGTCACAGGGGGGAGAGTCCCCATATATGTCAGGGATACTGTGGTGGCAGGCCAGGGTGCATACATCATACTAGGTATGGCACCACTGACTGAAGGCTCGGTGTCTGTTAATTGGCATGTGTATTACTGCAGGTATGGCCACATGGGTTTCAATCCAGTTATTGTACATCCTGACAGTACATGCATGTTCTGTACACTTGTGTGCACTGCGACTGGACCCTAGACATCTGACCAGTGTATTTCCATGTACATGTGCATAGCGCCTGCATATTTGCAGTGTTACCTTATGGAACTGGTGCAGCTTGTATGTTGTACAATGGACTACATGTAGCCCTGTTCACTGTATCTGTTTTGCATGCATGTTTGCTTGCAATTACCCTTGCATACCGATCACACCTGCAATGCATGGTTATAGAGCTTCTGTGGACCCTAGTGCCATCTGCATAGCCTACTATATGTATGGCCATGTCCCACTTGACAGGTTGCCACTGTTTGACCTGTTCACATGTACATTGCCTGTGACACAGTGCATATGACCTGCCTGGCATGTGTCCACGTGAGCAGTCATATATGCTACTGCTAAGTAGTCACAGGCACTACACCTTCACACATTCATCTCCTGTTGAACTACCTGCTTTGCCAGGGACAGCCTGCACCTGTCACCCCTGGCCTATCAGGTATTGGCAAATCCTCTTGCTACCCCCATAGTGCCTATGTTAGGCAGGGCCCACATGACAAACCCACCTTCATAGGTACCACAAGGGATAAGACACTAAGAGCAATGCTACCCAATGCCAGATGTCTACACCTCCAGATGCATGCACCCGAAACACTCCTTGGCATGAGGGACATCGATATCTGTGCAGTAACAGATGCCTGGTTCAGGGCTACTGAGCGCACACTAGCACTACTGGGTGTAACCGGTTGATTCCATTGCTACAGTCACCAAGGCCATTGCCGAGGGACGGTGGTTCACACAGCCTACCTGGACCTTGCAAAGCATTTGCAACAATACCCCACTTGGGCATTCTAGGAAGCTCACCAGCTGAAATATATGCCCCTATGTCACTAGATGGAGTGCACAGTGGCTCAAGAACAGACCCACATGGTTAGCATTGCTGGAGCCATGCCAGACCCCATAACAGTTACAGGTTGTGTCCCAGAAGGCTCAGTCCTGGGACCCTCTTGTTTGGTACATATTTATTTGAGGTACAGGCCAACACGGATGAACTGTGGCTGTCCAATTATGCAGGTAACTGCAAACTGGACACCATAATCGCCTCCCCAGCTGACACAAGCATCTTCCAAATGGGCATCATAGCAACAGACAACTTGAGCCAGAGCCATGGCCGTCGGCTGAACGGTGTGTAGAAGGGGAATGTGCATCCTGTAGTCTGTTCACCTAGTTGCCAAAAGGGACATTGTCCTCACACACACTAACCCCCCTCAGCCAAAAATACACACTTGCCAATTGCAGGATACAAACCCCTATCTGACTGTTATGACCGTGAGGCGGGGCATTAGCAGAGCACGCTATTCGCATTACTGGGAGGTTTCTTTTCCCCTGCTGTACTTATAGGGTGCTGACATCATCAGTGTTTAGAAAGGGGGATGGGCATCCTGTAGTCTGTTCACCTAGTTTCCAAAAGGAACATTTCTCTCACACACTAACCCCCCTCACACATACACACACACTTGCCATTCACAGGATTCAAACCCCTACCTACCTATGTTATGACACTTGAGACGGACGCATTAGCAGAGCGTGCTATTCGCATTACTTGGAGGTTTCCTTTCCCCTGCTGTACTTATAGGGTGCTGATATCATCAGTGTCATTTCCCTCACACACTAACCCCCCTTACACATACACACACACTTGCCATTCACAGGATTTAAACCCCTACCTACCTATATTATGACACTTGAGACGGACGCATTAGCAGAGCGCGCTATTTGCATTACTGGGAGGTTTCCTTTCCCCTGCTGTACTTATAGGGTGCTGACATCATCAGTGTTTAGAAAGGGGGATGGGCATCCTGTAGTCTGTTCACCTAGTTTCCAAAAGGGACATTTCCCTCACACATACACACACACTTGCCATTCACAGGATTCAAACCCCTACCTACCTATATTATGACACTTGAGACGGACGCATTAGCAGAGCACGCTATTCGCATTACTGGGAGGTTTTCTTTCCCCTGCTGTACTTATAGGGTGCTGACATCATCAGTGTTTAGAAAGGGGGATGGGCATCCTGTAGTCTGTTCACCTAGTTTCCAAAAGGGGCATTTCCCTCACACACTAACCCCCCTCACACACTTGCCATTCACAGGATTCAAACCCATACCTACCTATGTTATGACACTTGAGACAGACGCATTAGCAGAGCACGCTATTCGCATTACTGGGAGGTTTCCTTTCCCCTGCTGTACTTATAGGGTGCTGACATCATCAGTGTTTAGAAAGGGGGATGGGCATCCTGTAGTCTGTTCACCTAGTTTCCAAAAGGGACATTTCCCTCACACACTAACCCCCCTCACACATACACACACACTTTCCATTCACAGGATTCAAACCCCTACCTACCTATGTTATGACACTTGAGACGGACGCATTAGCGGAGCGCGCTATTCGCATTACTGGGAGGTTTCCTTTCTCCTGCTGTACTTATAGGGTGCTGACATCATCAGTGTTTAGAAAGGGAATGTGCATCCTGTAGTGTCTTTTCCTATTTACCAAAAGGGGCATTTCCCTCCCACAGACTTACACACACACCAACCTCACACACACACACTGAGCACTTGCAGGACTTGAAACCCCTACCTATCTATGTACTGACACTTAAGACAGACGCATTAGCAGAGCGTGCTATTCAGATTACTGGGAAGTTTCATTTCTCCTGTTGTACATATGGGTGCTGACATCATCTGTGTTTGGGAAGGGGAATGTGCATCCTGTGGGGAGGCAAACACCAAGCACACTCTGGCTAAGCTGTCATTCCCTAGGGCAGACAGCCTAGTGTTGACCTCTACACCATTATGTTTAATTGCCAAATGCACATTATCTGTTGCTGATGGACTGTATGCATATCTTTATTGCCATAGCATTCCCTGTTGGTATGAACAACTACTGCATCTGTGGAAACTGTTTGCGTATGGGAGGGATCCACTATATCACGTATGTCTCTGTAGTGATTTAACTGTGTGCACTGGGCAGACTGCTGTAATGTGGTTGGTTCCTGGCATAACACATAACAATACCAGATATGTGTGTCCAACTGCTAAACCAAGATTTGGACTGAGTGTGTGAGCATGCCCAGTTCAGCCTTCCCATGGCATGTTGTCAAAGTGTGTGAGCATGCCCAGTGTGATTATTCCATATGTTGGACTCTGCAGCCCACCACATTTGTGGATGTGTGTGGACTTCACAAACTAAGTGTGTGAGCATGCCCAGTTCAGCCTTCCCATGGCATGTTGTCAAAGTGTGTGAGCATGCCCAGTGTGATTATTCCATATGTTGGACTCTGCAGGCCACCACATTTGTGGATGTGTGAATTTCACAAACTATCACCCGTTTATGGTTGTGGGTTGTGTGTCATGTTGTGTAGTTACTGTACAACTGCTTTGTGTGTGAACACAACAGGACTATACTGTGCCTGCAGTGTTTGCATGGGATACTTTTCATACAGTTGTCAACATCCTTTCACACTGACCTAACACTGTAGTACTGTATAGTGTACTGGTAGTACTTTGACTGTGGTGGACAGTAACCTGGGCTCTACTGCTATCACTGCTTTACATTTCGATAGTGGGCACAACAGCCTGGTTGGGGCCAATTGTGTACATCTGGCCATGTTGCATTCTGTTCAGATATGAACTACTTACACCAGGCTTGTCCAACATTGTTAGTGTATTACACAACATAGGTGTACAATTGCAAACACTAGCGATGTGCCCTAGTCCATGTCTAATGCAAGTTGGAGTGTGTTTGTCCATCCACACACATTGTAAGAGGTTTCGCCATGACATATGTCATGGTTAGTATACTGTGCATCTGTCTACCTGTGACATGGCAGTGATACCCAGGATAAAGCTACCATCTCCGTCCACCCATCAGGATTCCTATTGAGGGGGATTGATAAGTGACTCTATGGGTAGCCTGTGCTGAGGGTTCACTCATGGGTGGGAGTGGCTTCTGTGTTATGGATCACACAGTACAGCTTGTCCTATGTAAGTCAGTGCTGGGGTTCAGGTCTGTCATGTGCATAGCTCACTGCCATTCAGATTGTACTATGTGCAGCATGTTTATTGATGCCAGCAACACAGGCAACACATGGCATCTGTGTAGGCTGTTTGATACTCCTGATGAGGTACTGTTGGGGACTTTACAGTTGATGGGGTGTCAGCTGAGGTACATCCCACAGGGGCTATTGTAGTCGATTGTACCACTGATGCAGGAGGACTGCAGAGCCACAATGACCTCCCCTTATGTAGATCTGACAGCCGTCATGATTAGGTGGGTATATGGTATGTTTCTGTAACCACTACAGCACATGTTTGTCCAATGCAGGATATCTATCACCCTGTGTCCCCAGGTCTCTCATTACATGTTAACTACATAATGGGTTAACACCTATGTGGTGATTGGTGGGCACTTACTGTATATCCATGGGGGTTGACTATACACGTTTCTGCACTTAGCTTGCTGACATAGCTATGGCACCAGTTGTCTGTTTCTATGTGGCCCTTTTGTGGGATGCATGTGTCAGCTGGTGGATCATATGTGGTGAGCGGTTTGTAGTCCTCTGCAGACATGTTAGGACACAGTCCTTCCATGTTTGCCTGTACCTATGGGACATATATACCAGATGAGGGAGATACCAGGACAAAGCCTTGTGGGATGCCAGTTATATCTGGTTTGTAGTCTGACATGGCTGAAGCATGTCTGACCATGTCTGTTCTGTCCTTGGTCTGGTTTGCAACCCCTCTACTGACATGTGGGTTTATATTTACGCTGGTGAGCCTATCTATACTGACATGTAGGGTATTGTATAGAAGCCTTTGCAAGGTCCAGATACACTGTGTGGAGCACATTGCCCTCATCAATGACCTTAATGACTGTTTCAATTGGGTCAAACATGGTTAGGGGCAGGATCTGCACTTGAGAAGGCCACATTGGGTTGGGTCCGGTGTCAGTAGGTCCCCAACATCCTTATGTCTGTGGTACATGCTGATCCTTTCCATAGCTGTGCGATCTGGGCTTCTCAGGATTCTGGGGTAGTACTGTTCAGTATCCATTCAGGCAACACCTTTGTTGAGAAGGACCACTGTTGTTGTACACTGCTCTTTGGGTACATATTCTGTGGTGCGGCTGACATTGAGCAGTAGTGTGGTTTGGCATTCCATTCATCTTAGACTCCATGTTGCACTACGCCCTGGTCACCATCTCATACCATTGCTGCTGTGTGTTTTGCTTTGGAGATGTTGTCTGTTACCTCAGCATCTGCTATGTCAGGGGGCCAGCAGTCTGCTGGGATAGATATTCTGCATTCGTGGGGGTGGGGGGGTTTGCACTGCACCTGTCGGGATGTATGTTGGCAATATGTGTGTGTGTTTGTGGTATTTGTGTGATTCCGGGCATATCTGTGAATTCCGAACATGGCTCCTACCATCAGTTGTGTAAGCCTTGGGATTATCCTTCGTGTCCTGTACAATTTGTATCTACATAGGTTCATAGGTTCATACTAGGCTATCCACCCTGGGCATTTGTTAGCCTAGCCAGAGTGTGTGTGGCTTTTGAGACCCCTTGCTATGTGGATATTATGGCCATTTATGATTGGCTTTGCTGTGCCTCTGTCTGGGCATGACACAGTGAAGCCCCCCACTGTAACTCTACAATCATCCATCCACTTGGCAGGATTCCTGTTGAACAGTGTCAGTGAAGGGCTCTGCCTAACATGGAGTGGGTTTCTGGTTCAGGGTGTGGGAGCCTCTGGATTATGTATCTGTCCCACCGCACATCATATTTCATTATATGTTGAGGTTGACATCACTCACTCTCGCAGCTCAATGGATATGTGTTGTCGGGGTGGAGCATGTCCATTACTCCTGTGTTGGGCATGGCCTCCTACAACAGGCATGCAATGCCTCTGTGTGGCAGTCTGTGACTGGAGTCAGCTGGGGTGTCTACAGCCAGGCAGCATATGACATATATGTGTGACACTTTATCCTCTTGGTGAGGTACCTTTGCGGTCTTTTAACTGCTGCAGGTGTCTGGTAAGGTAGATCCCATATGAGGCATTGTACTGGATTATGGGTGTGATTGGGATAATGTATAGGGGCACAGTCACCTCTGTTGCCATAGATGTGACTCCTTTCCTGTTACAGTGTCACATGTAGACAGTCTTCCTAGCCACATTGGCATTGTGGGTGTCACATAACAGGTTACTGTTCACTTGTGTCCCTAGGTCCCTGGTTACTCCTTCCATACATAATGGTTTACCACCTATGTGGTATTCCGTGGTACCTTGTTTGGTATTTGGTGGGACATTCATACTGTCCAGTGTCTTCATGACGGTTGGGGGGGCGTTATTGTGTGTGGAGTGCAGTCTGTAGCATGCTACAGACTGCACAGCAGTCTTGCCTACATTTAGTTGCACATGGGTGAACTCCACTGCCTTGTGCATTGTCAGTTACCTGGACGTATGGGTGTCTGTGCTGCCTATGGATACTCACCTCCTTTTATGTAGTGTTCCAGGTTTTGGGGCCATGACACATGGTACGTGGTATAACCTGGTAGTGCTGGTGTGCTGTCGGAGCCTTGCAGCAGGTTTCTGTCACTGCACAGACATCGATGTTCTCTATTCTTGGGATGGCCTCAGGAGCATGCATATTGGGGTGTACACATCTGGCATTGGTCAGCATTTCCCTTATGTTTCTTCCCACTTATGTTTTCTCGGGTGGTGGGTCAGTCTTTTCAGCCTTGCCTACTACAGGCTGTATGGAGGTGGCAAAGGCCTTATCCACTATTCAGACGCCCAGAGGTAACAGGTGCAGGCCATCCCAAGGGCAGCTGCATGGCTTGTCATGCATGACATCCCAAGCAGACAGACATTGGATCCCCTTGGAATGACACCAGTAAGTGTGCTACTTGCTATGACTGATCATTCCGTGTTTGTACTGTGGCATTATTCCTGGTAAGGGTAGGTTGCTGAAAACGGTGGGTGTCATACCGGCCTGGACTACATAATCGGATAGCTCATCTGTGTCTCTTTACATGTAGTCTAGGGCAGTACATCTCAGGTCATTCACACCACCATGGACTATGACTGCATCATATTTCTATTTGCTTTGGCGTGACCTACATATTTCTGTTATGTGGCATATTGTGGCGGCCTACAGGCAGCTTACTGTACCCTTTCCCTTGTTCAGTCTGCTGTGCAGGACAGCAGTGTGTCTGACTATGGAGTCACCTAGTACAACTGTATCGAGCATGTTGTTTCTCCTTCTGGCCTGTGTCTGTTTGGCACACCAGCTTTGTGTGCTATGTGTTGCATGTGCTATGTATGGGGCCTGTTTCATTGGGTGTCTGCTTTAGTGGCCTCTGTTGGTGTGCTGTGTGTGTGATGTCTGCCTCCGGGAATGTATTTCTGTGTTTATGTGTTTGGTTTGCAGTTGTGATAGGTCTATGTGGGTATGTGTTTGTGGTGTGTATGGTTACCTTCTCCTACTGACTTGTTTTGGGTGTACTGAGTTGGGGGAGCTCTGCCTCCGGTTTGGATGGATGGTTGCATCTCTCACATATATTTGTATTCCTTGGGTGGAGTTGGTGGTTGTCTGTGTACTTGGGGCAGGTGTAACATTGCCTCAGGATTCACAGATTCCACTTGTTGTGCCTGGCCTTACTGGATTGCATGTGTGGACATATTATATTGCCATACTACTGATCAGTAATTACGTCATTGTTCATGCTTGCTCTATCATGTAGTAGCTTCCTCATTCTCTTGCATGTTTTGGTTATGGCTGGTGTCCACCATGCCAGATTTAGGCACTGTATCTTGATTTAATTTGGGACTGCATAATCCAAGCATTCCTGGCAGTGTTCATGGAATGGCTGTCTTACAGGTTCTGAGGCGTGGCCCATATTTTGCACCTGCACGGGACCTTTCATGGATTCCACATCAGTTTGGAGGTGTGCAAATAATGCTTAGCACATGTTTTCCACTGTTATTTTCCAGACAGGGACTGTGGTCAGGATTTGTATATCCAGTGTGATTACTTTATGGTCTGGTTTTACCAGTGAGCAATGCACTTCTCATCTTGACATCCATTACCCATGTTGCTAATTATCACATCCAGTATGCTTGCCCCTCTTGTGGGGGTGGTACATTGTTCCTGGGCCTTTTGGTTTGTGGATTCGATGGACGTTTGTCCTACACTGTTGCAGCTGGTATAGTGCTCCCAGTCTATGTGTCTGGGTATTTGCAGTTGCCGATATAATGTGGTTTGGAGGACTTGATATATTCATGTGTTCCAGCATGGGCTGGATGCAGTTCCTGGTGTTGGGCCAGTACTCTGTAGCAGGCTATACACTGGGGGGCAGTTTTAGCCACTGTTACTTGAGCATGGCTAGTCCATGCTGCTTTTGTGGTGGTACCAACATGGGGTGTTGTTATCCTTGACAATCCTTGATGGTCACCCTCCTTTTGTAGCTTGTTCCGAGTTTTGAGGATGTACAGCACAGTATGAGGTGTAACCTGGTAGTGTTACGGTGCTGTTGTGAGCCTTGACTCAGATTTATGTTACAGCACAGTTATCAACATTCTCCATACTGGGTGGGCTTAGACTGCATGCATCTTGCTGTTTGAACTTATCCCTTATCTTATCCTTATCCCTTCTGGTACCTATGGGGATAGGTTTGTGTTTTGAGACCTACCTATTCAGGGCACACTGTGCGTGACACCAGCCTTTGCCAGTATCCATACGGCCTGCACTGATAGGTGCACGCCAGTCCTAGCAGGTGGTGCATCATGTCATGCTCAGCATGTCATCCCAGACTGGCACACAGTGGGTCCCCTTTGCCTAACTGCATTACTTCAGCAATTGTTGCACTTCATCATCTCGTTGTCTTGTTGTGGCATGCTGCTTGTTGAGGGTAGGATGTTGGTCAGGGTCCTCAGGATTGCATATGGTACTTGGTGTTACATTACTTAACACATAGCATTCATGCCTCAGGTGGTGCTGCAGGGCTGCCTCTGTCGGATGCACATATTACACTTCCCTGTACATGTTTGTGAGCAGGTTGTGTCACGTTAGGCATCCCTGTTACTATATGAGTGAGTCGGAGGGGTATCATTCCCAAGGTTCCTACTGAGCCAATGTATGTGCTATGCGTTGCCTCTTTGCCAAGGCCAGGGCATACTGGGCACGCCTCCTTCTGCCTACTGGGGCAGGCTCAGGTTGTTCCTCCTCCGAGTCACGCTCTGCCTGTGGTGGCCTTGGCGATGGTGGGGGGCTGTTTGGCCCAGCCCTATGCTGGTCCTGCTGCAGCTGTTTTCGCAAGATCATATTATGTAGCATAGCACATACCATGACAATTTGGGTACATGTAGTTGGTGTGTACTGCAAGGCTCCACCAGATGTGTCCAGACACCGGAACCGTGACTTGAGCAGCCCAAACACACGCTCTATTACATTACGTGTTTGTGCGTGTGCCTCATTATGGCGTTCCTGTTCAGGTGTGTGTGCGTTTCTGATGGGTGTCATCAGCCACGGTTCCAGTGCATATCCTGCATCCCCCACTAGGTGTCCATGCAGGATGTCCCCATTGGCAAATGTCTGGTACAGCTGCGTCAAATGCCAGATGTGGGAATTGTGGTAACTCCCAGGACAGCCAGAACACACATTCATTATTATGACCTGGGCATCACACACGACCTGGCAGTTGATGGAGGGGAAGCCCTTGCGGTTTATGTAGGCCCTACCCCGCTCTCCTGCTGGTGCTTTGATGCGTATGTGCGTGCAGTCTATAGCACCCAGTACCTCAGGGTATTCCGCTATTTGCTGGAAGAGACGCATGTTGCTGGCCAATACCTCACGGGCATTGGGGAAGTATACATGATCACTGACATGTGCTGACATGGCATCCAGGAACTGGTGCAGTACCCTGGAAGCTGATGCCTGTGATATCCCCATCATATCGCCAGTTGGTCTCTGGAAGGTACCTGTTGCTAGTATTCTTAGGCCAACACATACCTTGGTTTCCACTGGGATGGGTTCCCCTCTGTTGGTTCTGTGTGTGAGGCGTGGCCTGCACAGCTCCACTATTTGCTGCAGGAGGTCTCTGTCCACTCTATAGCGCTCTACTATCTCCAGCTCATGTAACCCATGGTAGGTGACCCTGGGCCTGTACACTCTTCTCCGTCTCCTCACTGCGGGTTGTCTGGCACCATCTGCATTGTCACCACCCTCAGCAAGTCGCCTATGTCTCATTATGACACCTATGGCAGCCCCTAACATTTCTGCTCTGAGTTCAGCTTTTTCAGTTTTCACTTCTGTTAACTTAACTCCTGTCTTGCAGTGTCTCTTGGAAGAAACATTCTGCACTGCTGTTTGCAGAGTTTTAAGTGCTGGGCTGGCCTAGTATTCTGCCTGTGTAATTGCCTGCATCTAATTGTTTTCACCTGCTAGCTCCAGCAGTATTCCCTGCTAACTTCCTAGTACATCTGTTGCTTCCTTTTTCCTCTCTGTTTCCTCCGGGTGGAGCCGTGTGCAAACCAGCAGAAACACGCTCACAGTGGCTTGCAGCGCACACATACTTACACAGTTCAGAGTCTGCTTATTTGGTTTTAAACGCGTGCACACCGCAAGCGGTGTTAAACATCTCCCAACACGCTCCTACATGCTTAGTCTGCCTTACACGCGCACACTGCCTTGCACGCACACGCCTTACACGCCAGCACACTGTCTTACTCGGCAATGGCGCGCATGTCGCATACATCGTCCAGCAAGAAACTGTGGTGTAGGCAACAGTGTACACCTTCCATTTCTTGACTTTCTCATGTTTACTTAGAGGCACACCTCCTTCCTTGATATCTGTCTGACATCTGTCATGTAACTCTACCTTCCAATGACTTCCATCCCTTTCTGCCATTCCCCCCTGTGATGTCACCTATATCCTACTCTGTTCCTCCCCCTTCTGTAACTCTTACACTACTCAGACTGTGCTCATTTGCTATGTGACAGTGGAATTCAGTATCCTTACCCTCATTTGCATCAGATTGCCTACTAATGCTTAGTTACATCTCTTAGACTAGGCTTCCCCCCTTGGCAACCACTACACGGTGGCCATGTTGGTTTTCTATGCTGGTCCCTCCATTGACATTCCATGTATTGCATAAAACCTACATTTGTAGGTTTAAAACCTTCGTTTTCATGTTTTATGCAGCGCAGCCCGTTTGCATGGGGCTGCGCTGGGTTTATCGGCAATTGCGAAAAAAAATTATAATTTTAATATTTTGCATGGGGTTGCATTGCCAATGGCCACATATTTGGCCATTGGCATGCTGCCTATAACATATGCACCCTTTATTTGGAGCTGACATGGCTCCATTGCGTGTTGCAGAAAGCGTGCTCAGTTGTCAACTGAGTACATTTCTGCAACTAACACGGCTCTTACACGGGCTGTTCTTGGCTTCCTGGATCGCTAATCAGCCTCATTTGCATGCTATTCGGCTGCAAGTGGGCTGATTAGCTTAGCCACGCCCACTCCGTGTAAGAGCCGTGTTAGACTGACTCTTACACGGACTTTGGGCTGTTCCTGGATCGCGAAGGCTACATGGAGTCTTGCACTACTCTAAGACTCCGTGTAAGCCTTCGTGAATCCGGCCCCATGTCTCATATAATGATTTGCCTGTTTACTACAATCAATTCCTTCCATTATGCAATGACTACTCTGGGCTGCAGAACCAATCATACAAAATACAAACTACTGTGCACAAAATCTGTAGACTTGTACTTCTTGCAGAACCACAGACTCATCACTGCCAACTACTTGATTTCTTTAATTGGCTACCTGCTAACAAAAGAACAACCTAACTTCTGAGCTCACAGATCTGAAAATTATTAAATATGGGATATTGCTCCCTTCATTTCAAAACCACAGATCATACAGCTGAATTACACATTGAGCCATAATCACAAAGAACTCTTAACCTTTATTAAACCTCACTTCAAAACTACCGCAAGATAAACATTTTCCAAGTTGATCCCAGCAACTTAGAATTAACTCCCTATGGAAGTGAGACAAAAAAGACTCCTGAAGCCTTCAAAAGTAAACTAAAATAGCATCTCTTTTAAAGGCTCTAAATGCTTTTGCTTTTGTGATGATGACTAGTCTTTGAAGCCTGCACAGAAGTCATATTTTCATATGTAGAGCTATTGCTGATTTCATAGCTGATTAATTTGTTAAATGATTTTGTTGGCAATGTAAACAGGCTTAGCTAACATATTGCCAGTATTCTATAAGCATGCTTTGTCTTATGTACTCCTGTCATGTCTTGTAATGCACTATTGTGCCTGGGTCATGGCTGAAAATGGTCAACCAGTCCCCTTACCCATTTATCAAACTGTAATAAAATAAATCAGTGAAAAGCTATGGATATTGCAGTACAGTTTAGTGTACTGAGCTTGTAATGTGGTGTGGGGGGGGGGTGAAGAAATCTAAATGGTAGTTGGAAACTCAAATAATAAGTTGGCTGGGAAAAAGTGGAAATTTAAATAGAAGAGACCAGAGAAAAAGTTGTGCACCCTGTTTGAACTGGTTTCCATTTTGCTTTTGTTTTGAGGGTTTGCCAATGATGTTTCCTTTTTGAGGAGAGGGTCATGAACCTACAAATCATTTTCTTAGAAGTTACTGTCTATATTCCAGCTTGGAAAGGAGAATGTTCTTTTCAATATCATTTCTTTGTAAAATAGGAAGTGTTAACTTTATTTAGCCAAGAAAAAGAAGCTGTTGAGTTTTTATTTTAGTCATGTCTATATATGATGGAAATTTAAATGTAGGCCACATTAGATCCCTTAATATTTGATGCAAATGATCTATTGTGGTGCCGGTTACTGAGGGCAATTTAGTAGTTTGGGAGTACTATAGACAAATTCCTTTGGATAATAAAGATCATGACCTTAGATTTTTCATGGGCATTTGGAAGTAGATTCCTTTTTGTACCTAATTCAAATGAAGGCTGAAGGCATTTTCTGCTTCATTCCTGAATTTAATGTTTGAATGACTGGACCTACAGATCACCATATTATTTCTTTGGAAGGTATGGATGATTAGAGAAGCAATCTAATAAATATAGACTGAGAAAAGTAAATGTAATAGGACAGAACCCTGGAAGATCTCTTTAGATATAGTGGGTAAAATTTTGGAAGCTTTATAAACCATGAAACTTCTATTGTATAAATAGGTATTGAGTAAACCAAGGACTTTAAGAATGATTTCTGCTACCTGTGAGGTGAATCAAGTAGATAACTGAAGTCAGTCAAGACAAAGGCTTTTACTTCATCAGTGAAAATTTACCTAGAGAGGAATCCGATCTCCATAATAAGGAGATTGTTTTCTCTTTGAATGTACAGAGCAGTCATACCACTTATTTCAGGCCCAAGAGTATTTGGGTGTCCTGATAAAAATGGCTATTTCTGTGCATATTTGGCTAATTGTGCATATACTACTTTTTCAATAGTTTGCCAGGGGTGTAAAGGATGGATACAGATGTGAGATCACTGAAGAAGTTAATTTGGGAATTTCCATTAGTGGAGTAATAACACAGAGAAACATATGTATGTGAAACATGAGGTTTTTGCAGAAGCAGAAGTTACAGATGTGGTGAAGCGGGTGAGTTAGGTGTTCTTGCCACACTTTAATAAACCAATCTTTTATATTCACGGAGAAAAAGTAAAAGGAAGACATATGAAGTGGAGGTTCGATAGAAATGGAGAAGGAAGTATTGGAAATTTGAGGTGAACAGTGAATGAATTGAAGAAATCATGAGGAGGAATGGGTCTAGATGTGCTAATAGTTATATTCTAGTCTTTTTACTGTTCAAAGCTCAACCATTTATTTGATAAAACTGCTTCCCAAATTGTTTTAGACATCTGCACAGGAAAGTTTGTTGAGATTAAAGATGGATGGTGTTATATTTCTTAATGGTGTTTTAGTTTAATTTCTTAAGTTTAAGACTCCTCTCTGGTTTCTAGTTTGGGTGTTTACCTGTATTGCTGTTAGGCTGTGTCACTGATTCTGATTAGAACTTAACTCCTTTTTACCCAGGGGTTAGGCAGCTATGACATTGTACAGTTTAGGAAGGGGAGTAAAATGCTTTTATAGATTTGGTAATTTGTTTACAAGAGTTATGGGAGCTGCAAATTATTCTGTTATGTCCAAGATTGGGGACCAATAAGTTTTTACTAGTTCTGATTTGAGAGAGGCTGTAATTTTGGTCAAAATGAAATTACTTTTGTGGGTATTATGGTAAATGCTATGGGAGATGATCACTCAGGGTGGAGGGAAGGATTTCAAAAGAGGATATATTGCTTGGTGAGTTATTTAAGGGCAAGACAATTGTGCATACTTGCTTAAAACTGGTTCCCTTGGGACTGCTAAGAATGTGATTAATGTTTTGATGTGTGAGAAAACCACTTATGTTATATTGTAATGCACCTAAGAAAATAGTGTTAAATTCTCCTAACATAATTATACTTTCATTTGTTTGAGAAGCTTGAATAGCTTGCAGTTCAGATTTATAAATTTGTCGGGAAGCTTTGGTGGTGTAAAGACGGCTATGGCAAGGTAAAGTGGGGAGTAAAATGAAAGAGGATATTGACTATAAGCCATTTAAGGTTATGATCACTGGGGAGTAAACATAAGCTTTAAGTTATATCTGCAAATAATTTCTCTAGAATGGTATGGTATCCCCACCAGTTTGTTTGTTTGGAAGGGCATTCAAAGTAAAATTGTAGCTAAGGAAGTGATGTTGAGACTTACCTAAGACACTTGCCATTGCTATAAAGTATCTCATGGCCTTTTTCATTTTGAAGTGTTGTATTATTTATGCAATAAGCTAGAGCTAAGGGCTGCTTATCAAATACTGCAATGTTGCACTTTTTGACTCTAAGCTTAAGCCCATTTTTAATACACCAGCTACTGACAAATGTAAGTTCATGCTGGAGTGCATGTACGCCAGAAGGAGACTTAATGACAACTCCCAAATTATAATCATCCACAAATTTTGTTAACATAAATCCTCATTTGATAAGTGGAGATCTGAGAATTAGATGCAGAATAGTAGAGATCCAAGCATAAACCCTTGTCGAACTCCACTGGTCACCTTCATGCTCTCAGAGGATATATCCCCCCCTTACTGTGTGAACCCTGTCTCTAAGCCATTTATCTATCCACTTAACCTTATACGGTTCAGTTTGGTGTGTCTTCACCTTGATTATTATATTTTCATATGGTATTGAATGCCTTTGGTGAGGTCAAAGTACACTGTGTGGACAGCAAATCCACAGTCTACAGTCAGAGTAGCTCTGAAAGAAGTTTGCAAGATTCATCAGATAAGATCTATCTTTCACAAAGCCAAACATCTGAGGTCAAGTCTGATAAGAGTTTTGATATCAGAGTTAATTAGGTAAGTTGTGGTATGTCCCATGGTTTTGTATATAATAGTTGTTAGGCTGATGGGTCTGTAATTTCCAGGGTCTGTGGTTGGGCCACACTTGTGGAGTGGTATCACAACTGTGTGTCACTCCCATTGGACAAAGCCAGTTGTTAGGCACTGGTTGAAGAGGTTAAGGAGATGGTTCACTAATGCTCAGTTAGTGATATTAATTAGATGATAAGGTATGTTGTCAGACCTGTCAGGCCCCATGGATGGGGTAATCTTCATTTTGGAGATTACCTTCATTAAATAGTGTTTCATGGTGGTTGGCATTTTAATTTAATCTGAGATAAGTTGGTTAGGAATTGATATCTCTAGGGTGAAGTTGCCACTGGTTATTAGCTAGTATGTTGACAATACCTACCGGATTGGAGTAGTTAGTACCATTGTGAATAAGCTTGGAGCAATGCTGGATGTTATTTCTTATTCTTCTGATGCAAATGAAGAAGGATTTGTAGCTGTCTTTGACTTCTTTAGGTAGTCTGAGTTCATGATAAACATTTTCTTATGAACTTTTTAAGTTTCTTATCTAGCTATTTGATGTTCTTAATTTGGGGTCGTTTGTTCAACTATATAGGTTTAGGAGTGTCTTCCTTTTATTAAATAATTCATTAATGCTTGCAGACCACCACACTGGTTTCCATTTAGATTTTCCCATTTGCTCAGATCTAGTTGGGACTGCCAAGTTAATACATTAGTCCAGGTGTGAGTAGAACTTTTCCGTATAATTTTTTGCACTATCAACATTATGGGCAATACTGCTATACTCGAATTTAGAGTCTTCATCACTGAACTGTATGAGATTAGTACATTTGAAGTCTTTGAATTCAGTGATATTTGTTTCTTATAGTTTGTAGATTCTGATGGAGAAGGTTATTCATTTGTGGTTTGATCTGACCAGTGACTGGGACAACTTGGGAATGAGACATACAGATGCTAAGTTTGGTAAGACAATGACAATTATATTTTGTTCTCTAGTGGGTTCTTTTAAGAATCCATTACAGGGAGTTTTTGTTAATAAACTCTTAAGAATTTTGGGCATATCCTGTGTTCATGGTGTAGGTGCCTTAGGTAATCATTGAACTGTTACAATCGCCTGAGAAAACAACATTAATACTTATTGGGAGTTCATCCAGGATATTTAGGAGTGTTTTTTCTGAAGACATGAAGGGGGTTCTGTAGCATGCTATAAATTGATAGCCAATCTTATTTAGCATGTGTTAAATCTTTATAAGCACTACTTGTTTGTCTCTAGGTATTTATGTCATGGTACTATGGATACACTACCACAGTTTCCATCAGGCCTAAAGGAATGATAAGCACAAAATTCAGGCATTGAGGGAGTGTTGCCTGGGCACTCAAACCAGATTTTAGTAACAACACGTACACAAATGTGATCCAAATACAGGAGGGCCTTGAGGGCTATCAGTTTGTTGTTTAGACTTCTAACATTACATAGAGCCACCCTGATATGGCCCAGTGGTTGACTTGTTTTGTAATGGATGTACCTTTTTGAGTGAGAAAGTGAGAGGAAGATCCAGGAAAATTTAGGTAAAGGATATGGTGAATTTATATGCATATCACTAACCAGGTAGGATAATGCAGATTAGTAGAGCATGCATTTTGCAATGGGAAGGTAATTTGGTTGACTAGACACATTAATGTCATAAAACAGTGCTTTGTCCTTAACTGTTTTTACATATTTCTTCAGCTGTGTCACATAACTGTAGGAAATGACTGTGTAGTTCGGCTATGTTGCCTTCTTTCTGTTATTTTATTTTGTTAGCTATTGTTTACCTCTAGGCTTAGGCTGAAATTAATCCATTGAAATCCATGCTCTACCCTGGCAAGGTTTCACTTTATAATCTTGAAATACTGAAATATCAAATTTCAGTATTTCGAGACCATAAAGTCAAATCTTCTAAATACCGAAAACTTCATAACTGCAAATCCGGAAATGTCGAAGTCGCGGTTATGGTGTTCCTGTACGTGATGTGCTTTGTACTGTTTGCCTGATGTACTGTTTGGTGTGTGGATTTGGCTGGAGATTGAGGTAAGTGAATATTTTTTTAAGGGTTTTGAGTAGGTATTGGAGTGTATGTGAGTGTGTTTGGAAGTTTTAGGTGTGAGTTAGGGTAGGTAGGTGAAAGTATGAGTGTTTAGGTGTTGAAAGTGGTAGTGTTTGTATGTATGTGATGTGTGTGTATGAGAGGACTGTAGAGTGTGTAGTGGTGAGTTTACTGTCTTTTTCTGTTGCTGCAACCTTGGAGTTAGTATATATAAGTAGCGGGGGGTAGGTTTGGTTATTTGTGTTTTTGTGTTTGTGTGTGTTTTGTTTGTTTGTTGTAGTGTTGGAAGGATGGTGTATGTGTTGTGTGGAGTATGGTGTGTTTATGTTCGCGATTTTGAATTTTGCGCTTTTGGGGTTTTGGTATTTAGAAAATTCGGCTTTATAGTTTTGAGATACTGAAGTTCGATATTTCAGTATTATAGGTTCATAGGTAGATCCTAGGCTATCGGCCCTGGGGCCTATATAATCTTAGCCAAAAAGGTTCCCTGGCTTTCGCCACCCAAGAAAATTATTTTCTTGGGCCCCTGTCAAGCAGTGTCGCAGAAGTGATCCCCGGGGTGAATTTTTTATTTCCCATCCAGTCATCAAGATTTTTCTTAAAGAGGGCCAATGAAGAGCTTTGCTTGACATGAATGGGTAGTTTGTTCCGGAGTATGGGAAGTCTCTGGGACAGGAATCTATCCATCTAGCATGTTCTGTTTATTGTGGTGACAAGGTATTTCAAGATTATAAAGTGAAACTCCTGGCAAACACATTCAGGGAAATAAATAAATTAACAGATAAACAAGCAAATAAATAAATATATTTCCAAAAGCATTCTAAAAGCAATCAGTGAGTTCTTCTTCTTAGTGACCAGCTGCAAGGTAATTATATCAGCACAGTGTTGACAGAGTAGGTACATGAGTAGATATTGCTGAAGGAAATAGTACTGTTTGTATCCATCTACATTCTCTTGCATCTCTAGTCAGGCCTTTTTGGAGATTATGAAATGCTTGTAAATATTTAATTAGGGAAGAAGTATATAGGCTTTATATTGTTTACAAAGAAATTGGCTTGGAGGGTGATATAAAGAGGTGGAGAGAACAAGACTTGAAGTGTAGTTATTATTGATCCCAAATTGGAGAAAGCTGTGAGGGGAAACTATAAAATACAATTGCTTTATTAGAAGTTGGCTGATGGAAAACCTCATCTGGTGCATACTGCTAACCTGCTACTACACAGTTAAGCTCTTAAAGTATCTGTCACCATGAGATGAACAGGCTGTTTGCCATTAGACATTGCTGACCCTGTCAAGTTGCAGTTTGACGTTTATGTATGTAAAGGAATATCCTGTTTTTAGGTCTTTCCATGAACATCTTTTCTCATGGTAATCTGTGATAAAGCAAAATTTGTATCTGTATGAAGCTACTTTATCTAACAACAAAATTAGTCTTATTGTTTATATGATGTCCCTTGTTTGGGAAAATAATTATAGCTTTTTTAAAGGGGAATATTTCCAGCAAATGAGGAGAGCTGACATAGGATCAGCTTGTGCACTAGTGTTTGCAAATTTGGTTTTGCTAGCATGGGGAAAATCTATATGTATTTAATAGTAAGTTTTCCAAATAATATATGTTTATATTTAAGATTTTTGGGTGATGTTTTTGTATTATGGGATGGACACTCATGAGATATTCCTGGCTTTATTGAGTATCTGAAAAATTCTACTAATCTTCTGAGTTTTATCTATTCTTGTGATTCAGAGAAGATTAATTATTTGGATACTATAATTTCTCATACGACATCAGGATTTATATTCAATATATACAAAAAAACAACTTTTTTGCAATTCACATTTGCATTTCAGTAGTTGTCATCCAACGTAGTTATGTGTGGGGAGAGTTGTGGAAACTTAATAGGTTCATAGGTTCATAGGATGATACTAGGCTATTGGCCTGGTGGCCCTTTTAAGCCTAACCAAGAATTTCACCCATGTTCCCACAAAGTCAACACCTGTTTCCCCTATCCAGAAGGACAAAGTTGGGTTCCCAGGGGGTATATTTTCTGTTTCCCACCCAGTCGTCCAGGTTCCTCTTAAAAGGGACTAGTGAGGTACTCTGCTTAACATGGAGAGAGAGTCTATTCCACAGATGGGGGAGTCTTTGGGACACAAATCTATCCCGCCGACAAGTTCTGTTAATGTCACAGACCAAGTTGAGGCCTTGCGTGCAGGTTGCACAAGTGGAGTTTAACTTATGGATACTGTATGCAGCGACTCCATCAAGGCTGGGTCTGAGATGGGCTTATATGCCAGACACAGGTCACCTCTGAGCAGTCTGTATGAGAATGAGAAGAGGGACAGGGATTTTAGCCTATCTGTATAGGACAAGTGTTTGAGACCCTGGATTTTCCTGGTCAGGAACCTCTGTGGTCTCTCCAGCTGCTCCATGTGCTTGGCAAGGTACATGCCAAAGGGGGCATTGTACTCAATAATGGGTCTGATAAGGGAGGAGTACAGGGGTGTTATGATCTCCTTGTTCCTGGATGAAATGCCCTTACTTATGAGGTGGGCTATATATATATTTAGGCTAATGAGTCAGGATGTTAAGCCTCTGCTTCCACATTGTAAGGATGCCTGCAGGCTAAATTCCTCCAACCATGATTGTGCAATCATGAAAAATAGTTAATATTTATTTTCTGTGTAATCATGAAAAATAGTTAATGTTTATTTTCTGTCTCATTATTATAACTGCAACAATACATAGAGCAAATATGTAAGATCACCATTATTTGTTCAGTGTATATGTTTCAATATGAAACAAAAGGCTGTTTCATCTGTGCATCCCCTGTGATTGATATGCATGTTTGAGCAGCATAGGTTCATAGGTAGGTACTAGGCTATCGGCCCAAGGGCCTAAGTAAGCCTAGCCATCAAGATTCCCTGCCTTACGAGGAAAGCCACAGAAATGATCCCCGGGGTGTATTTTCTATTTCCCATCCACTCATCAAGATTTTTCTTGAAGAGTGCTAACGAGGAACTTTGCTTTGTATGCATGCTTTCTTTGTATTTGTACATTTGTTTCAGACATTACTGCATCCCAGACAAGAGACACTTGATAGCCTCTCTAAATAACTCATCACATTAATTCCCTATCTGTCAGGCTGCATGTGATGATGATTGCTGGTTCAGGCCTTTTTCTCAGTTCTATATTTTAACAGCTTTGATGAATTCATATGTTTTTTTTTGGTCTAGTAAGTATATTACATTTAACTGTATCATAGGTTCATAGGTTCATAGGTACTAGGCTAATGGCCCTAGGACCTATATAAGCCTAGCCAAAGAGGTACTGTGGTTTTCGCCACCCAAGAATTTTTTTCCTGTGCCCCTGACGAGCAGAGCCAAAGAAGTGATCACCAGGGTAAATTTCCTATTTCCCATCCAATCATCAAGATTTTTCTTGAAGAGTGCTAATGAGGAGCTTTGTTTGATATAGATAGGTAGTTTGTTCCAGAGTATGGGAAGTCTCTAAGACAGGAATCTATCCTTCCAGCATGTTCTGTTTACTGTCGTAACAAGGTTTAGATCCCTAGAGCATGTAGCTCAGAGGGATTGGGATTTCTTTAAGTGGTGCATGTCCAACAGCTCTGGGTTTGACATAGCTTTGGATGTTAGGCAGAGAATGCCTCCGAGTAGGCGATATGCAATGGAGTAAAGCTGGAGTTTTTTGAGACGGTTTGCGTAGGGCATCTGTTTGAGGCTGGTAATCCTCTTTGTGAGGTATTTCTGCGGCCTTTCCAGTTGTTATAGATGTCTTGTGAGGTACATACCAATAGGGGCATTGTACTCTATAATGGATCTAATGAGTGACAAGTAGAGGGGAACAATGACTTTTTTTTTCCTGGATGAGAAACCTCTTGTGATGAGGTGTACCATGTAAAAGGATTTCCTGACTACTGTGGCGATGTGATTACAAAGGAGAGACTACTGTCCACCTGTGTCCCAAGGTCTCTTATCATAATTTCAGTGTTAAGTAGACTACTGCCTATGTGGTAGTTCATGGGTACAGAGTTTTTACCAAAGGAGATGACAATGCATTTTTTGGCACTGAGCTTAAGGCCATGGCTTTGACACCAGTCATCTGTCTCAGTGAGGCCCTTTTGTAGGATGTCCACATCATTAGGAGTTTCAATTATGGCTCCTAGATTGCAGTCATCTGCAACTTCATTAGCCAAAGACCTTCTGTGTTAGCCTGTACTTCAGAGAAGTAGATACCAAACAGGAGAGGACCCAGGAATGAATCCTGTGGTACTCCACTTGTCACTGGTCTGAAGTCGGATTTGCAGTCTGCTACTTTTACAGTGTGGGTTCTGTCAGTGAGCCAGTTGGCAACCCATCTTGTGATATAGGGATTTATACCTAGTTTAGTGAGTTTATCTATAATTCTTGAGTGGGGGATGGTGTCAAAAGCCTTGGCGAGATCTAGATAGGCTGTGTGAACCACCTTACCCTTGTCTACGGCTTTGGTGACTACTTCAAAGAAGTCTATCTGGTTTAGGAGACATGATCTGGCTTTTACAAACCCAGACTGGGTGGGGTCCAGAGTTTGGAGATTACCAATGTCTTTGTTTATAAGTTCCATGATGATACGTTCCATGGCCTTGCAGATCAGGCTCATCAGGCTAATGGAGCGGTAGTTCCCGGGGTCTGTGGTGGCTCCTCCTTTGTGGCCTGTGATAACCATCACAGTGCACCATTCAGTGGGCACAAAACCTGAGGTGAGACTATGACTGAATGTGGTACTTAGGTGGGGTGCCAGTTCATTCTGTAGTTCATGTAGAACACAGCCTGGGATACTGTCAAGTCCCATGGATGCTGTGTTCTTGGCTTTGGAGAGTGTGTTTTTTACTGTGCAGCCATGATTACAGGAACTTTGCATTCTTTCGGTATAGAGATGGACCCTTTAGTGGGTGAGGGGGGTGTAAAGTTAGCACTGAACCTATCTGCCAGGATGTTGGCAATATCAGTTGGTTCTGTATATGTAGTGCCATTGTGCTGCAACTCAGAGCAGATCTGAGTGTTGCCATTGAGATTCTTGACATAGCTATAGAATGCTTTGTGGTTGTCTTTAGAATCAGTGGTAATTTTGTTTTTGTAACTAGCTTTGGAAAATTTTATGAGGGATCTCAGCTTCTTACTGAGTCTGACCAGGGAGTTCCTCCAATAATTATGGGATTTTATTCTTTTTTGCAACAGTTTCTTTCTTCTGTTGTAGAGTTTGTTTATGGTAGGGGACCACCAGATTGGCTTCCTTTTTTGGAGGATAGCATCTTGGTTCTGTTAGGGATAGCATGATCCATGCACTCGTGTAAGTGCTTATAAAGTGCATTTGTGTAGGATTCAACAGTCGTATCTCTATTGTCTGTCTGCATGGGTGTCGTGACGTTTGCCACTTTTTTTACGGTTGTTTCCCTAATGGGGGTCGGGGCGGGATGTGGATGTCTAGGGTGATTAGCTTGTGGCTGGAACTGACCAATGAGGAACTGACCTCTGGTGATGAACACCGGTCGCCCATGTTGGTAATTACCAGGTCTAGGATATTGCTGCCCCTGGTGGAGGTGTGGATAAGTTGATCCAAGGCATTGGAATTTATGAATTTCAGAAAATGTTGAGCAAAAGAATTGGTACATGAGTAGTTTTCCCAGTTAATGGTGGGGTAGTTGAAATCATCCACTATTAGGGTGTTGGGTTGTACCCTAATATTTTCCAATGTATCAAGAAATGCAGAGTGGGAACCCTGGGGGATGGTGGGGGGTCTGTAGCAAGCTACAATTTGGATTGCGGTCTTGCCCAGAGTTAGTTGCACTCAGATAATCTCATTTTCAACATAGTAAGCACTACAGTTGTATGTTGTATTTGTTCACCCCACCCCCTTGTTGCTATCCTCTATCTTACATACAGTTGCTTTTTTAATATTTTGTTTCTGTCCATTTATTTTGCTTTTATTTACAGAAGTACAATGACCTGCACTCATCCCATCTGCACAGACTTTTTGCTTCCAAATGTGTCAGTAGAAATGCCACCACTACCAAAAGCACTTGGCACATTTGGGTCCCAGCCTGCCCCACAGTTGCCTCCATACCTCCTGCCTTACATGCAACACCTGCTCCAGGCAGACCTGCACTGGATACTGGCATAATTGTACCCACTGGTAGCAGTGCAAGTGGAGATGACACCTTTGCCATTCATTGGCAACTGGTACACATTTTGAGGTATATTCTAGACAGGAGGTTGGATGCCTAATTTGGCCAAATGGAGAACTTTCTCTTTTGACTCAGTCTACCACTGGCTCCACCATTTGACCCAAGACCCAGTGGTGATTCTCCTCATGGTGGTCAATAATATCCAACTGGATCTCAGCTGGCAGAGACTGCAGATTTGTATACACATCCTATCTCCCATCCAGGTGATCCCCTATCTTTTGTGACCATGCCCACCCTGTTGGTTACCCAAACCTCCCCTCACCATCATCTTCCGTTTTTTTTTTTTCTAATATCTCCTTCACCATTGTGTCTTCCCACTATCAGTGTGTTATCACACACTGTGTCAGTCATATCTGTCTTTCCTTGCTACATAAACCTCTTAACTTCCTCTTACTACCCTTACTTCCTATAAGTATAAAATGGGCACCTGTCCTATAAAAAAAAGGGTTCCCACGTTTCTCACCTCCAGTTTCTTATACGCTGATCTTCTGTTCTGCCCTCTGCTTGTTTCCCATTGTCATTTCTTTCTTATTCTCTTATCTTCAACATTTAGTCTGGTCAGAAAATAGATAAATATACCATATGTATGCCCGTTTAGGTCTTCCAAATCAATATGTTTTGTGATCATTCTGTGTGTAATGGGTCGCAATGAGTAACGTTGATGTCCAAGTAAAACCGACAAGGAATGGTGCTGCTTATTCTTTAGCAAGGACAAAGTCCAGTCATTGGCCTTGGTTGCCAGCAGTCGTACAGGTGAGCTGAGTGTCATTTTGTGCCTGTGTACAAATATGATATTGGGTAAAGCTCACAACTTTAGGCTGTTTGCTTTCATGGCTCAGCGCATAAATGAACTGATTTGTAGAATGCAAATGAAGAGGGTTGAATATTCGATACCCCTCACAGCTGAATGTTTTTTTGTGGGGGTGGGGTTTATGCTTCTGTTTAACAAATATGTAACAATCTCCTGTTATGTGCATCACCTACACCTTCTGTCTGAGTGATTCTGTAGCTCAGTTTGCAAATTAGCTGATCTGCAGAGTGCAAATAAAGGAGGCTAAAGGTTCAATATCCATCAGGGTTTTTCTCTGACCTTTACTTTTCAAGTCTGCAGATGTTTAAAAATCACCTGCAATGTGCTTCACTGAAACTATAGCTTACCTTGTAAATGAAGTTCTTCGGAGAATGTAAATGAAGACAGCTGAGGGTTCAAACATCCCCAGACCTGTATGGGGGATTTTTTAATGACATTTACATTGTAGTACTGGTGCAGTGATCAGACTCTGTTGATATCCTAACTGGTTTGGATTGATAAATCATATGACTTTTTTGTACCCCTCCTATACTGTCTGTTTTTTACATTTCTTAATGCTACTTGAGATTACTTGTGTGCATGTTTCATGATCCCTTCTCCATTGTCCTCTGCACCCCTGATTGTGTCACTAACTCCCACTGCTGTCTTACCTGCATTGTATGTCTGTTTCTGTGACCCTACTACCTCTTTTACCCTCCTACCATAAGCATACTTCCCTTACTACCTTCTATAAGAATCTTTCCTGAATCTGTATCTGTATCTATATCTGTATCTATGCCTATATGTATACCCATATCTATATATAGATAGAGATATATCTTTGGGTTAAACCATTAGAACAGCACTTATGTATTATGATCAACTGACTGCATGAGTGCATGAGTTTGTGATGACTACCCTCAAGGCTTATTCTCACTGAATGAGTAGCATGTCTACTTGTACTTCACTGTGGCTACAACTTGGTCCAATACAATTCTCCCATAAGTCCATAAGGTGTCAGTGATGAGGAGCAGCTCATTGTATACACTTTTATGGCATTGCTAATGAGCCTAAGGGTCATTGCTCACGTATGTTAAATTGTATTAACTTGGCCATGATCGCAGATGCAACATTCCTGATTCCCTTGGGCAGCGTCTAGTTCATATGTTCTCCTTTTGGTTGTACAACTTTTGATTATTAAGTTTCACCACTGTTTATGCTAATGTTAATTGTAATAATTGTTCTAACAGTTTTATATTACCATTTGCACATAACTAAAATACAAGTGATTCATTCATGTTTTATTTCATTACAGAAATTATTTTATAATTTATATTGCCCGTAATAGTGTTTCAGCTAAAATGCTCACGTCTGCATTTTAACATGGTTCTATTATGGCCTTATTTGCCTTTGCTTGGATGTTTTTTCAGTGATATGTGCACAAATCACAAATGTAAATCACATCAATAAAAAGAACAGTACAGTGGTGACAACAATAAATGCTCCACTCAGTTTAGAAAACATTCTCCATAATCTGTGGAGCACATTATATGATGTAGAATTTGATCAGCAGGATGCATTTTCTGTATTCCTTGGAAGCTGTATAAGATCACTTTTGCAGCTGTCAGTTTATTTTCATTTCTGCAGCACAAGAAGAATTAATCTCTTCTTTGTAAAGGGCATGTAGGAAAAGAATTATAGCACTTCTGGTTTCTTTTAATAGAGTGGTGACAGGAACTTCAAAAGATGGTATTCCATTAGATCAAGTTGTAGAACATTTAAATCATGGCTCTGAGATGGTGCTTCAGGACCCCGTTATCTTTTTTATTCATAGATGGCTATTGTAAACAACAGCACCGATACTAAAATGTAAAAATGAACACAACAGTGTCAATGAGTTATACATCTAACAGGAAGAAGCATTAAATTAATTTCAAGCATAACTAAAAGTAGAACACAGTTACCTCTAATCAGTAACAAACTGATCTGCTGATGATGGGTTAATGTGACTAGTTAATATACACTTTTCAACTCTCTTAGCCACAGATACAATAATGTTACTGCATCTGTCTCTCTCTCTCTCTCTCTCTCTCCCTCAATGTCTTTCTTTCACTTCTTTTTTTTTGCTTAGAGTGAGTGTTATTAAATAAAAAAGGCAATCAAGATAAAGAACAAATATTTTAAATAATGCATGCATTTTTATTTATTTACTTGGAATTTGTTTACAGAACAGAACATTGATCACAAGTGACAAATTTTAGCCGTAGACTGGGAATACTAAGAAAATCAGAATTACACTTCGTGAGAGACAGTCAGGGTATAATGAAAATATTCATTTATAAAATGCCATTTTCAGCTAAGCTAACAAAAACGTAAAGATTATTTACAGTTGTAATACACTATTTACATTGGTTACAATAAATCAACTCAACCCTCGTGTAGAAGGGGAGATGATTGTGTGATAATTACAGCTGTGTGTTTTCTATGAGGGAATGATAGGATAAGTTAAGTGGAGTGAAAAATGCTAGAATTTGTGAGTAGTTGGAAGGATGATTTATACTAAGCAAAATATTGTGTGAAGTGTAGATTGGTGCAATGGAACTTCCATGTGATGGACAGTAAGAATGTCTCTGTAAGAAAAGATAGAGTGATGTAGCTGAAATTAGGTAATATGGCTAGATGAGAGGCAATGACACTTGGCCGATGAAAGGAGGCGAGCATTTAGATGGGTTGTAAATTTTGAAAAGATGAGGTGTCTTTTGTTTCTCAAGGAATATTTTTTCAGAGTTTTGGACCTATTATAGAGAAGCAATGATTTATACAACGGAGTTTAGTTTTGGGAGTTGCAGTGTGTGGACAGAGCAGTTATGTTTTCTGTGGCTGTAAGAGGAAGGTTGACTAATTAGTTTAGCTACCAGATGAGAGAAGGTCTTGTTGACTAGCCATTTGAATTGGTGGGATCCTAGGAGAAAATCAACCATTTGTTGAACAGGGAGTAGTTTTTCTTTTTTTCAGTGTTTTAAATTAGTGTTTATTTTTAGGAGATTGGGTAATATATCTGAAAATGTTATTGGTTATTGTTACAGTGTTTGAGGAGTTTGTTTTTGATACCGTGGCTATGACATGCTGGCTGTATTCAGGTTGGGAGAGTAGAATACCTTTACCTATGACCATTCTGAAGGTCTTAAGATAGAAAGAGATTTTATTGGCCCAAATGAGAGACCAGTAACCCTTTTCCTTGTTTTGTTGAGGTGGAGGCAGATGTTAAGTGAAGTGTTAAGCCAAATTCCGATGGGGTATTGTGGTCATACATATGCAGATAATTTTTTTTCATTTCTGTTTGGTGCCACAAATCATAGTTTTGATTTTGTTGGAGCTGAAAAGAAAGTTTTTGTTGGAGACTCAGTGGATTAGGATTAGGAAATCTGCTTGTACCTGTCATTGGAGGTTGGCTACTAAGTTGTTTTTGTGAAATATTACCATGTCATCTGTATAGAGAAGGAGGGGAGGGGGATGAGGCAGGTCAGGGGGTAGATTATTTATAAAGATGGAAAATGATGGCAGAGCAAGAAGTGAACCTTACAGTACTCCATTATGAAAGCTGACTGATATGAAAATCGAGATATGAATTTCAACTGAGAAGTGATGATTGCTGAGGCACTTTTGAAATTTGATTTTGGGACTTAGGCCTATTTGTAGTAGGTGATGGAGGAGGATGTTTTACTCAACTAGGTCAAAGGCTTTTGTAAGTTTCATAACAGTAGTGCCAGTAAGCTAGTCTCTGTCTAAAGCTAGTTGTATTTCATTGGTCAGATCCAGAAGGCTGTGAGTATCCTATGACCAGAACATAACCTGTGTTGTTTATGGAAGAGGAGGTTGTAGGTAATGATATACTGGTGAGATGAACACAGATAAATTCTTTAAGGAGTTTGTGTAGAAAGTATAGAGATTGGTCTGTACTGGGAAGTTTTGATGGGGTTAGATTGCTTTGGGATTAGGCTGATAATGGATATTTCTATATGTTTGTCATGATATTTTGTGTTTGACAGATATTGAAGATGTGTTGTAGGGGGTTGTGAGGAAGTTCTTCTGGTAATATAGGATCCAGGGATAGAGGCTCTCTGAACCTGGTGGGTTGTCACTTTTTATTTATTGCAGAAGAGGTTCTAAGTCTCTAGTTTTGACTTGTTTAAAGTTATTAATTTCTCTGATGTGAAGCAAATGATTACCAGCATGTGAAATGTATCCTATATGTTTTGCATCTGACAAATAACATAACTCTTGATTTGATCAAAAAATGTTGAGCCTCCTCCAGCCCTGTAGCAAAAAGGGGCAAAGTCCTGACAGCCCTACAGATGATCAGTGTTCTATTACTGGCACAAATGCTAGAGGATCTGGGAGATGTGAGGGAACAGCCAGTGTTGACTTGACCATCCTGGGGGAAGAAAGTTAGAAAAAAGTGTGCTGCTTGGTTGGGAGTTTGCAAGTGTAACTCCAGAAGACATCTATAGTGGAGCTCACACGGCTGCCTCCTGGTGATGGGTGTAGGTTGCAGAGTACTAAAAATGATGTCCACTGTTGCCTGATTGAGGTTATGCAAGTAAAACCGTGGAACCATGGCTCTTCATGTTTGCAGCCCTAAGACCATGACAGACATGATAAATATAGTCTACTTCTAATTACCAAAAATTAGCCGAATCTCACTAGATCGAGACGACAACACCGAACTTTCACTTAAATGAACATTCACATCACTGGAATTTTAAACAAGAAAATGAGGCACTTGGCCAACATTCAACAACAAAACACATGGAAGTATGTCAAACCCATGCAGATAGGAAGCTTTGCACCCCACACCCCCAATGTGGAGGGCTGCACTCCCCACCCCCCCTAACTATATATACCAACTCTGAGATCACACTGTAGCAGGGATAAAGGCAAACTTCCCCATGTTAGCCAACTGGCTCCTTTCCCTATTTAAAATTCTGGTGATATGAACATTTGTTTAACTGAACGTTAGGTGCTGTTGTCTCGATCTAGTGAGATTCACATAAGTGGTATTTTGGTAATTAGAAATAGACCCAATAAATCACACCACACCATCACAGGCATAAGATATCTTTGAGCATGTGTTCAGATGATGAAGGCCCATTTCCTTAGTACAAACACATTTAGTGGTGTGCTGTACTATAATGCAAGCTATCTTTGATCTGCACCATGCTACCTAACATGCCACTATGTAAACAATGAAAGGCTGGGGACACCATCAGACTACTAGACAGAAGAGGCCAGCAGTGGAGGAGGCACCTGATGAGGAACCTGCAGCTGATCCAGCTCACAGCTTTCAGTAGGTGCACTGGGCACTGTGCAATACATGGCAGCACTAAGCAACAGCACAATTATGATTTGAGATCAGGACCATTAGAGACAGAGAAGATAAAACTGATGCATTCCATAATAATACACTATAATAAAGTGATAGCATTGATTGGCCATACTGTCAGTCCGCCATACTGTACACATACACATTTAGTGGGCATAGCATGCATATGGTTAAAGCATTTGGGCATCCAGGTTGGGTGGCAATGCTAACAAGGGTGGAAGAGATAAGGGTAGCAGTTCCAGTAGCCAGGCACAAAGCTAGCAGGACATGTAAGTCAAGGATCAAATGCACTAGGGATGGGGTGGAGCGTCTAGGAGTTGAATAGTGACTGGGTGTTCTGGGTGGCTGTGCATTACTAGGATGGAAGGCCCTCCTATCAAATAGCAGGCATAGGATCATGTATTGAAACCTTGCTGGGAACCACATGTGGAGAGGTAGTAGCCTGTTGATATTCATGACCACGTGGATGGCCACATTGCAGTTTATGCATCAACTAAGGGAGTGGATTATGTGGAACTGAGGGATAAAGAACAGCTATTCTTGTAGGGTTCATCTATATTGCAGATGGAAGTCTGTTAGTCCTGGCTGTGGGATTGCCAGTGTTTAGTGTTTTAGAAAGCTATGGACACTGGGGACAGAGATCTAGTCCCTAGAAAATGTGTGACAGCTGTATAGACATAGCCTCTGATTGTGCATCACATATCTTGTGGCTGACATGACCACAGAGGTCATTAACCAGTATTCTCATGGATGCACAAGAGGTTGTCAACTGGATCACTATTTCTCTCAGCAAGTATGTCTGTTCCATGTCCCTATTTGCCATGTCACTGCACTGGCACTACAGGTTATCATGAAGCCCCTCATGCATGCTGTGCAGCAAGTTGTCTTTGACATGCTGTGACTGACACCTGACTATGACTGGATTACTGACTTGCACATTCCTTAATTAATGTCAAGGGGTGACACCCAGGTCAGAGAATATCCGGAAGTCATGCTGGTAATAGTCACCGACAACCCTCTCCCCTGTGCTATGTGTTTGCACTTCAGAAGAAGCACTTCTGTCTGCTACCAAGTGTGTGGGTGTTGTATGTGTACTTTGTGTTGGGCTTACATGTACAGACCAGCTTTTACTAAACACAGGGGGATGATGAGAGTGCATCCAGCCACATCACCATCATGTCATCAGTGGTGAATTAGAGGGTGGCATCCATGATTAGCATTGCTGACAGTGTTATCGAATCATAGGACATTGTGCCATCATCTTTAGCCAGTGAAGACTTGCAGATATCAGGCAAGTTCTGTCCTATTGTACTAGATCCTTCAATAATGGAACTTATGAATGCAGACAGAAAACATACTTCTAGCTATTGTAGAAAATAGGTGGAAATCTCACCATCATGTGGTATACAAGACACACACACACACACACACACACACACACACACACACACACACACACACACACACACACACACACACACACGCACACACACACACACACACACACACACACACACACACACACATGCACACACACATGCACACACACACACACACACACACACACATGCACACACACGCCACACACACACACACTCACACACACACACACACACACACACACACACACACACACACACACACACACACACACACACACTACCACATGCCAATTGTATACATATCCTGAGGGCACACACACACTTTCTGGTACAGGTTGTCACTGTTGCAGCCCTGATATAGCTGGACGACAGGTACATGGACATTGTCATATAGGTACAACAATAACATCAGAGAGACAGTGCCCTATGGTACTAGCACATGTGGCTACTAATCTGGTGTGTCCTCTTGTGTAGTCACTGCCAGCCCAGCTCCCACATCCAGTCCATTTCCAGGTATAAGGATTCTGTCACTTTCCTCAGACATACCAGGAATTCCTCCATTTCATCTCCATTGGAGTCCTCAGTGTCGGTGCTATCCAGTGAGATCATTGCCACTAGATGGGGCTTGCTGTGCAAATATCCAATGGCATCATGCTACTACGAATGAGTGGCCATACACTTGGTTAAAGTCAAACATTAAAGATGAAGATATTCTTTTGCCATGGTATAATATAATCAGGACTGATGGAATAAAGAAAAAGGGTGGTAGTGCTGCTGTTATCTATTACAACTCCCTAGAGGTTACACACTACCCTCATACATTCCCATACTTTAACAGTGCTTAGCTCCTCACCACATTCTTCAAACTTAATAAATGCAAAAGCCCATGCATAATTGCACTCTAATACCTGAGCTGCACGGAATGTAATATTGAAGCAAATGTTTAATGACACTAACAGCATTCAAGCACCTCATGTATTGAAGCAACCTAGCACTTTTTCACCCACTTTAAATCCTACACTGTTGTTGTTTGTTAAATCATGTGAACATGGAATTGAACAGTATCTACAGAATACACATAGATCTATGTATTTTAACTTAGACCAACCACATAGAAAAGCACTGCAAGAGCTAAAGAATAATACCAACATAGTTATAAAATCTGCTGATAAGGGAGGTGCTGTTGCACTTAGCAAGGAGTTTTATAACACACAAATAGATCTGCTGCTAGCTGACAGACTGACTTTTCTTCAGCTGTCACCACTAATGGTGAATTCTTATATACAAAAATTGCACAAATCTTTATTTAACATTGAAAAAAAATTGTTTGATAGACCATGAGCTGCTGACATTTTTATATATACAACATCCTACTATCCCAGTCTTTAAAGCCTTACCAAAAATTCATAAGGATCTCAAAACACTCCCAATGAGACCCATAGTATCGGGTAGGGGTTGGGTAACAGAAAATATTTCTATCTGGTTGGAATGTACTCTCAGACTAATGTTACAAACCTTCCCTAGAATTCTGAAAGATACTGCTACATTTCTGGAATAATTGGGTGTTTACTTACAAGAGAACAAAGACATTTCCTACATGTTTGTTACCCTAGATGTAAAGAATATTTTCACTGTCATAGAAAATCAGTATGGCATTACTGCCATAGAAAAAAATACTGAACAAAAAGGTGAATATACATATAGATGAAAATATACGGTTATGTTCCTTATTAAGGCTAGTATTAGAAAACAATGTTTTTTCTTTGTCAAACAAAATATTATTGCCAGAGACAAGGTATAGCTATGGGTACACATATGCTAACCTAGTCCTGGCATACCGGGAAGATATGGTGGTAGCTGAGGCAGCACATGATTGGAAAGGCAAACTTTTGTTTTACAATAGATTTGTGGACGATGTTTTCTTTTTGTTGGGGGGCACCACATTAAAATAAATATCCTTTAAGTATTTAGAGTCCACTACCAGCTTCTTCAGATTCTCATTGATTATTCCAGTTCAGTTATTGAATTCCTGGATGTTAGTATTACTAAGAAAGAAAATGGGGAGGTAGAGACCCCACTATACAGGAAACCTTGTTGGACCAACAGCATGCTTAGATATGATAGCATGCACCCTAGACATGTATTCCAATGGATCTAGGACGTATGCAAGAATGTGCAAAGTCCCGAATCCATAATCACCGAACATATATTAACGAAAGCGCTTTCACCAAAAAAGCGCTTTTGTTAATATATGTTAAAAAAAAAGAAAGAAATGTACATTTATGTCCCCTGCACCCTCCCACTTTAATATTCTCACTCCGAGACCGCACTACAGTGAGGAAAAGGGAATGTTCCCTTATCCACACCATAGTGCGGTCCCGCAAACAGGCATACTTACGCCAAAGTGCTTTGTCTGTGAAAAGCACTTTCGCGCAAGTATGCAAAACCAAAATTAGTTTTGGTGATTTTGTCTTCAGAGATCTGTACGGATCCCATTTCAACACATGGTCAAGGGGCAAGTCTGTAGAATATCCAGACTTTGACATCATCATCATCTTCTTTCGGCTGTTCACATTAGGGGACGCCACACTGGATCATCTGTTTCCATTTCTTTCTGTCCTCTGCATATTGCTCTGTCACACCAACCACTTGCATGTTCTCTCTCACCACATCCATAAACCTTATCTTAGGCCTTCCTCTTTTCCTGTTACCTGGTAGATTCATCTTTAGCATCTTTTTCCCAATATTCTCAGCATCCCTCCTCAGCACATGTCCAAACCAACATAATCTTGCCTCTCTGGCTTTGCCTCCAAACCTTCCAACCTGGGCTGACCCTCTAATATACTTATTCATAATCCTGTCCACCCTCGTCACACCAGTGCAAATCTTAACATCTTTAACTCTGCCACATCCAGCTCAAACTCCTGCCTTTTTGTCAATGCCACTGTCTCCAACCCATATAACATAGCTGGTCTCATTACCCTCTTGTAGACCTTCCCTTTCACTCTTACTGGTACTCGTCTGTCACAAATCACTCCTGACACTCTTCTGTATCCACTCCATCCTGCCTGTACTCACTTCTTCACCTCTCTTCCACACTCACCATTACTCTGAACTACTGATCCCAAGTATTTAAACTCATCCACCTTCGCCACCTCTACTCCTTGCATCCTCACCATTCCTCTATCCTCCCTTTCATTCAGACACATATATTCTGTCTTAGTCCTGCTGGCCTTCATTCCTCTTCTCTCTAGAGCATATCTCCATCTCTCCAGGGTCTCCTCCACCTGTTCCCTACTCTCACTACAGATCACAATGTCATCTGCAAACATCATAGTCCACGGGGACTCCTGTCTAATCTCGTCTGTCAACCTGTCCATCACCACTGCAAATAAGAAAGGGCTCAGAGCTGATCCTTGATGTAATCCCACCTCCACCTTAAATGCATCCATCACTCCCACTGCAGACCTCACCACTGTCACACTACCCTTGTACATATCCTGTACCACTCTTACATACTTCTCTGACACTCCCGACTTTTTCATACAATACTACAACTCCTCTCAAGGCACCCTGTCATATGCTTTATCTAAGTCTACAAAAACACAATGCAACTCCTTCTGACCTTCTCTGTATTCTCCATCAACACTCTCAGAGCAAACATCTCATCTGTAGTGCTCCAGACTTTGTACAAACGAAAATTCCTTTATACAGGAATTGGACTCTTTGAAGAATAATTTTCAAGCATGAAGTTATAGCAGAAATCTACTGAAAAAGGAAATGGACAACAGCAGTCTCTATAGAGTGCAATACCATGATTACAGAGAGGTAAAAAATGGCATAATAAAGTAGATGCACAGGTTCAAAAAGCTAATGAAGGTTTGAAAATAAGTTTAACATACAGTAATGATATAGATGGTATATGTAATATAATTAGAGACAACTGGAGAATTCTTTTAACAGATGAGAATATAACTAGAGTTGCAGGGACACAACCTAGATTTATTTTTAAAAGAAATAAAAACTTGAAAGATATTGTATGTCAAGAACCTATGTATTTTAAAAATCCAGGCTTCAAGAAGAAGGGAATCTTTGCATGCCTACATTGTAAAGCCTGTAAGCACATTTTACAAGGAAACTGTTTTATACACCCCAGGACCATCAAGAAGTACTTTTTGAATATGACTACAATACGCAAAATGTTGTCTATATTGCAAACTGTCAACAGTGTACTGCATATTATGTAGGAAAAACAAATTGCAGACTAAAAGATAGATTTTTTAAGCATCTATCAGACATAAGGTTAAGAAAATAACATAATGCACTGTACAACCATATAGAATTACATAGTGATCATGTATTTGCCTTTATGATTATATGTGTTGTAAATAGAAGTCAAAGAATGGGTGACTTGTATAATGAAACTGAATACAAAGAGATGCAATGGGTTCTTAGACTAGGAGCTGACAAAGCCCCAGGATTAAATGATGTTGTCCCTTTAAAACCAGCTCTAGAAAAAAAGAGGGTAAACTATTGATTTTCATTGGCTGTGCTGTACTATATTAGATACTATGTTTTTACTAGAGTTTTATCACCTGATGAAGGGATTTACCCAAAATCGCTTATGATACTGATTTTATTGTTTTAATAAAGTGAAGTTGCTTCATACACAACGTGGTAGTACTTGCCTTACTTTTGGATTTACTATTTGGATTTTTTGGCAGTACTTTTAGTGGAAGAGTCCATTACTTTTGTTTTTTTACAATGCTTAGCTCCTCACCACATTCCTCAAACTTAATAAATGCAAAAGTCCATGCATAATTGATCTCTGCATCCTTTCTGGGAAAAATACAACCACAGCTGAAAAGATATCTTATCTTTGGCATCGACTGCCATCCCCCATGAAACTGTTATTTAAGGTAATCTAAATACTGATTGACAACCTTTCAATGCTGCATTCCCAGAATGCACTACAATGTTCTATGGCTTTATTCAACTCATTAACACTGTAAGATATCATGCTAAGCAAATCATCCAAAGAACTCATGCACCACAAGTAGTAGTATAACTCAATCGTAGTCCATGTTGGAGTAAATGACTTGAGACAAACCCCAATGGACTACATGAAGAGAGACGCTATGGAGCTCTTGTACCATGTGAACAAGGCTGATGTGACCCTAGCACTGAGCAGCATTCTACCTTCACCATTAATGATGCCACTATATGAACAGAAGATTGACTTTAATAATTGGCTTAGCTTCTGGTGTCCTTCAAAGGGGTACAATATTTGTCATCATGGGAGGATAAAGTCAAAAGGCCATATTACTTTGCCAAGGATGGTCTGCTCATGCCTCCTCTAGGCTTTTGAATATTGGCTAAAACATTGTCCTTCCCCATAGTGCCTTGTTTAGGCAATGCCAAATTGACAAAACTTCCAATTTAGTAAAATCAACTCAAGAGAATCTAAAGGTGTTACTGCCCAATGCAAGGAGAAACTCCACTGCCTCCAAGCTTTCCTCACTTTGGAAAGTTCAGACATCTTTACAGTTACCAAGACATGGTTTAAAGCTGTGGAGAGCACCCTGGCAGTGGAGAGATACAATGCCTTCCACACATTTAGACCAGCTACAGGATTAAAGGTGGAGAACGATCTACCCCCCCCCCACCGTGTAGTTAGGTCAGTCCTTAGCGCTGTCTCCCTTGAAATAAAAATCAATGGTGTGGCCCCTGCTACCACTATATGAACAGAAGATGATTGAGTTCTAAGGCAAGCTACCTATTATTAAACAATTTCCTGAGAAAATTTCAAACGCCTCCAAACCTGAAGAAAACAGCTGCTTCTGCAAAATTGTACACAGCTTTAAACCATGTCTTGGTAACTGTAAAGATGCCTGAATTTTCCAAAGTGAGGAAAGCTTGGAGGCAGTGGAGTTTCTCCTTGCATTGGGAAGTAACAGCTTTAGACATTTAGATTCTCTTGGTAGATTCCAAAGATAAACAGATTGTACAAGAGGAAAAAAAGTTATAGCTAAAATTAGGAAGTGCGATACCCAGCATGATAAAAAAAACTCTAGCATCAGGCTAAACAAGCAATGGAGAGGTCAAATTAAGCCTACCAAAGTAAATGCTGCAGAAAAATAGCCTCCCAGGCTAAGAACAACCACAAAACTTTCTTTAGCTATGTCCAAAATCTCAAAGGACGTGCACAGCAGTGTACAGAACTGATTGATAATGGAGCCACTTACACAGAGCCAAAAGATATAGCAAATCTGCTGGTCAACAAATTCAGGTCTGATTTTAGCCCCCCCAACTAATGCCATCAAACATAACCCCTCATTTATCACTCTGGAGCAGGTCCTAAATGTGCTCTCTATGGTTAAGAACACCAAATCAGTGGGACTGCAATGGTCAGCCCTTTACATAAGGATGGTCCATCAATGGACCCTGGGATGTTCAGATCCATATGTCCGACTAGTATTATATACAAAGCCAGGGAAAGAATTATCATGGATATGATTAATAATGATATAAGAATTCTGAAGAAAACAGCTGCATCTGCAACTCAGTTTGGTTTTATCAGGGCCAGATTGTGCCTGTTCAGCCTGGTGGACTTCTTTGAAAGGGACAATATAAATCAAGTAATGGAATTACGCATTAAATCCTGTGTTATGCACTGGTTAACCAGATGGCTCTCAGACTGCACCCAAAAAGTTAGGATAGGGGAGGCCATCTCTACAAAGAGCCTGGTCACTAGCCGAGTCCTTCAGGGCTCTATGCTGGGCCTGTTTATTTTTGGCATTTACCTACTGGAAGTCAACACCAATGTCAAAGGTCTCTGGCTTACCCAGTTTACAGAAGTCTGCAAACTAGGAGCAGTCATAGAATCCCCCTCCCCCAAAAAAACACTAAGATTTTACAGGAAGGACAAACAGGCAAATGACCAAAGATATGGCTTAAAACTCATTGCCAATAAGTGAATAATAGCACCATTTGGGAAGTCAGCCACCCTATGAAACTGCTTCATTGATAGCACACCGCTTTGAGTGGACCCAGTAGTCAGGGATTTAAGGACTTAGGACTTATGTGGATAGTATCCTGGTTTTTGCCAATATGTGTTTTAAAGAAGTAAGAAAATAAGTCTGCATTACTCAACTTACAAGCAAAGACATGGCATCTAGGCCCAAGGAGGTCATTGTTCCTCTGTATGTGGCCCTTATCAGACTCATCATTGAGTATAACACCCCCTTCAGTATGTACCTGACCAGGTACATGCAGAAACTGCAATGCCCACAGAGGTCCCTCAGATAAAGAATACAGGTTGTAAACAACATGTCCTCTACAGATCACCTTAAAAACTTATCTCTATACTCATTTTCCTACTGACTGGTGAGATGCAATCAGTGCCTAACATACATGGCATCTTTAGATCCTACTTTGATGGACCTTTTGCACATACACCAATTACTAGACCAGCATGATAAAATGTGTGAAATATGTAAGTATCTACAGAAGCTGACAGGTCTCATTTTGTTCTCCTTCCTTGTGTGCCACTCCTAGTTCTCTGTTTGTCATCCTATCCTTCCCAACACCTGTTATCCAACCTTTGTCAGTCCATGTCAATCACCTGTTGCCCACCCGTATATGTTATTACTTCCCCTGTCACTCTTTGTCTTATATATTTGTCTGCCCTGCCACCTCCACTACACTTTCCTTCCTTCAGGACTACCATGACCCTCTACCCTTCTTAAAAAAATGGGTACCGGCTGCCCCAAAAAAGTTCACCCTTTTTCCCACCTATACCTATCTAGTCTTCATATTAGCCTTCTATGTGTTTCTCTGCTTGCTTTTTCCCATTTCTGCCTTGCATGTCCCCGATTCCTCCCCAATTATATAAAGAAATTCCTTGGCACCATACTCTGGTGCCCTGCTATGGGCTGCAGACAGTGTGAGTGTTACAGCTACAAGATGCTTTGTTGCATGTGTTAACAAACGTAGCATCAGGCACATGATATTCAAGCCACTTTTCCTTTGTGTCATGTAAACTGCATAGTTATCTGTGCAGCAGCACCGTTACTAATGCTAGAGTGACTCTGATTCTCTTCCTTCCAGCTCTGCCCACCGTGTAATGGTGCAGTGGCTACCCTCGTGTATTGTTAATAAGTACTGAGTGGTAGCATCCTGTATAATAGGTATTATTTATTACTTCTCAGTAATATTTTTCTCCTCTGGTATTAATATTTGCTTATTGTTTCTATTGTCTGCTGGACTCTATAATTTCTGTGATTACTCTGTGTTTCATTAGTTCAGTTGTGTTTGTTTTGTGAATTTCTTCACCCAGGTTATGCCTGCAAATGCTCTGTTGTGATCAGTGCGCTATCCTGGTGAACTCAATAAAATAAAAAAAATAAATAAACTACAGTAAAATGTTATGAATCTGGCTGATGTCTCTTTTATTATTTTAATGGCTGTCTCATTTGTCTGATTATAACATTTGCTAAAATATTTGTAGATAAAAAGACTGCATTGTACACTTGTCCACATCCTACCTTGTTTTGTTACTTAATGATTCCAGGGTGATGATTTCAACTTGAAGGAAACTTGTGTTTTTAGAGTACTTTCTGTTACTGGATGGGAGCTAAGTTCTTGAACTGGGATATACTCCATCTTTATGTTCTAATGTCATGCAACCCAACAATTGTTTTACACCAGATGCACCTTGCAAATGGTAATTTTTAACTTAATAAAATCTCTTTATAGATAAAGATATGTTTATGTTTTCTTTAATCTTTTTGATTTAAGCTACTTACTCTGCATAATGGTTGGAAGTTGGCAAAGGATTGTAATTGTTGCTGGAATATGTATTTTGCATACAAAATATAAAAGTTAGATAATCGAATAATCTGTTTCAACACGAGTTCCGTTTAGAACAGGGATGTCCAACCTTTTGGCTTGCTGGGGCCGCATTGAGTGAACAGAAATGGTCTTGGGGCCGCATATAAAATATATCATATAGTTAACTCTTTTGTTGCTCTGGAAGACCACAGTCGACCTCCTGGCTGTACTGTAAGTGCATTTGAACAATGAATAAATGTAATAAATGCCTAATATTTGCCTTAAAATTCTAATTCTCATTCTAATTCTAATTCTCTAATCTAATAGTTAGCTCTAACATCTTAGTTAATATATATATATATATATATATATATATATATATATATATATATATATATATATATTTTTTTTTACAAATAAACAGATATTCACTACAGCACTAGCATTTCTCACTGGGAAAACCATTCCAGCAGTCCAGCTATGTAAAATGTCAACATCAGCAGTCCTGCAATACTATAATCCACAAAAATAACCCAACAAATTTTCAATAAAGTAAAGAATTCACATTACTGACTTAATAAAACAATTCTAAATAAGCTACAAGAGGGTCTCACCCAAACAAATAACTTGTGCCAGAAATATGGCCTCAAGCTAAATGCCAAAAAAATGCATCATCATCCCCTTCGAGGAGAGTGATGTCCCCACAAATTATCACATTAATAACAATGTTGTAAGCACGCAATAAGTTGTATGGTACTTGGGCACCCAGGTTGATAGAAACCTGACTTTTGACCACCACGTTGTCTCCATTGTAAAGAAAGCTTTTTACATGGCCCACTTCATTAGTAAGGGTATCTCATCCAGGGACAAGGAGGTCATAACATCCCTGTATTCTTCCTTTACAAGAGACATTATTGAGTGCAATGCCCCTTTTGGCATGTGCCTCAGCAAAACACCCTGCCAAAAGAAAGACTGCAACCATTTCTGACAAAAAAGGTCAAAGGACTAAGTTCACTTAGTTATCCAAACAGACTAAAAAGCTTCTTACTTTCCTCTGTCTCTCACTGGCCCCTATAAAATTCATCATTGGCTTGCTTTCCAGGCTAAGAAAGATCCTGCCTTAATAGACGTCCTCTACCTCAGAAATTCTGGTTATACTTAAAACGCTCACTACAAAGACCACAGCCTTCACTGCAACATAAACAAGCCACTTTTTATGGACAGGTTCTTGACACAAAAACCTTCAACTTCTGTAAAAAGCTCCTCTCATTATCAAACAATATAGTTCAGCAACACGATGGCTGGATGGATAGCCATAAATCTAATCCTTGGGTAAGTAGCATAGCCTTCATCAAACCAGATGGAAAATCCACATACTAACCTTTCCCATCTGGATGGCTAAGATCTAATATTGGTTACTCAAGTTTAGTTGCCCAAGAAGAGGGGCATGCTTAACTAAGAATTCCATTTGCAAAATTATATTCAGTATACATATTAAATCTCTCTCTCTCTTAAACACACACACACACACACACACACACACACACACACACACACACACAAGCCCCTACTTGTAAAATAGGCAACCTCAGTAATCACATGACACCAACTCACTGAATGAAATTGTCTGGAAGTCAAAATATCTGAAAAAAAAATCATAATAGAGATGGATTCATCCATGTAATTTCCAACCACCAGAAGGACCATCAATAAATCAACAACTGCTCGGCAAAAAGTAACTCAATAAGAAAACCATAAACTATAATGCTAGATACTGGTGTAACCATATAACTTGTGTCAATCCCCAGGTTAATCCATACCAAAAGATTGTTTCAGAGCTTCAGCTATGTACAAACAGCTTTCTCCTAAAAACTTAACTGATTGATATTTGCCTTGCTGTAATTATAACTGTAAAAAAAATGGTTTTAAGTTTATTCTGTACTTCAATGATTCTCACTGTTACGAGATGTAATCTCTGCCATATTGTATGAGTACTACATCCATAATTTGCTGTCTCTCTCTCATGTATCGTATTATATTGTTTTGTGTTATTTTTGGAGCTTTTCTCCCCGGGCCTCTGCTGAAAATGGACCTGTGTCCAGTCGGACTTTCCCGGTAAACAAATGTAAAATGAAATAAAATAAATAAAAATAAACTTCCCTCCAATCTAAAGCCATTTGACATTCAGACATTTTAATTTGTGCAGAAGTTACTCACAGACTGACAGTTTACTGAGCTGTAATGCTGACCTTCGCTTTTGAAAAAAAAAAACAAATTCCCAGACTTTGTCAATAGCTCAAAGTGTAGAGAGGATTATTTATTTATTATATATTTATTTATTTTTGGAAAACATCTTTAAAACTTTTAAATTGATTACACACCCAGAAACACAGAAAAGTTATTGTGATTATGTAAACCACAGACTGCTTCAAGAAATCAAAGTCACATTAGCACTCTGTGCTTATGTCTGAACAGATGAATCATACATGTCAATTCCAAAAGAAGTAAAGTAGCTTAATAAGAAGGTTATTTGCAATGTTACATGGCAGTTTATATTGTAAATAAGCAGAGATATTAAAAAGGCTCTGTTTTTCATAATTATGCCGAAAAGTCTTCCAAGGTAAATACAACTTCTGATTTAGTATGGAACCATACCTCTCAACCTTAGAGCAAGAAATCTGGACAAAGCGAAAAATAAAAGTGGGATACAGGCCCAAAAATAGTTATGCATCACAGACACCATTGAAACAACTGTAGCTGCAAACATTATACATCACTTATAATCTTTCTATCCCATCATTGCCAGTTAAACATTATATGGCTCATTCAGTCCTGCCTTCTTTTGCATCAAAGAAAACCATGCTTTGAAATGACAAATGCATTAAAAATAATAAATAAAACACATTCCATCAACATCCTGCAACTTCCTATCTGCAAGCAACCACAGAGCTTTCAATGAATCTAGGGCTGCTTGTTTCCCCAGAATGACAGCTCTCCCTAATTAAGTCTAATGGTATACAATCTACCAGTATCTGGACTACCTGAAATAAATTAAGTTATGGCCTGTAAAGTGAAAGTACACTTTGTTTAATTAAACTATAGTTCTAAGCCTACTTACTATATTTTTTCAGTAACATCCCAGTATATCCATTTCCAGGTCACTTTACAAGACATTGGCAGTGGTAGACTTGGCATCCTTCAGTACCCCACAGGCCCACGCTAACACATTGTCCATTAAATGTAAATATCCATCCACTGTAAATGGCAAGAAGCTATGGGCAGGATTCATGAAGGCTTGCACGGAGTGTAAAAGACGTGCAACACTCCATGCAAGCCTCGCGATCCAGGAACAGCCCAAAACTCCGTGTAAGAGACCAGCTAAAACGTCTCTTACACGGACTGGGCGTGGATATGCTAAATACCTCACTTGCAGCTGAAAGGTGTGCAAATGAGGTATATTAGCGATTCACGAAGCAGAAACCAGCCCGTGTAAGAGACGTTTTAGCTGCAGAAATGTACTCAGTTGACAACTGAGTAAGTTTCTGCAAAAATCACAACGGAGCCATGTTAGCTCCAAATAAAGGGTGCATATGTGTCAGGCAGCATGCCAATGGCCACATATTTGGCCATTGGCAAGGTAACTCGATGCAAATATTAAAAAAATATATTTTTTTTTTTGGCGAGCGCCGATGGTTAAACGCAGCGCTGCCCCGCGCAAACAAGCTGCGCTATATAAAACATAAAAATGAAGGTTATAAACCCACAAATGTGGGTTTTATGCAATACATGGAATGACAATGCAGGGACCAGTAGACCAAAAACAACATGGCCACCATGTAGTGGTTGCTAAGGGGGGAAGCTGAGTCTAAGACATGTAACTAAGCATTAGTAGGCAATCTCATGTAAATGAGGGTTAGGATACTGAATCCCACAGTTACATAGCAAATGAGCACAGTCTGAGTAGTGTAAGAGATACATAAGGGGGAGGAATAGAGTAGGAGATAGGTGACATCACAGGGGGGAATGGTAGAAAGAAATGCAGTTCATTGGAGGTCAGTGTAACATTACAGACACAGATCAGGGAAAGAGGAGTTCCACAAGATAAGCATGGGAAAGTCAAGAAATGGAAGGTGTACACTGTTACTTACACCAAAGTTTTTTTGCTGGGCGTGCATGCGCACGTGTGCGCGCCATGAAGCGCGAGTAGGGCAGTGTGCGCACGTGTAAGGCAGACTGAGCATGTGGGAGCCTGTTGGCAGACTTGTAAGACTGTTTGCGCTGGTGTGCGCGCGTTTTAACTCGAATAGGCAGATCCTGAACCATGTAAGCATGTGTGCGCGCGTGTAAGCCACTGTGGGCACGTTTCTGCTGGTATGCACGCTGCTCCCCCCTGAGGAAACAGAAAGGAAAAAGGAAGCAACAGAATTAGTAGGAAGCTAGCAGGGAATACTGCTGGAGCTACCAGGTGAAAACAATTAGAAGCAGGAAATTACACAGGCAGAATAGTAGCCCAGCCCAGCACTTAAAACTCTGCAAACAGCAGTGCAGGATGTTTCTCTCAAGAGACACTGCAAGACAGGAGTAAGCTCTTAGAAGTGAAAACTGAAAAAGCTGAACTCAGAGCAGAAATGTTAGTGGCTGCCATAGCTGTCATAATGAGACATAGGCGACTTGCTGAGGGTGGTGACAATGCAGATGGTGCCAGACAACCCACAGTGAGGAGACGGAGAAGAGTGTACAGGCCCAGGTTCACCTACCACGGGTTACATGAGCTGGAGATAGTAGAGCACTATAGAGTGGACAGAGAGCTCCTGCAGCAAATAGTTGAGCTGTGCAGGCCAAGCTTCACACACAGAACCAACAGAGGGGAACCCATCCCAGTGGAAACCAAGGTATGTGTTGGCCTAAGAATGCTAGCAACAGGTACCTTCCAGAGATCAACTGGTGATATGATGGGGATATCACAGGCATCAGCCTCCAGGGTACTGCACCAGTTCCTGGATGCCATGTCAGCACATGTCGGTGATCATGTATATTTCCCCAATGCCCGTGAGGTATTGGCCAGCAATATGCGTCTCTTCCAGCAAATAGCGGAATACCCTGAGATAGTGGGTGCAATAGACTGGACGCACATACGCATCAAAGCACCAGCTGGTGAGCGGGGTAGGGCCTACATTAATCGCAAGGGCTTCCCCTCCATCAACTGCCAGGTCGTGTGTGATGCCCAGGGCATAATAATGAATGTGTGTGCTGGCTGCCCTGGGAGCTACCATGATTCCCACATCTGGCATTTGACGCAGCTGTACCAGCCATTTGCCAATGGGGACATCCCACACGGACACCTAGTGGGGGATGCAGGTTATGCACTGGAGCCGTGGCTGATGACACCCATCAGAAATGCACACACACCTGAACAGGAATGCCATAATGAGGCACATGCACAAACACGTAATGTAATAGAGCGTGTGTTTGGGCTGCTCAAGTCACGGTTCCAGTGTCTGGACACATCTGGAGGAGCCTTGCAGTACTCACCAACTACATGTACCCAAATTGTCATGGTATGTGCTATGCTACATAATATGATCTTGTGAAAACAGCTGCAGCAGGACCAGCATAGGGCTGGGCCAAACAGCTCCCCACCATTGCCAAGGCCATCACAGGCAGAGCGTGACTCGGAGGAGGAACAACCTGAGCCTGCCCCAGTAGGCAGAAGGAGGCATGCCCAGTATGCCCTGGCCTTGGCAAAGAGGCAATGCATAGCACATACACTGGCTCAGTAGGAACCCTGGGAATGATACCCCCTCTGACTCACTCAAATAATAACAGGGATGCCTAAAATGACATGACCTGCTCACAAACGTACAGGGAGTGTAATATGTGCATCCGACAGAGGCAGCCCTGCAGCACCACCTGAGGCATGAATGCCATGTGTTAAGTAATGTAACACCATGTACTATATGCACACCTGAGGACCCTGACTAACATCCACCCTCACCAAGCATGAAGCCACAAAATGAAGATGGGATGATCAATTGCAATAATTGGCTGAAGTAATGCAGTTAGTCAAAGGGGAGCCAATGTGTTTCAGCCTGGGAAGACATGCTGAGCATGACATGATGCACCACCTGCTAGGGGTGGCGTGCACCTATCAGTCCAGGCCCCATGGATACTGGGAAAGGCTGTCAGTACCCACAGCATGCCCTGAATAGGTAAGTCTCAAAACACAAACCCACCTTCATAGGTACCACAAGGGATAGGAACCTAGATGTAATGCTACCCAATGCCAGAAGTCTAAACAGCAAGATGCATGCAGTGTAAACGCACACAGTATGGAGAATGTTGATATCAGTCCTGTAATAGAAAACTGGGTCAAGGCTCACATCAGCACCCTAACACTACCAGGTTACACCTCATACTGTGCTGTACAGCCGCAAAACATGGAACAAGCTACAAAAGGAGGGTGACTAGCAATAAATGTCAAGGATAACCACACCCCCATGTTGGTACCACAACAAGAAGCAGCATGGATTAGCCATGGTCAAATACCAATGGCTAAAACCGCCTCTCAGTATATAGCCTGCTGCAGACTACTGTCCTAATACCAGGAACTGCACCTGGCCTATGTTGGAATACATGAATATATCAAGCCCCCCAAACCACATTATATTGCTTGACTGAAAATACCCAGACATACACTGGGAGCATTATACTAGCACCAACACAGTAGGAGAAAAGTTCCCAGAATCCATAAACCAAAATGCCCAGGAACAACGTACCACTCCCACAAGAGGGTAAGCATACTGGATGTGATAATCAGCAACATGTGTACTGGATGGCAAGATGAGAAGTGTATCCCTCACTGGTAAGACCAGACCATAGAGTAATCACACTGGATATACACATCCTGACCACAGTCCCTGGCCAGAAAACAACAGTGAAAAACATGTGTAAAGCATAGGTTGCACCCCTCCAAACTGATGTGGAATCCACGAAAGGCCCTGTGCAAGTGCAGAATATGGGACACACCGCAGAACATGTTATACAGGCATTCCATGAACATAGCCAGGAATGCTTGGATTATGCAATCACAAATAACAACAAGACACAATGCCATACACGCAGGCATCTGGCATGCTGGACTCCAGCCATTACCAAACCATGCAAGAGAATGAGGAAGCTACTACATGATAGAGCAAACATAAAAAGGGAAGTAATCACTGATCAGTAGTATGGCAATAAAATATGTCCACACATACAATCCACTAAGGCCAGCCACAACAAGTAGAATCTGTGAATCCAGAGGCAATGTGACACCTGCCCCAAGTACACAGACAACCCACAACTCCCCCCAATAAATACAAATATATGTGAGAGATGCAACCATTTATCCAAACCGGAGGCTGAGCTCCCCCAACTCAGTACTGTCAAAACTAGTCAGGAGGAGAAGGTAACCACATACACCACAAACCCAGTCCCACATTGACCTATCACAACTGTAAACCAAACACATAAACACAGAAAAACATTCCCGGAGGCCCTAATTACAAACACACCACACCAACAGAGGCCTCCAAAGCAGATCCCAAGCAACCACAACCTCCAAACATAGCACATGCAACACATAGTACACAAAGCTGGTGTGCCAAACAGTTACAGGCCAGAAGGAGAAACAACATGCCTGATACAGTTGTAATAGGTGTCTGTATAGGCAGACACACTGCTGTCCCACTCACCAGACTGAACAAGGGAAAGGGTACAGTAAGCTGCCTGTAGGCTGCCACAATATGCCACATAACACAAGCATGCAGGTCACCCCAAAGCAAGCAGAAATATGATGCACTCATTGTCCATGCTGGTGTGAATGACCTGAGATGTACCTCCCTGGACTACATGAAAAGAGACATGGATGAGCTCTCTGGGTATGTACTCCAGGCCGGTATGACACTGGCCGTTTGCAGCATCCAACCCTCACCAAGAATGATGCCACAGTGCAAACACAGAATGATCAGCTTTAACAGGTGGCACAGTTACAGCTGTCAGTCCAAGAGGGTCTAATGTCTGTCTGCTTGAGATGTCATGCATGGCAAGCCATGCTGCTGTTCCAGGGATGGCTTGCACCTGTTACCCCTGGGCATCTGGATACTGGATAAGGCCTTTGCCACCTCCATAGAGCCATACATAGGCAAGGCCAAAAAGACTAACCCACCATCCTAGAAAACATAAGTGGTAAGAAACATAAGGGTAATGCTGACCAATGCCAGATGTGTAAACTGCAATATGCATGCACCTGAGGCACTTCCCAGTATGGAGAACATCGATGTCTGTGCAGTGACAGAAGCCTGCTGCAAGCCTACTGATAGCACACCAGCACTACCAGGTTATACCACATATCATGCGTTATGGCCCCAACACCTGGACCAAAACATCCAAGGAGGGGGAGTATCTATATGCAGCACAGACATCCATATGGCCAGGTAACTGACAATGCACGAAGCAGCGGAGACCACCCATGTGCACCTAAGTGTAGTCAAAACTGCTGTACAGTCTGTAGCATGCGACAGACCACACTCTTACACACAGGAACCCCACCCAGACATCCTGAAGACACTGGACAGTATGAATGTCCCACCAAATACCAGACAAGGTACTCACAGACTACCACATAGGTGGTAAACCATTATGTATGCAAGGAGTAATCAGGGACCTAGGGACACAAGTCGACAGTAACCTGTCATGTGACACTCACAATGCCAATGTGGCTAGGAAGACTGTCTATATTGGACACCGTATCATGAAATGATTCACATCTACATCAACAGAGGTCACTGTGCCCCTGTACTGTTCCCTTATCAGACCCATAATCTAGTACAATGACTCATATGGGATGTACCATACCTGACACCTGCAGCGGTTAGGAAAACCTCAAAGGTACCCCACCAAGAGGATAAAGGGTGTTAAATATATGTCATATGCTGCCTGGCTGTAGACACCCCAGCTGAATGCAGTCACAGACTGCCTACACAGAGGCATTGTATGTCTGTTGTACAAGGCCATGTCAAACACAGGAGTAATGGACATGCTCCACCACAGGAAATCAAAGCCATTGGAGCTGTGAGAGTGACAGATGTCAGCCTCAACACATAATAAAATAGGATGTGCTGGAGGGACAGATACATAACCCAGAGGCTCCCCACACCCAGAAACAGGATCCCAATCCATGTTAGGCAGAGCCCCTCACTGACACCCCTCAACAGGAATATTGCCAAGTGGATGGATGATCGTACATGTACACTGGGGGTCTTCACTGTGTCACGTCCAGACACAGGCACAGTAAAGAAAATCATAAATGGCCATAATAGTCACATAGCAAGGGGTGGTGAAAGACACACACACTCTTGCTAGGCTTACTAATGCCCTAGGGTGGATAGCCTAGTATGAACCTATGAACCTATGAAGATACAAATTGTACAGGACACTAAGGATAATCACAAGGCTTACTTAACTGATGGTAGGAACCATGTTGGGAATTCACAGATATGCTCCGAATCACACAGATATTACAAACAACATACCAAACACACACACATATTGCCAACATACAACCTGACAGGTTCAGTGCAACCAACCCCCCCCCCCCAGAATGCAAAATATCTATCCCAGCTGACTGCTGGTCCCCTGACATTGCAGATGCTGAGGTAACAGCCATCATCTGCAAAGCAAAACACACAGCAGCAAAGGTATGTGATGGTGTCCTGGGCTGAGGCCAACATGGACTCCAAGAATAATGGAATGCCAAATCACACTACTGCCCAATGTCAGCCTTACCACAGGATATGTACCCAAAGAGCAGTGTACAACAACAGTGGTCCTTCACAACAAAGGTGTTGCCTGAATGGATACTGCAAACTACCATCCCAGGATCCTGACAAGCTTGGTCTGCACAGCTATGGAAAGGATCAGTGTGTACCGCAGACATAAAGCTATCGTGGACCTACTGACACTGGACCCTACCCAGTGTGGCTGTCATAACTGCAGATCCTGCCCCTAAACATGTTTGACCCATTTGAAACAGTCATTAAGGTCATTGATGAGGGCAATGTGGTCCACACAGCGTAGCTAGACCGTGCATATGCTTCCAGACAATACCCTACTAGTTCAGTATGGATATGTTCACCAGCTTAAATATAAACCCCTATGTTAGTTGAGGGGTTGCAAACCAGACCAAGGACAGAACTGACATGGTCAGACATGCTGCATCCATGTCAGACTACAAAGCAGATATAAGTGGCATCCCACAAGGCTTGGTCCTGGGACCTCCCCCGTTCCGTATATATGTCCCATAGGTACAGGCCAACATGGAAGGACTGTGACTGAACATGTATGCAGAGGAGTACAAACTGCCCACCATATCCGACCCCCAGCTGGCACAAGCAACCCACAAAAGGGCCACATAGAAACAGACAACTGGAGCCATAGCCATGTCAACAAGCTAATTGCAGAACTGTGTATAGACAACCACCATGGATATACAGTAAGTGCCCACAAATTACCACACAGGTGTTAACCCATTACGTACCTAACATGTAATGAGAGACCTGGGGACACAAGGTGATAGATATCCTGCATTGGACAAACATGTGGCTGTAGTGTTCGCAGAAACATACCATATACCCACCCAATCATGAAGGTTGTCAGATGTAGATAAGGGGAGGTCACTGTGGCTCTGCAGTCATCCTTCATCAGCGTCACAATTGACTACAATAGCCCCTGTGGAATATACCTCAGCAGACACCTCCATCAAATGTAAAGTCCACAACAGTACCATACCAGGAGTAGCAAAGAGCATGAACAGATGCCATGTGTTGTCTGAGTAAACAAACTGCAGCTCCACACACTGCCATACTGCCCACCCAGAGGCAAGCTGTGCCTGATGTATGAAGCCATGTACAAGCTGGAATCAATGAACATGCTGCACCTTGTACAATCTGAATGGCAGTGACCTATGCACATGAGAGACCTGAACCCCAGCACTGACATACATAGGACAAGCTGTACAGAATGATCCATAACACAGAAGCTACCCCCACTCTTGAGTAATCTCCCAGTACAGGTTAGCCAGAGAGTCACCTATCGACACCCCTCAAGAGGAATCCTGATGAGTGGATGGGAGATGGTAGGTTAACCCTGGGTATCACTGTTATGTCAGAGGTAGACGGAGGCACAGTATACTAACCATGACATATGTCATGGCAATCTTCAGTTACAATATGTGTTGAAGGACAAACACACTCTGTGACTAGCATCAGAAATGGCCTAGGGAACATCGCTAGTGTTTGCCAATGTCCACCTATGTTGTGGAATACACTACCAATGTTGGACAAGCCTGGTGTAGGTAGTCCATATCTGAACATAATGCAACATGGTCATATGCGCACAACTGGCTCCCACACAGTCTGTTGTGCTCACTATGAAGATGTCAAGCAGTGATAGGACTAAAGCCCAGGATACTGTCCACCACAGTGAAAGTACTGAACCAGTACACTATACGGTACTACAGTGTTAGGTCATTATGAAAGGATGTTGACAACTGTATGCAAAGTATCCCATGCAATCCCTGCAGGCGCAGTATAATCCCTGTTGTGGCAGACACGAAGCAGTTGGCCAGTTAGTACACAACATGACACCCAACACACAACCATAAATGTGAGATATTGTTGAAGTTCACACACACCCAAATATGTGGTGGACTTCAGAGTTCAACATATGGAAAGCTCACACTGGGCATGCTCGCACACTTTGATAAATGAGGCATATGTCAGACAACATGCCATGGGAAGGCTGAACTGGGCATGCTCACACACTTAGGCCATATCTCCGTTTAGCAGTTGGCCACACATATCTGGTATTTGTATGTGTCATTCCAGGAACCAACCACAACACAGCAATCTGCCCAGTGCACACAGTAAATGACTACAGAGACATAAGTGATATAGCAGATCGCCCTCATATTCAAACATCTTTCACAGATACACAAGTTGTTCATAGGAAGAGAGAATGCTATGGCAATAAAGACCTGCAAACAGTTGAACAGCACAACAAATATTGTGCATCTGACAATTGAACATATGGGTGTAGAGGTCAATACTAGGCTTGTTGCCCTAGGGAATGACAGCTTAGCCAGAGTGTGCTTGGCATCTGCATCCCCAGTACAGTAGGCTACTGTGCCACTGTAAAGTAGGTCACATATGGCAACGTGTGAGGCTAGTGAGCTGTGCCTCTGTCAAGCAGGGGCACAGTGGAGATCCCAGGGTTTGAATGTGCTAAGCCACAGCCATGTTGTTGGTGTGTGCTGGAAGAGGGTTGCTGAGGACCTCTAACAGTAAGTGGGCGTCAATAACAGACTGAGGGGCGCCCTATCTGTATTTTCTGGACAATTCCACTGTCAACACTGTGTTGTGATGATTTTGTGGGAATGAAGTGTCATGCCGGTGCTGTTCACAGATGTCCTCCCTCTGTGGGCTACAGCTCTGCAATGTATTAGCTCACTCTGTCTGTTGGACGGCTCATATATGGCTGGTGTACACCTGACAGGTGTCTTGTTGTGGAGCAGTCATGGGTATATGTGGGATAGCATGATCAATGCAAACCTTACACATGCTCATAGAATGCAATTGTCAAGGATTATGCAGAGTGGCCAGTATAGTCCCCCAGCATGGGTCCTTTGAAGTCGTCCACCCCAGTCTTCACAAGTGTAGAGTCTGCTTGTGGTAAATACAGTTTGTTTGCAGTGACAACCTTGCCTGGGGGTGGGGATGGGATATGGATGTCCAGGGAAAGGTGGGTATGGTCAGATATCAACAATGGTGGGCTACCTCTGGTGTGGAACAGTGAGTACCCATGTTGCAGATGGACAGGTGCAATATGTATTCCCCCATGTGGCTGTGGTGAGTGGTTCTGCCATAGCACATGGACCCACAAATTGTAGTGGCTGTAGGGTAAAGTGTTAGAGGCCTGAGTAGTTCCCACACACAATATGCCTGTACCTGATGTTAACAACTGGAATGGTGTATGTGAACACCTGCATATCCCGGCACTGTTCCCAGGGAAGCAAAGTGTGTGCCCTGGATGTGGGAGTGGTGTTCTGGACTGGTTGTGTTGTGTGTTACAGGTCCTGTGGTCATGAAGCATGGTATAGAACATAACCTGCCAGTGCGATGTGCATATATGACCCTGACGTAGGTGGCTGCAAATGCATATATATGCTATCCCCCACTTGACAGGTAGTACTAGATGTACATACCTCTGTAGAAATAAAGATGTCAGCACCCTATAAATACTGCAGGTGCAGACCAGATGCCCAGTAATTCGGTTAGCGTGCTCTGCTAATGCGTCTCCCTCAAGTGTCATAATATAGGTAGGTAGGAGTTTGAACCATGCAAATGCTCAGTGTGTGTGTGTGTGTGTGTGTGTGTGTGTGTGTGTGTGTGTGTGTGGGTGGGTGAGCGGGGTTGATGTGTGTGCAAGTCTGTGTGAGGAAGATGTCCCTTTTGGCAACTGTGAAAGCACTCTACAGGATGCACATTCCCCTATGTAAGCACGGATGATGTCAGCACCCTATAAGTAAAGCAGGAGAAAAGAACCCTTCCAGTAATGCGAATAGCGCGCTTCGCTAATGCATCTGTCATGAGTGTCATAACATAATTAGGTAGGGGGTTTGAATCCTGCAACTGCCCAGTGTGTGTGGAGGGGAGTTAGTGTGTGTGTAAGGGACATGTCCCTTTTGGCAACTGTGAAAACACTCTACAGGATGCACATTCCCCTGTCTAAGCACTGATGATGTCAGCACCCTATAAGTACAGCAGGAGAAGGGAACCCTCCCAGTAATACAAATAGTGCGCTCCGCTAATTTGTCTGTCACGAGTGTCATAACATAATTAGGTAGGGGTTTGAATCCTGCAACTGCCCAGTGTGTGTGGAGGGGGGTTAGTGTGTGTGCAAGTCTGTGTGAGGGACATGTCCCTTTTGGCAACTGTGAAAACACTCTACAGGATGCACATTCCCCTATCTAAGCACGGATGATGTCAGCACCCTATAAGTACAGCAGGAGAAAAGAACCCTCCCAGTAATGCGAATAGCGCGCTTCGCTAATGCGTCTGTCATGAGTGTCATAACATAATTAGGTAGAGGCTTGAATCCTGCAACTGTCCAGTGTGTGTGCAAGTCTGAGTGAAGAAAATGTCCCTTTTGGCAACTGTGAAAGCACTCTACAGGATGCACATTCCCCTATCTAAGCACTGATGATGTCAGCACCCTATAAGTACAGCAGGAGAAGAAAACCTTTCCAGTAATGCGAATAGCGCGCTTTGCTAATGCGTCTATCATGCGTGTCATAACATAGTTAGGTAGGGGTTTGAATCCTACAACTGCCCAGTGTGTGTGGAGGGGTGTCAGTGTGTGTGCAAGTTTGTGTGAGAGCGATGTCCTTTTTGGCAACTGTGAAAGCACTCTACAGGATGCACATTCCCCTATCTAAGCACTGATGATGTCAGCACCCTATAAGTACAGCAGGAGAAAAGAACCCTCCCAGTAATGCAAATAGCACGCTCTGCTAATGCGTCTGTCATGCGTGTCATAGCATAGTTAAGTAGGGGTTTGAATCCTGCAACTGCCCAGTGAATGAGGTGGGGGTTAGTGTGTGTGCAAGTCTGTGTGAGGGAGGTTTCCCTTTTGGCAACTGTGAAAGCACTCTACAGGATGCACATTCCCCTATCTAAGCACGGATGATGTCAGCACCCTATAAGTACAGCAGGAGAAGGCAAACCTCCCAGTAATTCGAATAGTGCACTCTGCTAATGCGTCTCTCTTAAGTGTCGTAACATAACTAGGTAGGAGTTTGAAACCTGCAAATGGCAAGCATGTGTGTTTGGATGTGGGGAGTTTGTGTGTGTGCAATTCTATATGTAAAACATGTGCTTTTTGGTAATCAGGAGATCACACTATATGATGCACATTACCCTTTCCAAACACTGATGATGTCAGCACCCTATAAGTACAGCCGGAGAAGAGGAACCTCCTAGTAATCTGAAGAGTGTGCTTCACTAATGCGTCTCTCTCACGTGTCGTGACATAGTTAGGTAGGAGTATGAATCCTGCAAGTGTGTGTGTGTGTGGGGGTAGTAGGATGTGTGTAATTGCAAGTGTGAGAGAACAGATCATTTTGGCAAATACTACAATACACCAGATGCTGCATATTCCCCCAGTAAACACAGGGGATGTCACTACACTATCAATACAGCCAAACAGGGCTACTTGGCCAGTAATGCCAATAGTGCGCTCCGCTACTGGGTCTATTTCCATTGTCAAAGCACAGATAGGTATGTTTTGGAAACCCACAACTGCCACGTGTGGTTGTGTCACACAATATGACCTTGTGTGGGTCTTTGTGCATAACAATGCATGCCATTGCCTAAACCAACAATGGCAATGCACACATGATGTATGTGTGTGACACATACACATAAATACCTGTGACCTGCAGTAGTTACCATGTCTGACATGTGCCTTGAGTGGATAAATGGTATTCGCAATGCATAACAATATGACTGTGTCTTACTGTGCAGGGGCCGCATGCGGTATGTGTCTATACAGTGTGGATTGTATATGGTAAAATACCTACAGCAGGGGATACACATCTGGTCTGGGCCATATATTCTACATGTAGTCGATGAACAGGTGCTGCATGTTCCCACCTGTTGTGGGAGTGGTAACATGTTATTCCACTGCAATTCAGTGACCACATGCTGGGAACCTTTCAGCTAGTGTGTTGTAGCTACAGTAATGCTCACGCACAATGTTTGGCTGGATGCAGTCCAGCCATATAAAGACATTTCTTGAGACTGTCATATTGCCAGTGTTGTTATGGAGGATAGGTGGGTTTCCTGTGTATGGGAGGGTTGTGTGTGCCAGGCTATGAACCAGAAGGCAGTCCAACACACTGTTAGCTGCTCATGAATAGGCCCTGATGCTTTGTGCTATGCCAACAAGCTGGAGTTGTGTGTATCTGTGGTGCCTTGGGATACCACCCCCCTGTCCATGTGTGTTACATGTGTAGGGGACGACAGGCATGGTATGAGGTATAACCTGGCAGTGATGGGTTGCACCTGTGAGCCGTGAATCAGGACACTGGTACTGCATAGACATTGCAGTTCACAGTGCTGAGGACAGTGTCCAGTGCATGCATCTTGCGGTGTACACTGCTGGTGTTGTGTAGCATCACTGTTAGTGTCCTATCCTGTGTGATACCTGTGGAGGTGGCTATGTAATCCGTGTCCTGCAGCAAAAGGCACTATGTGTGTATCAAGGGGCTTCGCCAATATACAATGGCCCATGGGTGTCACGTGCAAGCTGCCCCTTGCAAATCATTGTGGCTTCCCTAGCATGTAAGCACACGTTGACAGCCAGTGGATACCCTATGAATGACATTGGAGATTGAGCAGAATGTAGACATAGAACACCCTTCCTACATATAGTGGTAGCATACCTGGTGAGGGTATGATGGCAACCAAGATCAGGCTCATACTGGCCCATGCCACATGCTGAGAGATCCCTTCTATGTTCCCTATCATGTAGTCCAGGGAGGTATGTCTCAGGTCATCCATAGTGGCATGGTCAATGACTGAGTCATATGTGTCCATGCCTCTGACTGACCTGTATGCATGCGTTTTGTGGTGGACTATAGTGCCCCACAGACATATCACTGTGACCTTCACCATGTACAGCCTGTTGAGCGGGACCCCACTGCAGCGGCCAAGAGAGGTACCTGACACATCTGTAGCAGGTGTGTTGTGTAGCCCTACAGGCTGTGAGTGTGTGGCACACGGGATGTGTGTGCCATGTGTGGCATGTGCTCTGTTCCGACATAACGTATCCCTGTGTGCCAGCTGCGGAGGTGTGTGATGCTCAGGCAGGATGCTATTCTGAGTCTCCAAGTATGCCCCAGTGTGTTCAGATTGCTGTCAGTGTGGGTCTATGTCAGACTGGTATTGTAGTCACTGTAGTATGTCATGCCACCTGACAGGGTATGGCATTACTGGGTTCAGAGTGCTCAGTCCCCAGATTGGCTATGTGGTGGCATCCCACACATGTGTTGTAGGTTCCTGGCCAGGGGTGAGGGTTGACTGCATACATGTGACAGCTGTGACATTGCCACATGACTCACATAAACCACAACTGGACCATAGAGGTGATTCACAGGTTACCTTTGCACATGCTACCATAGTAGTGTGATTGCCATGGTGATTACCAACACATAGAGCCAATGGGGAACAACATACTGAAGGTGTGTATGTGTGGGTGTACTGCTACTGATTTCATAGCACTGGCATATATGACTGCACACGTGGGTAAATGCCAGGTAAGTCATGTGCAATGTGTCACCGGCAACGTACATGCGAACAGGACAGACAGTGACGTTCTGTCATGTGTAAACTTGACATACGTATAGTACGCTATGCAGATGTCACTAGGAGTACACAGAAGCACTGTAACTCTGCATTGCAGGTGGAAGCAGTGTTCCAGGGAACCCCAAGCGAACATGCATGCAAACAAAGCTACAGTAAGCAGGGCTGGAAGTAGTCCATTGTACAACAAAGAAGGGGTAACACTAACAGTAGGTAACAGTGCAAATATGTAGGCACTATCAACATGTACCCAGGAATGCACAGCTCAGATGTCCATGGTAGAACTGATATTATGTCATAGTTGATTGTGATTTGGATTACATTAGTACTGCACACATATCAACATGCGCAAACATCCACATTGCATAGTTGTTGCGGGCAACTTGCCACCATTACTGTACATGTCCATCGTTGCATATCACTACTTGCATTAGCTTCCCCCCCTGTGTTACCCATGTATGTGGCTATCTGTTGACATCCTTACCACCGGTATGCAATAATGTGAAGCTGTTACACTTTGGTACGTACTATGGGTGTAGATAACAATTCAGGGCAGTCATACGGTTACTGCATCAGGCATGCTGGGATATACACACAGTCATATCAGCACACTGTACTGTTACCAACATGATACTACTAATACACTTCTATGTAGTCACCCCTGTGCATCAGCAACGTGTTTACCTGTTCCTGCACTGATGTTGGAGATTGCAGGAGGTGGCACATTTTCATCATATGCACAGGGTGTGAATTAGGTATGCCTGAGTCTGCCATTGATACCACCAATTGACATGTGTGTGTATGTGTGTTGGTGAGGGACAGCAGTACAAGGTGGGGCACTGTTGGTGCAGTGTGTGCATGTATGTGGTAGCCCTAGGTGTTAACATTTCGCATGTGTGTATGCACGCACACAGTTCCACCTTATGGCTGCCATAAACAGGAGTTTGTGGACAGCTACAGACTGCACCTGGCAGGACATACAGATCAGTGTCTGTGGGCATGGACACGGTACCTGTGCCTGGCAGGGGTGCTACGAACCATATCCGGTATTAAGCCAGACTGGGTACTGTCAACAGAAGCAGGAGTGTGTTGACTGGACACAGGTCCCTGTTAGGACTGCCCAGAGCCACGTGCACGTGGTCTCCTGGGGCGTTCCGATGACAGCACAGACCCAGCATTGCTGGGGCTGCTACTGGCACTATGGGGGCATCCGCAGGCCTGTTGTCATCCGCGTTGACTGCCAGCTGCTGCTGTTGCTGGCATACGGCCACGTCGACGCCGCAACTGCCCACCATTGCCCTGGCTCATGGACATGTGGTTGTGGAACTGCTGTAATATGTCCCCACAACGTCTGTCTATGACATCGGTGAAATTACGGATAGCATCCGCGATGCCACGCATACTGTCAGTCATGGCTGTGCGACATGCTCTCAGCTCCCTCAGACCCTGTCTGGTGTACCTTTCCAAATGCGACTGTGCTTGCATGACAGCTCGAAACATAGCTGAGGTTGACAGACCTCTTTGGGCACGTCTGCAAGAGGCAGTATGCCCATGAATGCTCCCATGAGAACCCATGGGCAACTGTCTGTGTGGTACCATCGCAGGGCCCTGCCCATGGCTGCTGTGTGGGGAAGCATGTGCCACAGATACCACATTACCCTGGTCAATGCCCACTGTATCCTGTCCATCACATAGGGACAATGGTGACATAGGATGTACTGGCAGGATGACTGTGCACAATGATGGGGTTGACAGCTGTGTACTGTCAATTGGCTGACCAATGACGGACCCTGACATGCCTTCCTGTGCCATTAAACAGATATCATCATTATCAGTACCTGTGGCACCAGATTCAGGTTCCCTGCTGCAGGACACCAGAGCAGCACCAGAACCTGTGGGAGGAAGAAAGTAAACACAGTTTACAATGTCTACACAATGTTACCAGTAATGCACTTATGCACATATGCACACATGTACACGTGGACACATGCACACATGCACACATGGACACAGGCACACATGCACACATGCACACATGCGCACGTGCACACATGCACACTTGCACACGTGGACACAGGCACACATGCACACATGGACACAGGCACACATGCACACATGCACACATGCACATGTGGACACGTGTACACATGCACACATGCACATATGGACACATGCACACATGCACACATGCACACGTGGACACAGGCACACATGCACACATGCACACATGCACACATGCACACATGGACACAGGCACACATGCACACATGCACACCCTGCAGTATACACACAGAGCACTACTGAGTTACACTAGTATTACTAGCACTATCAGGACTATTATAGGTATTGTTAAAACACACTCACCAGCATGGATGGGCTGCCTTGCTGTAACACTGGAGGGACCTGCAGAAATGAGGAGATTAATGTCAGTGGGCACAACTGTGCCATTGATACTGCAATATGATACAGTGCAGTAGTACACCAGTTGCCTTTCACACGTCAGCTGCTGATATTGGCAATATCACACCTGCACAATTACATACTATATTGACAGCTACATACCACAGCCACACCTTACACATGCATAAACTAACAGTGTACAGAACAGTCAAGTGTACATATGGCATATTACCTGCACGCTCCATGTCGTGCTGCTGTGTGGATCCAGCCTCCATCATGATGCAGGTGTATTGCTGTTGATGTTCCGGGGCTGGATCCACAACACTTAGGAGTAGCCCCTCCAGTCTGGTGAGGGGGGATGTGTGGCCACCCCACCTCCTGTGGCAACCTGTTGCCTGTGGATATCCGACACATGCTGATGGACATTTCTGATTAAATCACTGCAGTGATGTCGTACCTGCTCATATGTCCTATTATGCGTGCCAATGTCATTTACCCTACGGACAAGGTCTTGACACAGTGCAGCCCTCTCCTGCTGATTCTGGCTGGTGCGGGAAAACAGTATGTCATAATCCCGCACCAGGCTCTGGTGTATCTCCTCATCTTCTGCTGCAGAGTAGGTAGGATTACGCTGACGCGCCATGTCCCTGGAAGAGAACACAAACAGGATATCAGCAGGCTATGTCAGCAATATATGGCACACATACTATACATGAAACTCAACTATAGTGATATACTACTACTCCCATATGTAGCATGCGTGTGTCTCTTGGTGGATACACAAGTTCATGGCCAGATATCAGTGCTCAGCCAACACCTGTGCAACAATACCTGCCACATTCCATACAACATAGTAGCATGCCCCATCGGCCAGCACACTGCGATGGGTCCAATGCACAACCTCACTCTGGGGGTTCATACCAAGGTACTGTATGTGGAACACCATCCACTAGTGTGATCTGGACACAAGTTACTCGGCCTGGATATACATATCCCACCACCACCACCACCAGCACAGTAGACTACTTTGATATGTATGTGATTGTGATTAGACAGTTATTCACTTGTTAGGACTGAGATGGTATCCATGCAGCCCACTGGGCCAGTGGAAGCCATAACCCACACTGCTGACCCCTTTGCGAATGCTTCCCATGGACATCCCAAAGATTGCATGGAACATGCACACACATTTCTAACCCAGACCCTATGCACAAAGGTTAGGCATCCTGTCCGGTGGACCCCAGCCAAAGGCAGATTGTATAACGATAGAAGGAGGCTACTGCAGGACAGAGCAGATTCACATTAAGGGAAGGCATCTGTGGTCAGCACTGGTAATAAGCTACGGTCTCTCATAACAACATCCACGGCCTACTCTGGGAGGGAAATGGCCACGAACACTATAGATAACCACAAGGCCTTCTTCAGTTATGTTACACATATGGAAAACCAAATGTAAGTCACACAAAACCAGGAAGAGACTCCAAGACCGTCAAATGAAGACAATAATTCGATAAAAAGGCAATTCCTTTATTCGACTGTTAGATGATAAAATCCAAAGGTTAACAAAGTGAGAAACAGCAGTATAAGACAAGCGCTTTCGCTTGGGTAATACCAAGCTTTATCAAGTCAAAAACAGTTTCTTTCAAAAGAAGCTACTGTTTAAATAAAGTCTTAGTTGATCACATGCTTAATTACAGCTGGGTCTCATTAAAGAAATTAGAGGTGTCATGAGCAAATAAATAAGCAACTCAATCAAGTGAGCATAAAAAATGTTTGAAATCCACACTGCTTGTGACATGATGCGTAACTAATGTACCATGTTGGTACCTTTATAAAATTACATACATGAGTTATTCAATAAAAAGAAAAAGAAAAAGAAAAAAGCAGTGTTGAAAATGTAAGTAAAAGTAGGAATAAAAATAAAAATAAAAATAGGGATTGTATACAAACCAAATGGATTTAAAATCAGCAATATAGAATAGGCTAAAATGTGCATATTACATTCTTGTTGATCATGTAGGAATGATAGCATAATACAAATAAATGGCATAATTGATAGGTTGTAAGATGTATATAAAATGTGTGTAAAGTGAGGTATGAGGTGGTAATGTTGTAGAAAAACATGTTACAGCCTGGCTCTTCTGAGCTTCAACACTGAGCCTATGCTAAGTGTAGCATTTAGCCCGGAGGCCTACCTGCATCTAACCTGAGCTGCCAAATCAGCTCCCTGTATTCCAGGGTAGATTCCCAATCACCTCCTCTAGTACTGGGGTTCACTTGCTCAAGAATCATGAAAGAGAGTTTGTAATTATGACATGTGAGTGAATGTTTGAAAAGGCATTACTTTCCTTTTTCTTTTCAATGTCATAAATATGCTCGTACAACCTTTTCCTGAATTCTCTCTCTGTTTTACCTATGTAAAAGGCACCACAGGTGATGCAGAGCCCAATGTAGACCACTCCTTTAGTTGCACATGAAAATGGCCAGGAGATCTGATGTGAATGTGTCTAGATTTTAGGTAAATGTGAGATTTGTTTATGATAAGAGGACACTGCTTGCAGGCACCACATTTAAAGGTGCCTTTGTTTTGTTGTAGGTTGTGAGTAGTTGTTGTAAGTTTCTTCTCAAAGATTTCTTTGAGGTTTTGCCCTCTTCCTAACAAAATTGGGCTTGGCTGGAATAATGTTCCTGAAGTCATCATTACCGCCAGCACAAACCAATATTTGGAAACAATGGTTTCAATTTGTTCGGAGTTGTCAGAAAAGGTGTAGATGAAGTTGCCATCCTTCTCTTTGTTTTGTTGTTGTGTGAGGTTGGGAATCTGCACTTGTGCGTCAAACAGTGGAGGGTATAAAGTGTCTCTTTTGGTTAGAATTTCATCCGTTAGAGAATTGAGCAAGTTGACAGGGTAACCTCTTTCAATGAACATACGGTGTAGATTCTGGATCTCCTCTAGAAGTCAAGGTCTGCTACACATTCTTGATGCTCTTATAAGTTGTCCCTTTATTATACCTTTCTTTTGATGAGCGGGTGCTGACTCTCATAGTGTAGTAGAGAGTTGGAGAAAGTGGGTTTCCTGTAAACCTTGGAATATAATTCCAAAGATTGAGGGTCCCTGTGAATAGTGACGTCAAGATAGTGCAATTCTTCATGGCTAATATTGTGTGTGAAGGTCAAGAACTCCGTAGTGTTATTGATGTGTTGCAGGAAAGCCGATAACTGGTCCTCAGTGCCTTTCCAAATGAGGCAGATGTCATCAAGGTATCTGCAGTAAAGGTGAGAAACTGTGCCCAAGTCGTGCCAAATATGTACTCTTGCTCCCATCTGTGTAGTACCACGTTGGCATAATTGGTAGCGCAAGAGGCACCCATCGGCACTCCTTTTAACTGCTTAAATAGTTCCCCATTGAAAAAAATATAGTTGTTGTTTAAAACCATGTTCATCATGTCAATGATTAAATTGATGAAGTTGTTGCCCAAGTTGGTTTCTTTGGTGAAAAAATCAGCAAACCATTCTAACCCTGTCGAGTGGGGAATGCTTGAAAAAAGGTCTTTAATGTCAATGGTGACCAAAAGAGAGGAGGGGGGGCAGTTGGTAACAGGGAAAAGCTTTAAGAATTCCCATGAGTCTTTGCACACATGAGTAAGTGCATGAATGTGTTGTTTAGTAACATAGTCAATAAACTTGGCAATGGGTTCAGTCGCACCACCTGCACCCGAGACAATAGGTCTAAAAATCAACGGGTTGATACCCTTGTGTGTCTTTGGGATTCCAAAGATGACCGGAATAGTTGGTTTATTAACAATCAAAAATTGTAAAGTTTTCATTTATAAATCCCTGCAATAAGTTGTCATATAAGGAGGATTTGATTTTTGCAAGTGCGATATTGTATTCGTTCCGAGAAATGAAACAATACTGGGTATCATCATGTAAAACATGATGCATACTGGCTTCATAAGCGGACTCGTACATGAGAACCACACCACCACCTTTTATCAGGTTTCATGATTCTGATGTGTTCTTCAAACAATTTGTTGATGTATTCAAAATGTTCAGTATTCAAGTTGGTTAGGTGCGGTCTCGGGGGGTTACCATACATGTTTCGCAAATCCTGTTCAATTAGTTCCTCATACAATCTGAGAAGTGGATGCGTGGGGGGATTGAAAATGCTTTTCCTACACAATCCTGTAGGTTGCCAAATTTGTCCTTTAAAAAAGTGTTTGAGGTTAAGTCCTCTGATAAATAACTTGAGGTCAACTAATAACTGAGCCAAGTTTGCTCTGTTGGTGGGGACAAAATGAAATCCTTTGGTGAAAAGATTGAAAGCTGTGTCATTGACTACAAGGTCTGTGTAGTTGTAAATGGTGAAATCATTTCTCCTAAAGATAGTGCAGTTGGCATGTTCGGTTGCAGTGATATTGGTGCTGAGCGGGACAGCAGGGTACATAAATTCAATGCTGGGGCAGATTTGATCGGAGGAATTTGCAACATCTTGAGAAATATTCTCTAATATTGTTTGTTCATCCACCTCCACCCTGTTCTCTGTGGTTTGGGACCCCATGCCCCGGGCCTCCCGGGGTGTATGGGAAAATCCTGCTCACGTTGCCTTTTGTCTTTTTCAGCCAAACGCTCACTTCTCGTGGAGCATGGTGGGTGTCTGGCTGAAAACATCATCTCCATCATTGCCAGGGGTACTAGTTAATCTAGCAGTTTTAGAAAATTTGTTATGACAGGGATATGCTAAATCATTCCTATATTCATGTAAATCCCTCTCAAGCTTTCTTATTTTTCGATTCATAATTTTATTACAAAATGAATCAACATCATCAAACACCTTATCATATTCGTGTTTGACCGTGGAGAAGTGGTTGTCAGAAACAACCAACTGATGTAAAGCATTCAGTTCAGTGTTTAGCATGTTAGCTTTACTTTCATATTCTGCAATCATTAGCTTCATAATTTCAATCCCTGCCTTGTCAAATATGTCACACATTTGTCTGTATTGTGCAGTGCCATGTTTAACGTAATTTGGAAATTTAAAAAACCGTAAACCCTTCGGAATACGTTTAACATTAACACATTCATACAAGTAGTCTATTTCCATTTGGTTGCTTCTCAACCCATACAATTTGTTTTTAAAGTCATCAAAATCCCCTTCAATTGAGGTAGAATTATTGGAACGAACAGTACCTTTTTGGAAATTGAAGGGTTTGTTAGCCCAGTCAGTGAAATTAAAATCCTTGGGTTTCTCCTTCCCTCGTTTTGAACGAGTAGAGTTGGTGGACTTGGTGCTGGAGGCGTTGTTGTGGGCATCCGCGTCTACATGCGTGGTGGTATCCAAAATCGTTCTTTTGCCATGCAAGTCCAATGAGTGCGTTTTGTTGGCCTGGGTATCAGCCAAGGATGCAGAGTTGTTGGCATTAGTGTTGGCGTTTTGTTGTGCATGCAGCAGCCCTTTTAGTTCAGCTAGCATGTTTAGAACCTCGTTGAATTGATGCGTGAAACCGGAAGTTGATTGCCTACGTCCTGAAGCAAATGCGGTGTGACCGCAGGATCGAACGTCTCCACTGCAGCGGTCATGGTGTAGAGCAAAGCCACGGAAAACCAAATGTAAGTCACACAAAACCAGGAAGAGACTCCAAGACCGTCAAATGAAGACAATAATTCGATAAAAAGGCAATTCCTTTATTCGACTGTTAGATGATAAAATCCAAAGGTTAACAAAGTGAGAAACAGCAGTATAAGACAAAGCGCTTTGCTTGGGTAATACCAAGCTTTATCAAGTCAAAAACAGTTTCTTTCAAAAGAAGCTACTGTTTAAATAAAAGTCTTAGTTGATCACATGCTTAATTACAGCTGGGTCTCATTAAAGAAATTAGAGGTGTCATGAGCAAATAAATAAGCAACTCAATCAAGTGGGCATAAAAAATGTTTGAAATCCACACTGCTTGTGACATGATGCGTAACTAATGTACCATGTTGGTACCTTTATAAAATTACATACATGAATTATTCAATAAAAAGAAAAAGAAAAAGAAAAAAAGCAGTGTTGAAAATGTAAGTAAAAGTAGGAATAAAAATAAAAATAAAAATAGGGATTGTATACAAACCAAATGGATTTAAAATCAGCAATATAGAATAGGCTAAAAATGTGTATATTACATTCTTGTTGATCATGTAGGAATGATAGCATAATACAAATAAATGGCACGCAATTGATAGGTTGTAAGATGTATATAAAATGTGTGTAAAGTGAGGTATGAGGTGGTAATGTTGTAGAAAAACATGTTACAGCCTGGCTCTTCTGAGCTTCAACACTGAGCCTATGCTAAGTGTACCATTTAGCCCCGGAGGCCTACCTGCATCTAACCTGAGCTGCCAAATCAGCTCCCTGTATTCCAGGGTAGATTCCCAATCACCTCCTCTAGTACTGGGGTTCACTTGCTCAAGAATCATGAAAGAGAGTTTGTAATTATGACATGTGAGTGAATGTTTGAAAAAAGGCATTACTTTCCTTTTTCTTTTCAATGTCATAAATATGCTCGTACAACCTTTTCCTGAATTCTCTCTCTGTTTTACCTATGTAAAGGCACCACAGGTGATGCAGAGCCCAATGTAGACCACTCCTTTAGTTGCACATGAAAAATGGCCAGGAGATCTGATGTGAATGTGTCTAGATTTTAGGTAAATGTGAGATTTGTTTATGATAAGAGGACACTGCTTGCAGGCACCACATTTAAAGGTGCCTTTGTTTTGTTGTAGGTTGTGAGTAGTTGTTGTAAGTTTCTTCTCAAAGATTTCTTTGAGGTTTTGCCCCCTCTTCCTAACAAAATTGGGCTTGGCTGGAATAATGTTCCTGAAGTCATCATTACCGGCCAGCACAAACCAATATTGGAAACAATGGTTTCAATTTGTTGGAGTTGTCAGAAAAGGTGTAGATGAAGTTGCCATCCTTCTCTTTGTTTTGTTGTTGTGTGAGGTTGGGAATCTGCACTTGTGCGTCCAAACAGTGGAGGGTATAAAGTGTCTCTTTTGGTTAGAATTTCATCCGTTAGAGAATTGAGCAAGTTGACAGGGTAACCTCTTTCAATGAACATACGGTGTAGATTCTGGATCTCCTCTAAGAAGTCCGAAGGTCTGCTACACATTCTTGATGCTCTTATAAGTTGTCCCTTTATTATACCTTTCTTTTGATGAAGCGGTGCTGACTCTCATAGTGTAGTAGAGAGTTGGAGAAAGTGGGTTTCCTGTAAACCTTGGAATATAATTCCAAAGATTGAGGTCCCTGTGAATAGTGACGTCAAGATAGTGCAATTCTTCATGGCTAATATTGTGTGTGAAGGTCAAGAACTCCGTAGTGTTATTGATGTGTTGCAGGAAAGCCGATAACTGGTCCTCAGTGCCTTTCCAAATGAGGCAGATGTCATCAAGGTATCTGCAGTAAAAGGTGAGAAACTGTGCCCAAGTCGTGCCAAATATGTACTCTTGCTCCCATCTGTGTAGTACCACGTTGGCATAATTGGTAGCGCAAGAGGCACCCATCGCCACTCCTTTTAACTGCTTAAATAGTTCCCCATTGAAAAAAATATAGTTGTTGTTTAAAACCATGTTCATCATGTCAATGATTAAATTGATGAAGTTGTTGCCCAAGTTACACATATGGACCAAATGCCTCAGATATGATCTGAGTTACTACACACCTACTTAACATTCACCGAACACACAGATATTGGCAACATTCTTGCAGACAGGTTCGGTGCATGTATACACCCTCCTTCTCCCCCATACTTAGAAATACTTATCACAGCTGAATGTAACCTCCCTATCATCTCACATGTCCAGGTGAGGGCCGCCCTCAGCAAAGCAGAACACACAGCATCAATGTGACCTGATGGTATCCCTGGATGTGTGCTACGTGAACTGCAAGAGGACATACAACCGCATATAAGACTGATATTTAACCTTGGCCATACTACGGGATATGTACCTGAACACTGGCATACAACAACAGTGGTCCCACTCCACTAAGGAGGCACCTCTACTGACCCTGGGAACTACCGCACCATAAGCTTAACCAGCCTGGTCTGCAAAGTTATGGAATGATTCAGTATGGGACGCATATACAGTGATATTGGGTACCTGCAGACACTTGTTCCCATCCAGTTTGCCTTTGTGATGGGCTGATCCTGCCTTTTGAACCTGGTTGACCTTTTAAAACAGTCACTACAGCCATTGATGAGGGCAACGCAATCCATACAGCTTACCTGGACTTGCCTAAGGCCTTCAACACAGTACTGCACTCAGGCATCATAGACAAGCTCATTAGCTTACATGTTACTACATATGTCACATGATGGGTTGCACACTGGTTGACATACAGAATCCATAATATCGATATTGAAGGAGCCATGTCAGACTCAATGCCAGTCACATGTGGTATCCCACAGGCCTCTGTCCTAGGACCCCTCTTGTTTGGCATTTATTTCTCAGATGTAAAAGCAAACATGTGCGGGTTGTGGATGACAAAGTTCCCAGATGACTGCTAACTAAGCACCATAGTCGTTACACCAGCTGACACACACATCCTACAGACAGGCCTCACTGCAACGGAAAACTGGTGCCAGGATCATGGCCTAACACTGAATGACATGTAATGTATAGTCATCCCCTTTGGGTGGAACTACGTGCACACAACATATCACATGGACATACCTATAGATACAGACCTATGACACATATGGAGGGTTCACAGTATGCAGACTATTAACCTGTTACTTTACATTACATTACCTGTGTCTGTTGCAGCTGGTTGCGTTACCGCTACTACAGCTTCCTGCTGCTGCTGGCATGGCTTGGTACTGTCACTGCTGACAGCTTCAACTCAGTTTGTGTACCTTGTGTTGTTGTTTGTGTTCTTATTATTTTTTTTTCTTTCTCTCTCTCTCTCTCTGTCTCTCTCTCTTGCTCTCTCTCTCTCTGTCTGCCTCCAGACAGTGCAATGAACGTATTGCATGTGTGGAGAGTGAGTACAGGATGCTTTTGTAGGTATCTGCATCAGTCCATGTGATGGCCTCTGCACCAATTGTAAGCCAGCATTTGCTAATTGCATGCAGCCAGTTGTGTACTGATTGCAGTTCTCACTGTGATTTCAGGACAGTGCTATAAAAGGGTATGTGAGGTAGGCATTGCCCTTTCAGATTGTAAGGGCGGGGACCATGCTGGTATGCTGTGGACACTGTTCTGTGAGTGTAAAGGTTAGTATCTCTCTCATGATTCAGGCTGTGTTGTAGATTCACATTTCTCCATTCCTCTCTCCTGTTTCCTGTAGTAAGTGTGTATGCACACTGACACCTACAACTCTATATATATATATATATATATATATATATATATATATATGTAAATATACATACATTTATATATGTACATTAACTGACATTATTACCTTCTAGCTACCAACTAGCATGGCTGTTTCTGTTCACACACTACTATTATGGAAATCCACTAGTTTTGACAGTAAGTATAAATGAAATGCTTTGTGTACCTCACATCCTATATTCCCTTTACATTCATTCCTACTATTACATGATATATTTATTTTAGCACAATGCTCTTGTATAAGAGTCATGGCTTAGTGGTAGGTCATACAGACTACTGTTTCCTGGGTTCGGGACTGACAGTGGGAATTTATTTTGCTTTTGAACTGACTACAGAACCTGTCAATCAGAGTGACTAAGGCACTTTTAAGCAGTTGTAACCGGGTTAGCGCTGGTTTGCGTGGAGCTCACGCATGCGCACTGGCATTCAGCTCTGCGCACACCCGTTTACAACCGCTTAACAGTGCTTACTCTGGCGCACACCCGCGCTATTTTCTTTGAAAGAAATGAAAATGGGGAGACAGGAAAGTGGTGAAAAAGGGGTCACAAAGAGGGTAAGACAGTAGGGAAACAAGCTTGGGTTTTGCAGGAGGGATGTAGGTAAGGCCCATAGCTGCCCATTTCTACATCAGCAACAGCTGTGCATATGTTTGTAATTTGGTGTGACATTTGAAACCTTCCACTCCTGAGAGAGGTGTCAGGACAACAATAATACTTGTTGTACAGCCAATTGTAATTGATAGTTTCCATGTCCAGCAGACATGTGTGTGGAATGGGCAGCTATGTATGGGGCGTAATATTTTTGTGGGTACAGAGTGTCCTTTTTTTTTTTTTTCAGGTGAGAGTGGTATGTCAGGTAAAGGAAGTTGGTATAGCTGGGGAGGTAGGCTGGGTAGGTCAACTGACAAGACAAACAAGACGCATACAGGGGCGGTGTATGACACGTGTGGGGGGGTTACACAATTGACGGGGATGGATGTTTGGATATCCAGAGCCCATGAGCCCACAGATAGCTGCAGATATATACACACTACTGTTCTAACTACAGTTTCCTATATGATAACTACTTCAATTTGGTGATAGGACTGTTACTGCTACATCAATACATTTTATTGTTCTTCATACACGTTCATATCTGGCTTTGTTCAGCTACATCATCCTGCTACATTTGCTTTATATAGCTATAGACAACTGTGGATGTTTGGTATTTCAGACAATCATACTATCTGCATATTGCAGACTGAGAGCAACATATCCAGATTTTGGGATACACATTCCAGCTGCAGCAACACTTTGAACACATTTTGCAGTTTGGTTCTACTTGTCACATTAATTTCTTTCTGTACTGACTGCAGTATACTTTATTCAGGGGTTATTACTACTTTATTGGTGGATTCATAACTCTTTCTCACACTCTCTCACTTGTTTTCATTTTACTATTCAGGATGGTACTTACTTCTCAGCTTTATTGACATGTTTTACCTGTAGTTATTACAATCCTTTCCAGCAGTCTCACTTCTGTCATGTTTCAGTATTTCAACAGGGATATATTTCACACATGTAATTTGCTCATCTTCTGCAGCTGTACTTTTCAGCCTGCTGCAGGTTGTGTACTATTATATTACAGGTGGGTCATCTTTATTTCAGACTTTATTTCAGACATTTTCATTTTTCTGTTTGGATTACAGACTGCAACACACTTTTGTAATCAAGCAATACTTGCACTTACACTGTTACTTGCACATTTTATTACTTAGTGACTACACTGCACTCTTTTGCTAACTGTCATACTTTTATATTTCTTTACAGTTACTGGGAGTGGATTACTGACCTGCCTGGTGGCGCAACCGCACCAGCCTATCGCCATAGGCTCTGCGGTTCGCAGAATGGACACCTACAGCTGTAATATAAATGAAGTAATATTGGAATACACATCTCCATAATATCAGCTAGTTTAATTTTTTCATACATAATTAAATGTAGTGGGGCGTTGGGCATTTGCCGGGCCTCCTGGATCCAAAGGTTCGATTGGTCCTGCTTCCGTCTCTTCAGGTCCGCATGGTGGTGACGGACCTGCTCACCAGTCCTTGGAATCCCTGTGGCACTGGTGAGATCATGAGCCAACCGGTCCCACGCCTCAGCCCTATATGCTCCCCACAGGACCTGGCCCTGCATGAGTTGGGCCTCATGATTGTGGACTAGGAGCCAGACCATGTATCTGGACTCCTCAATGCCCCACCTCTGTGCTTGAAAGCAACTACCCTCACCTACTCCTGACATTCTGGCTGCAAGTTAGTTCTACAATCGTTTATGCTGTGTATTCCCGCTTATGGGGCTTATATATGCCATTTTTCCCGCACTTATATGTGATTGGCCATTTTGTAATTGTATCAACTTCACAAAACCTGCTTTGTCATGCTCCACTTTGTATTCATTCTTATATATGTGCTATTACTGCACGTCTAGGTACTGCTGTCATGGCTTAGTGGTTCAGTACCTTGACTATGGTGCATGGTATCCTGGGTTCGAACCTGGCCACTGGTTTTTATATTTTATGACTGTCTAGACAGGCTAGGGGGTATGTCTGTGTAAAGGCAGTTTTGATACAGCTTGCTCAACGTTGCCTGTCGGTTAGCTTGTTGGTGTGGTGCGCAGCTCCGCGCAAACGGGGTACGCTGGTTTATGCTTCATTTGGCTGTTAGCACGCATATTACACTCAGCTCAGCTAGGGGCACACAGTTTCAGCATGTTAAACCACTGCTCATCTACGGGCACTCATTTTACACCTGGTAAACCACTGCTCACTTACGGGCAGATGCACTCACCTTGTTAAACTGTAGCTCAGCTATAGGCACATCTCGCATTTTTTATTGTTTTGTTATCTCACATTTCTTCAAAATAAATTGACTATTTCATTACATTTTACATAAAATATAATTTTATATGTGTACATATTTGTGAGGGACTTGTTTCGTGCTTATTTTACTAAAAATAAAAATTGATATTGTGGGGGATCGAACCATGACTGCCTGCTCTTCAGCCGACGTCTCTACTGCTACGCTATTGCTTCTTGGCTTACTTTGCATATTTAGTTCTTATATGCTTTTCCACTGACTGCTAACTGTGGCTAAGCTATGGGCACGCCGTCGCAAACGAGCGCACTCATGGGCAAACATCTTTACGATTTAATAAAAATATATAACATGTTCATTTATATATTTTATGTTCATATTCTGTGGGGGCATGTGTTGTGTTGTGTTTATTCACATTTCCATGGCCTCTGTCGTGGGTGTTTACTTTGGGCACTTTTACTCTTCTGGGGGCGTGTCCGCTTGCAGGGCTTGGCCTACGGACACGCCCCCTACTGTCTTCCACAGACCGTGTTAGCCTTAGGTGTGATTCAGCATGCCCTCATGCATATGCATGACATGCTGATGTCACATCGTTTAACTGCAGCCTCCGTGTAAGCCTTGTATCTCTTACACGGAGGCTTTGTGAATCCTGCCCTATGTCTTAAAAAATCTACTTCTGGCATGCGTACTGAAGTATTAGGTTTTGAAACAAAGAAACATATTCTCCACAGTCCATAAGTCTCTGTCTTTAATAATCGTCTACTGTTGCAGCACTCCCAACACATAAGCACACACATACACACTAAAATCCCCAACATTTAAAAAATGACATTGTGCTCACTTGATTTGCCAGTATTGATGATCCGCCAAAACTATGCTTACTGTTGTCCAATCTACCACTGCTTAGAACCCACCAATGAAAAAACAGTACTAGGTGCTTTTTTGTTTGTCTGAAAAAACAATACAACTTTATATACTGCAGTCCTACATAGTCAGTCCACTACTGACCCATTAACCCTAGGCTGCTGTCTCATTCTTACTCCCTGGAACTGCATTACCTTGGATGACTACTTTTATTTCCTAAGCAAAAGACACAAATTGGAAGATGAGGCAAAAATCCAGACATTCTTTGAAAATCCATACAGTTAAGAGGTATGAGTTCATGTTCAATACAACACTCTCCCTGTCAGGAAAGCTGCAATGTAATGAAAGTGTACTCAATGTATGATGTATTTGTGAGCTAACTTGTTTGTGTTCAGCAGGTAGACTGATCATTGTTAGCCTCTTTGTGCATGCATCTCGCTCTGTCATGCACACATATACACACATACACACACACATACACACACACACACACACACACACACACACACACACACACACACACACACACTCTTCTTCTACTTTCACGCACAGAATTCTGCTTTCATGCATGCACTCACTCACTCCGTACTTACCTATTAACACAGGGAATTGCTGTCCCTTTCAAAGGCAACAACAGTAAATCCATACATGAGTCCCTCTTGAGTGAGAACACATACACACACACTGATTGTTTGGTGCAAAATAATGGCGTAAACACACTGACCCTTTTTTGGCTCAAAAACAAAACTAGAAGGGTGCTTTGGTGCATGCACACACCGACATTAGCATTACAGGTCACGGGAGCGAAAAACACAAAACAAAAAAACATGTTTTGGGGCATGCATATGTCGATGTTGCAGTTAGAGGTTGAGGGCCGCATGGAAGAGCTCTGAGGGCCGCAGGTTGGACTCATCTAGTTTAGAAGCTCGAAATACTGAAATCTCGAATTTCAGTATTTCGAGCCCAAGAAGCCGAATCCACACAATAGCAAAAGTTTAGAAACGCGAAATTCAAAACCTTGAATACCGGAGGTTTTCAATTTCACACTTCTAAAGTTCCACTATGGTTACATATTCAGGTAAGTGTGTGTGTGTGTGTGTGTGTGTGTGTGTGTGTGTGTGTGTGTGTGTGTGTGTGTGTGTGTGTGTGTGTGTTAAGGGGTTTGGGTAGGGGCTGTGGTGTGTGTCAGTATGTTTTGTTGCTGTGATGTGTGTGTGGAAAGAGAAAGTAGCTTGTGTGGTGGCGTTTTGTGTGTGTTTGTATGTAGTGTGACCTCGGAGTGAGAATATTTAAGTAGGGGATGTGTGGGGGTGCAGCCCCCCACATGGGAGGTGCAGGGGTGCTTGCCCCACTGCTTTCATGTAGTAGAGTGATTGTGTGTGTTTGTGTGGTGGATGGTGTGAGTGTGTGTGTGTGTGTGTGTGTGTGTGTGTGTGTGTGTGTGCGTGTGTGTGTGTGTGTGTGTGTGTGTGTGTGTAGTAAAACCGCAAAATTCAAAACTTCCAGTATTCAAGGTTTTGAATTTCGCGATTTTTAGTTTTCGTTGTTTTGTGGATTCCACTTCTTGGGCTCGAGATACTGAAATTCGAGATTGCAGTATTTCGAGTTTCTGAAGTGAATCCGTTTCAACATATATTATTGAAAAAAATGAAAAAACTTGCATGTGATAAAAATGATTTTCAAAATTTTTTTATTGTGGAAGAATAACAACACTGAACATGCTGAATAAAATGCCTAGTCCACAGCCACACCCACACCCATTCACATCTCTCCCTAGTACCTCCAATGAATCCAACATATCCTCTGAAAATGTTATTTCTGAAACTATGTTGAACAATGAGGTATTTTTTTCCACAACTTCTGGAAATGATCAGAAATTATCCAATCCCAACAGATATGATACAAGGAAAGGGGAAGAAGAAGAAGTGAAACAAGGGAAAATTGTGTAAATAATCAAGCTCAAGCATAGGTTCATAGAAGGTTACTAGGATAACAACCGTAGAGGCTTTACAAGCCTAGCCGTATTTATCCTGAGTTGCCCCAATTGTCTGTGGTTAGGGGAGTGAAGTTCGCAGTGGTAAGGGTCTGTGGTAGTTAATAATGACTTCCTCTGCCCGGGATGGACATAGGCACCACCCCATGAGTGAATTTGCCATTACCCATCTATTCATCTAAGTTGCATTTGAAGAGGGTCAGGGAAGTACTCTGTTTCATGTGAATTGGAAGCTTGTTCCACAGAAGTGGTAGTCTCTAGAAGATGTACCTATCTCTCCAGCAAGAATTCTTCATGTCAGAGGCTAGGCCAAGATGCCTGGAGTGTGTGACCCTTGTGCAGTTTGATTTATGAATGTGTAGCATTTCTATCAGGACCAGGTCAGAGACTGCCCTGTAAGCCAGTCACAGGTCACCCCTTAGCAATCTGTAGGAGACAGTATACAGTGACAGGGCTTTCGGTCTTTCTGTGTAACATTTGTTTTTTTGGAGACAACAACAACAGTATTGGAGGTGATGAATGATACCAATGAAAGGGTTGGGATGTATGAATGTACCATTGTGAAGAATCTTGAGCATGATTTCAGCATTTACAATTATAGTAGGACAACTGTGAGTACTGATTGGGCAGAACTGTTCTCAAAAGGGCTCAACTTTGTGCCAACAACTGGTAGTGACATTGTCAATACTATTTTGGAGTTTAAATTATTCACTAGGAAGTTACATTTGCAACTCTTTTTTCACAGGAGGGGGCTGGGCAATGCATGTTGCAGGGGAATCTAGGCTGATTAAATAGACCAAGTACTTTCATTCCCCCTATGCAGCCGACAGTACAAATGTATAAGACCCTTTGTGAAAATGAATTCAGAAGAGTGGTTGCCAAAAATAACAAAAACCTTCTTTATAATAATGGGGCCAATAATTTAACTAGGCAAGAAATTACATTGCTCCATGATATTTTAGAGAATGATGAAATCAGGATTATGAAACCGGATAAGGGGGGAGGAATTGTTATCATGGATGTGTGTGATTACAATAGTAAAATGACTGACTTACTGTGCATTGACACATACACAGAGGTTTCCAAAAATTAGTTGTATATATCCTATAGGCGTATAGATTTAGACATTGAACAACTTTTACTCAATGAGCAAATTATTGTAGAAACTTCTAGATTTTTGGAAACTAAGCATCCTAGGATTCCTACCATTTCTGGAATCCCTAAATTACATGAGTATCTCTGACCCCCTTACGACCGATTGTTGATGCAAAAGCTTCTAAAACCTTCAGTTTGACTAAATATATTGACAACGCTGTTAAGCACACCCTCGATAACAGAGACCTGGTGATCAAGGACTCCTGGGACTTTCTGTCCAAAGTTAAAAACAGTATGTACCATGAGGACTTGATCTTGGTCACCATTGACATCTGTGACCTCTTCTCAGTAATACCCCATGATGTTGGACTAGAATGGTTCTATGACTATTTATGCTTAAACAGTTCATTGAACCATGACACTATCCTTACTATCAGGTCCTGTATGGAAATGGTTCTGGACAACAATTTTATCACTTTTGAGGGGCATTTATTCAAGCAGGTGCAGGGGGTGGCAATGGGCGCATGTTGTGCACCGTCATTTGCTAACATTGTATTAGCACAGTGGGAAGACCTCTATGTAGTGAACTCTGAATTCAAGGACATGTGGATACTATATGGGCGGTACCCGGATGATATGGTCTTATTTTGGCATGGGAGCGAAGACGACCTGAATAAGTTCTTTGTTTACATCAACAACACTACCAACATTTTGAAATTTACCATGACCAAGGACCTTGACACCTTGAATTATCTGGATGTTACTATTAAGAAAGATCACTTTAAGGATAGGTTCACTTCACACCTTTATAGAAAACCTACCTATTCTAACTCTTTTTTGAATTTTGAGAGTTGCCACCCTCTGCATCAGAAAAAATCCCTTGTCAAGGGTCAATATGTGAGATTGGCCAGAATGGTGTCTGACCAGGACGATTTTGTTAAAGAATTTGATGTCTTAATGGGGGTGTTGCAGAAAAGAAGTTACCTCTTTAACTTTGTCAATGACATAGCTGAAGAAGTCAAATTAAAAAAGAGCTGGGTGTATTTATTCTACACTCTTGGAGAAGTCTGAAGGTTTGAATAGAACCTCTGGTTTGGTGAAAACTGGCAGTTTCACTAGGGCATGTGTCCTGCCCTTCACTAGGGATTTTTTAAACATTAGAAGCATCATTTATGATTTTTGAATGATTTTTTTTGGATGAGAAGATCAACAAAAGGTTGGGGGAAAAACCTCTTGTGGTTTACAAAAAGGGTACCTCCTTGAAAGGCCTGGTAGAGAGGAAAAATTTAAAGGCAGGCCTAGTGGAACTTTTAAATGTGGGAGGTGTGGACAATGCCCCTATATATTGGACACTGATTCCATTAGAGTCAGGAACTATGGTAGAATTACTACTAATCAGAAGTGTCACTGTTACACCAAGGGAGTGGTATATATTGCAACCTGTATGCTATATGAGGGGTACTATGTGGGGAAGACAATCAGAGCCCTCGGACAAAGAATATATCAACACAACTATGATTTACTAAAAAATAAAGAAACCAATGCTTTATTAAAGCATATAAAGGTACACCCGACACATCATTTTAAATTTTTTGTACTTGAACAAGTAGACCTGGGACCATGAGGAGGGCCCGACGATGACTTCCTTGAATATTTAGAGCTCAAGTGGCAGAGGCATGTCAACCACCTGGGCTCAATGACAAGTTCATAGGTTCATAAGTTGGTACTAGGCTATCGGCCATAGGGCCTATACAAGCCTAGCCATAACAATTCCCTGGATATTTCTTCCCTCAATATTTACTTCTCTGGACCCCTGTATAGCAGGGTGACTGACATGATCCCCGGGGTGAATTTCCTATCTCCCATCCAATCATCAAGGTTACTTTTGAAGAGGGCCAATGAGGCACTCTGCTTGACATGTATGGGCAGTCTATGCCAGAGTATGGGGAATCTCTGGGTCAGGAACCTATCCCTCCAGCATGTTTTGTTCATTGTGATGACAAGGTTTCGATCCCTGGAGCGTGTGACTCTGAGAGATTGGGATTTCCTTAAGTGGAGCATGTCCAACAGCTCAGGGTTTGACATGGCCTTGTATGTTAAGCAGAGATCGCCTCTAAGTAGATGACATACCACAGAGTATACATGGAGTTTTTTTAGACGGTCAGCATATGGCATCTGCTTTAGGCCTGTGATTCTTTTAGTGAGGTATTTCTGTGGCCTTTCCAGTTATCCATTAGTTCTGTATTAAAACTAAAATCAGCTTTTTTATGTGATTTTAATCAAGATCTGTGTTTTAAATCCTACTTCAACACATAATATATTAATGTCTATGTGGTTGGTAGGTGGCAACTAGTGTGTTGTTGTGGGCAGTTACTGTGATTATGTGCTACTTCCTTTTTAAACTGCTTAATTATTTTACAGGAAATGATGTTTGCTTTGTCAACCAATAGCTGTAAGGGTTAGGGTATTTAAATATGGCATTTTTTGTATGTTCTTGTTCTGATGAAGTCTTGTGATTTTGATGAAAACGCTTAACTTTTTTCAATAAATTTTCTGGATTTAGTGCTGCAGTGTTCCTTTGGTGATCCTCTTCATATATTTTTTACTTGGTTTTGGTGTTCGTTATTTCTAAAATTTGTTTTGTATACCCTTTAATTTCTTGGTGATAAATGTCTGTGGTCTCTCCAATTGTTGCAGGTGTCTGGTAAGGTACATGTAAAAGGGAGCATTGTACTTAATTTTTGTTCTGATGAGGACCAAGTATAATGGAATTATAACATCCTTAGTTCTATATGTGATGCCTTTATGTATAAGATGCAAGGATGTCAGCTTTTCCAAAGGTAATAATGCATATGTTTGCATTTAGCTTTAATCCTTGGCTTTGACACCAATCATTTGTCTGTGTTAACCCTGTCTGCAGTATAGGGGACACAGTGATCGCTCCCAATTTGCAATCATCCATGAACATAGTCAACCACAGGCCATCCAAGTTTTCCTGGACTTTTGAGAAATAAATTCTGAATAGTAAGGGGCCCAGCACAGAATGCTGTAGATGCCACTGGTGACTGCTGTTTTGATGGAGGTGATGTGCCCTGTTGGTGAGCCAGTTGGCTACCCATCTGGAAATGTAGGAGTTAATTCCCAAATGGGAGAGTTTCTGTATAACACCTGAGTGAGGGGTTGTGTCAAATACCTTGGCTAGGTCAAGATAGGTGGTATGCACTTTCTTTCTCTCATCCAGGGCTTTGGTGACTTTCTCGAAGAAGTCAACCATGTTTAACAGGCATGAGCTACCTTTAACAAATCTGAACTGGGTTGAGTCCAGAGTTTGGAGTTACTCATGTCCTTGTTAATAAGGTCCATAGTGATTCTTTCCATGGGGTTTCAGATGAGGCAAGTCAAGCTTTTGGACCTATGATTCCCAGGGTCTGTTGATGATGCCTCTTTATGCAAAGGATTACTGTTGCAGTCCTCCATTCTGCTGGAACATAATAAATCCACAGAATGTGGTTAAGCAGGGATCCAAGTGGGTCTGCTAGGTCATGTTTTAAGTTATTTAAAAGACAACATGAAATGTTGTGTGGCCCACTGATGCTATGTTTTTGACCATGTAGAGTGCCAAGTTGACCTGCTGTCTTGAGATAATAAGCTGAGGAATGGTAGCAGGTATACTTGGGGGATGACTGGAGGGAACAAGAGGGTAAAGTGTGCTCCAAATATGTCAGCTAGCAGGTTCACTATTACCTCCAGTTAAGTATGATGGTGCCATCCACTACCAGTTCAGGGCATAGCTGGGTATTCCATTTTAGATTTCAGATGTAGTTAAACAATACCTTGTGATTATCCTTAGCTAGAAGGCTATTGTTCTTTTGCAATTAACTTTGGAGGACCTGACAAATTCTGTAATTTCTTTGTTTAAGCTATAGAGGGACTTCTTCCGCTGCTGAACCAGTTCCCTCTTGTTCTTGGACATTAGTTTCTTTCTCTTGCTGTATAGTCTGTTTATACTAGGTGTCTAGTTGTTTTGGCATGAGTTGGTTTTAATCTGGTCAGATACAGCCAATTCTATACAGCTGCATTGGTGTACACCTCTGCAGAGGAGTCCATGTTATCTACATTCAAGGGGGCTTTGAAACTTCTTATACCATTACTTAGTAGAAGGTAGTTTGTCTTCGAAAAATTATTAAGTGTTTTTGAGCTTGATGGGATATTTGGTCTTTTAATTACATAGAACAAGACTGATTTATGGTCTGATCTTACCAGGGAGGACATCACACGGGGTGGAGTGCAATGCTGTCCCATGTTAGTGACTGCGATGTCTTGGACTATTGAGCTTCTTGTGGGTGTGCTGACTAGCTGTTCCAGAGTATTTGCATTGACAAAGACCATGATCCTCTGAGCCAGTATGTTTATATCCATGTATGTTTCCCAGTTACTGATAGGATTATTAAAATCACCCATGAGTAAGGTGTTGGGCTGTATAGCAAGTGACTCCAGTAAGTCCAGGTATGCTGTGTGGTTTTCCTGTTGCATAGTGGAGGACCTATAGCTAGCTATGATGTGGTAGGTAACTTTGCCTATAGTTAATTGGACATCGAGAAGTAGCTCAAGAGTGACATACTGTTGACCAGTTTTGAGGTGTACTTATCCTTACTGAAGATGGATACAGTTTGGTTTGGGAACAGTACAATCGCAGGAAGAAAGAATCTACCGAGAGTAGGTCAAGTTGCTGAAAAAATCATGGGCACCAACTTACCATCAATCCAGGATCTCTTTGCAACAAGAAGCATTACATATGCATCCAAAATAATTTGTGACCCCTATCACCCTGCATATGGCTGGTTTACACAACTGTCTTTGGCAAGAGATATCAGTGTATCCGCTGCAGGACCACCATATACTTACATAACTTCTACCCAACAGTGTTGAGACTTATAAACTCTGATACCAGGCACCAATTATTTAGTCAGTAATCATCCACAATACATAGTTCAGCTGAAAAGTGTGCAATATCTTTTTTTATTCTTTGATGTAGCAATATACTTTCTTATTCATGTGCAATTGCTTGTCTGATGCAGATGAGCAAAGGAGGATAATCTTAACATGTGTAGTCCTACTCTGTCATGCTGCTATGTATGGTATTCTTCTTATGACTCTCTGGGGGGGCTTGTGTGTTTTTGCTGTTATTATTGGTTTAGTTGTCCTTCTGTTGGTCTTGTATTGAATATCTTTTTTTTTAATTGAAATGTTATACTGTTGTTCTTGTTATCCTTGCTTCCTATGCACTCTCTGGTGAGTTGATAGATGGAATTTTGTTTTAGCTGCACTTGTGTAGTCCTAAATGACAATAAAGTTTACTTTGACTTTGACCTGACAGGCAGCTAACCATAACTCACTGCTTATCCAGCCTGGTAAGGAGAACATCTGTGTGTCTCACAATGGAGTCATCTATGACCGATACATTAGGTTTTGTGGAGTTATGCCTTATGGGCTTATTTGTTGAGACATTGTTGTGAGTGTTATTATGTTCTTTGGTTGTTTTTTGCATTATTATGTGTGTAAGTGGTTTCCATTTGGTAGGCCTCTGATTTTGTGGGATGCTACTAGTGAGTACCTCCACATATGTGGGTTTATGTGTCATGTCCTTAGTTAGTGTGGAAATGTGTGTGTGTGCTGACACCCTATTTAGCATTTGATTTGTCCTTATGTGAGACTCTTGCTTCCAATTTCATGTGCAAGTACATCTCGGACATAAAGTATTTGTTTCTGGAGTAAGTGGTTGTCAGTATACATTAGACAATCACTACATTGCCACAGGATGCCCATGTCTATCAGGCTGGCCAGAGAGATGAAGGGAAACTGTACATGCATGATAGCAAGCATATTTTATTAGGCAAGAGAATGGGTTAATTTGACAGGACTGCTCTAGTAGTACCAAAACTAGAAGAGGGACCTATACTTTGTGAAGGCTGAGTTTGATCAGTAAGGCAACGCTGCTGAGTGGACAACTGAGTTGCCCCTAGAGTAGCAGAAAAGCTTGGAAGGGTTTCACTGTCAGCTGTTTAGGGGAAAACTGAGCTTCTATGCTTTTATGTCTGTTAACTGCCACTGTGCAAAGAGCAGCACCGTGTAAATGTGAGGCTTAAAATCAAGCAAAGAAAAACAAGTTTTAAGCTAACTACCAATCAGGAAAGCATGTGATAAGACTTTAATCAGCAATTCCCAACTCAGACACTTTAGGTCAGCACACTTCTGCCACAAGAGTGTGGAAAAAACACCTTCTTAATGTAGAATAACTGGTTTGGAGTCCAGGTGTAACAAGAACACAAAAACTACCTACAACAGCTCTACAACTAACAGATACAAGGTAGTACAGTGCAATTAACTATTTAAATCAGCAATAGACAGCACATATTTTTATATAAAGTGCAAAAATAGTAAAAAGTTTAAGAAACTGCTAAAGTACAGTTGCAGTATGTAAAAGAAGCGCATAAAATACTTATTTTTGTCTTTTCAGTAGTGGATTGATCCAGGTTAAAGCAGATTCTCAGGAATCAGTAGCAAAGTTGCCAAACAATGACCAGCGCTATGTATCTATGCCAAAGTCCACTCTAATGTAAAGCTTAAATACAAGCAAAGAGAAACAAGTTTTAATCTAACTATGAACCAGGAAAGCACAGAATAAGCCTTGTACCAGCAATCCCCAAGTCAGACAAGTTAGATCAGCACACTTCTGCCACAAGGTTGCAGAAAAACACCTTCTGAATGTAGAATAGCTGGTTTGGAATTCAAGTGTAACAAGACCACACAAACTGCCTGCAACAGCTTTGCAACTAACAGATACAATGTAATACAATGCAATTAACAGGGGGTACAGTCATAGTATATAAGATGAATGCAAAAAACACTGTGAGCCCTTTTGCGTGTTTCCAAGCTCAGATAGACCAGGTAAACACCTACTGCCACTAGATGAATAATCCCAGTCCTCCTAATGTAAAAGCAAAGTAAAGGAGTGTCTGGAGTGAAATGCTACTTAAAAGATACAAAGTGCTACCACAAACAAACTTAAAGACATGGATACAGCAGTGTACATTAAATAGCTTATAAAAGTGTGATTAGTCAATAAAAATACTTCACTTTGTATTAGTGAGCCAAGACACACCCAACTGAACAAAATTTGTAAAGGCATTATAACATGATAACTGATTAATAAGCCCTCCAGCCAATGAAAACTACATGCAGAAATATCAGGTGTTTCCCCAACCTAAACATACTAGGCTACCTTCCAGTGCACTAGATGAAAAATCCACTGACCTCTTGATGTAAAAACAAGTGCTTGCTAGAGTGTAAAAATATACTACTTTATCCAACAGCTAGCAAGATAATGAATTCAGAACAAGTAAATCAGTAGAATGGGAGTCAAAATGCACTTTTCCAATATAAGCACAAGGAAAGGCAAATAAATAATCCAATGTATCAAAAGCAGTGTAGAAAGGGAGGAGCTTATTAATCTCAAGTTACAATAGGGTGGTCAGCTTAAAATCACTAGGTTTAAAAAGCAGATCAACAATGGAAAGGGCGAGTGGGAAAAGCTAGCAGGGAATCATCAGCAGTGCTTTAGTTTATGTAGGCTTGAAATCTTTTTAGCAAATGACAAAGGCCAAGAAATTCAATGTTTATTTAAGTATCACTCAAGAGACAATTGACTAATGGAAAAAAAATATGTGAAATGTGCAGTCTATATAATTTAAGTGTCTGTCTCTCACATAGAACAAACACACCAGGCCAAGCAGATTTCTTAAAACAGAAAACAAAATGGAGCAAGTAATACAGAAAGCAGCTCTATCAGTCTCAGATTAAAAAAAAAAAAATATATATATATATATATATATATATATATATATATAATATATATACTGTGTTGTATATAGTACTGTATATATATATATATATATATATATATATATATATATATATATATATATATATATATATATATATATATATATATATATATATATATATATATATACATATATATACATACTGTGTTGTATATAGTACTGTATATGTACTATGTTCTTCATCTGTAAATATGTTGTAAGTAATTGCTATGTAAACTGTTAATCGCTATATAATTCAATGTAACTATGTTTATTTTAACTGTGGAGCTTTTCTTCCCGGGCCTCCGTTGAAAATGGACCTACGTCCAGTCGGACTCTCCCGGTCAACATAAATAAAAATAAATGTATTATATATATATATATATATATATATATATATGTATATATATATATATATATATATATATATATTGCTTTACTTTCCTCACCAAGCAGGGAATCACCAGTAGTGTTTTAGTTTATGCAGGCTTGAAATCTTTTCAGCAAAAGACAAAGGCCCAGAAATTCAATGACGCTATGTAAGTATCACTAAAGAGACAATTAACCAATGAAAAAACATGTGCAATGTGCAGCTTAGATATTTTAAGTGTCTGTGTCTCACAAAGAGCAAAAACACCAGTGCAAGCAGATTTCTTAAAACAGAAAATAAAATGGAGCAGTTAAATAGAAGGCAGCTTTATCGGTCACAGACATAGGCGATAGTCACATATAGAAAATGATGACAATGCAGATAATAAAGAGTGCATCCAGTGTTTAATTTGTCGAGCTATATTTTTACCCCTGCCACAGAAAGATTACTATTTAAAGGACAAATCTGCTTCTTAATAAATAAATAAATAATAATAATAATAATAATAATAATAATAATAATAATAATAATAATAATAACAATAACAATAATAATAATATAGTCAACATTTTTATTGAGTTCCACTTGTTTGTCAATTAATTTTTTTGCTCTTTTTGTCTCCACTGTCAATCAGTCATTAGCCCAATTCTGTCTAATGTTCTTATTCATTTTTCATAACCAGAGTGTTGGTCAGCTGGGAGGTGCCATTATTTAGAGAGCTATCAAAGGGGGTTTGAGTTTTTTTTCTGTTTATGGCATTATTCCTGACACACACTTGATTTAGCACTGAGGCTGCATGTACAATGATGGTCCTCTCATTTCTCAATGGGCATTATTTGCAAGCAACCCTGCCCCTCCACCTAAAACACCAGTGGAAATTTCTCAGCATTCACCAAGGAAATTCGCAACTTTGTGTGTCCATTAGTACATGCAACCTTTTCCTTCCTCTAGGAGATGAAAACAAGACACATCTCTTCCCTTATCCCTGTCTCACTCCTCCAGTACCCAGTTCCCTAATCAAACCGCTTGAGACTCAGTTAGTGCTCTATCCCTCTGTGCAATGAGTCAGGCTACTTATTTGTCAATGAGTTACATTTGCAACTGCTATTTCCAACAGGCAGTTGTTGTAAAAGGTTTGTAGAAACCTAATTCTTGTGTATGTAGTGTTTCTCTCGGCTACTTTAAGTTGAGATGATCTACTCCTATTTGTACCACTTGAACTATCAAAGTCACTGCAAAATAAGGCCAATAACAACTGAGATAAGTATTTTTACAAGTTTTGAGTAAGTTTATGCAAATTTAAATGCTACTTTATCATTTGCTAATTCAGCCCGAACTCTAGAAACTAGTTTTACTCTGGTAAGAAAAGAGCAAACTGCCTTTTATTTTGAGTGTCTTATTGCTAGAGACCACTTAATAGAGCTTGTTGTAAATTGCCAGTGTGCTCTTTTGTGCTATATTGAGCTTTTCTGGGTTGCTTTAAGTTAAGCTGCTCTCTATAACCAAGTCCATAACAACTGGGATAAGCAGCACTATATGTTAATGACATTGTGAGGGAACACTATGTGGTAGCAAGTAGTTTGTTTTCTGTTTCTTCTCTTTCTGGTTTTCTTTTAGTCTTGCACATTTACTAGAGAAGGTACTATGTAGCCCAGTACTGAACTTTTGCTGCACAGTCTTGTTGTATTTTGGGTGCATATAACAGATGCTTACAGTACGTAGTTGCTGCTATGAGAGTATCGCCATCTGACTTTCTTGCTGTATTGTTGCAGTCTTATCAGTTTTTGTTTAACCAGTTTAAGTTGCAGTTTTCTAAATCACATTTTATCTGTTGTTTCCTAACCACCTACACCTGCTTATGCTGAGGTTGTTAAGCATCCTAGAAACAGGCCTCAGCTTCAAAACAATACAACACCAGAGCTCTCACTCAACAAACATTAAATAAAGTCATTTATGCAAGGGGTCATGAGAATGAAGACTCTAAACTATGTACTTCCACTAAGTCTAAACATTTAAATAAAAATGACTTAGTAATTGCTGTCTCTTAGAAAGTTGGATAAGAATATGGTGGCAGTCTGTTGTTTTTCCAGTGTCAGATTCTGTGATGCCACAGGGGCTCTAAAATTCTCACAAAAAAGAGACAAATATGATTACAAACTGGTAGTAGCTTATGTGTGTGTGTGTGTGTGTGTGTGTGTGTGTGTGTGTGTGTGTGTGTGTGTGTGTGTGTGTGTGTGAGTGCGTGTGTGTAAGTGTATAAGTGTGTTCGCACGTGCAGGGAAGATTTCATATATTCAACACAGACAGAAATACAAGGAGATGTGATGGATATCATTATGCAATTGTCCAAGGCAGACAAGTCTCTGATTCTGAGTGGAATTCTACCATTTTGACACCCAGATTAAAAGAAAAGATAATTGCCTTCAATAATTCCCTAAGTAGCTGGTATCATTCTAGGGAGTCCAGCATGTGTCAGATTGGAATGAGATGATTGACACCCCAACATAATTTTTTTTATGAAAAATCCATATTCTGAAAAAAAAAAAAACTTACCAAATCCCAATACTGATCATAACAGGGATGCTATACTCAATTTTAGAAATCTAACAGCCTAAATAATAAGCTGCGTGATTTCAAGGCTGTCCTTCAACTTGGAAGCATCCCTCCCTATTCATGTAGTCACAAAGACATGGTTTCAGTGCAAAGATTACAAGGGTTCAACATCTATTGCATCTTCAGTCTCATGGGTAACTGCATGGGAGCATCAGTATTTGTCAGATACACTCATCTCCAGAAAGATTTCTCATGACCTTCACAAATAACTTACTGAAGTCCACATCACTCTAGACAAGATAAACTGATAATTCATAGTGCGTTGTGTATCATCTTTCCTAATGGCCATTAAAAGTTTCTGAATGCTAAACTGCATATAAAGTATAAGACTTTTAAGAGGGGGAATTTCAATTATCCAGGTATTAAGTGGAAGACATACATCACTATTGTTAATGATGCCCATTGGTTCCTTGAATGCAAACTGCTAGGAAAAAATAGTCAACTTGCCCACCTGGGTCCAGTATTCTAGATATTGTCCTGGCAAGCATAGCCCTCCCCATGTGCTCCACTGATTCTATCTACATCCTCAGTTAAATCCAGTCAGAAAGTAGTGTCCTTCTCTGCCAAAACCACAAATACTTTCTTAACAGATTTATCTAAGTTTAAGGATTTAAAAAAAAGAAGACCCTGTTAAAACTTTCTGATGAGCTTTTGAAATTCTGTTGTATTATAATTTTCCCATATAGCCACAGCTTTCAGTTGTAGATGTACAGAACCCACAGTCCCTTACCAGGCCAAACATAATAAGAAACTTAAACCATCTTAGTGATCTGCTCCCATAAACAAAGTGTATACTAAAACAAAACAAATATTAAAATGCCTACAACAAATCACAATCCACTCACATAAACCACTTACTTAAGAATATCAGTAAATATCTATAAATCACCATTAAGAAGGTCAAAGTCAAACATGAACTGAATATGGAAACAAAACACAATGATAACATCAAACTGTCAACAATGCCAGGAAACTAAAAAAAAAAATAACATGCAAAATGCTCTGAGCTAATCAAAAACAACAATACTCACTTTGGTCCAGAGTATATTACCATCATACTAACAGATATGCGGTGGTGGTGCTGCGGTAGCATTGCCGCCTCACAGTAAGACGTTGTCTAGTTCGATTCTCAGCTAGAGCGTCTTCTGTGTGGAGACATGTGTGAATGGGCGTACCTTAGTTGAAGGTTGTGCATCAGGGCCGGCAACTCAGCACGTAAAAATCTACTGCCAATCATTAGCGGACCGGAGTTCCGCCGTGGCGACCCCTAACTGGGAAAATCCGAAAGACACAACAACTAACAGATATATTTAGTGCTAATTTCCCACCAGCTACAATCATAGAAATTCCAGAAGTCCCAGAATCCCAACTACCTCCAATGATTTTCGTGGGTCAAAGCATAATCATCTTCTCCTAAACCAAAACTACTAAGTATATGGGCTCCAATAAAATTACTGAATGCCTAATCACTGATGTCAGATATGCTCTATCTGATCTTCTACAAAACATTTTCCACCAAAGCCTCTCCATTTTGAATTTCCTAGTGTGAAGATAATAGCCATTGAGATCACCCTGTCTTTAACTCTGGCTTCTACAGACAGATTAGCCTAAATAATCATATAACATATTGCAGCTATGGAACACACCATATCAAACTTTATACACTAAGATATTTAAAACTTTATAGCTATTGATCCTCCCTAACTCAGTTTAGTTATGAGTATTTTATGCCTATGTAATATAGTAAACTTATTCAAAAGAGTCATATATGGTAGCCATTTAGTTGACACAATGTACCTAATTCTGGCTAAAGCCTTTTCTCAGAATTCCTCATGCTGGCATTGTCAACAAACCTAAAGAAATATTCAAAAACCCTTAAATTCTGAGATGGATAACAAACTGATTGTAAAATAAAACATACATAGATAAAGTAACAGGAGCACCTCAGAAAATAGAAACGTGACCAGTGGTGTCCCTTGTGGTTCTATGCTGGATGCCCTTAGATTTGATACCTACTTCTCCAATCTTCATACCAATAAATGTGACCTATGGTTAGCTAAATTTGCTGATGACTACAAGCTAGGTGTTGTTTCTGATACCACTTCACTGCAGCTTGGTCCAGACTTTGGAAATTAATGGTGAAGAAAATGGGCTTAAATTAATGATAAAAATAAATTAAGTATGGAAAACAAAGCTGTTCCATGACCTATATCACACACAGCACCTCCTTCTAAATTCAGTCATCAGAGAGCTCAGCATCTTCATTGAGAATTCATTGTTCTTTGATAGCTATTTGACACTAGTAGTCAGATAATTCTTCTGTCTAGCCCAATTAATGCTTGCAATCATCTGATCTAGGCCAAAACACACTATCATCTGTCAATACTCTTTCATTATCAGGCCAGTTATTGAGTACAGTGCTGACTTTGGCATGTTTGTCTAACACATTAAACAACTTGAAGAACCCCAGAAATTCCTAACTAAAAATTTCATAGGTCTGAAGACACTTAGCTATGAAAAAAGACTTGAATCCCTATCCCTGTGTTATGTGTTTTTTAGATTCCTCCGTGTTGGTTTATGTTTAGCATTTATGGCTATGAAGCATTTACGACCAGCATTTTGGGCATGGAGGGCCCTTCCATCCTTGACCTTCTACGCAATCACTAAACTTAGTGCCACAAACACCATATTAAAGATTTAAATATTCACCCACAAATAAAAAGGTTATGCTGGCATGACAGATTCATGCTCCAATGCAAACCTATATTTCTGTAATAAACTGCCTAGCCATTTATAACAGAATGAAAGCATCACCATCTTTAATGTGAACCTTAGTAACTGAACGGGTAGCAGGAGGTTCCATATGAGGTGAGTGCTAGCAAGGCTTTAGTGGTCCTCGGACTGATCCTCCATTATAACCTATCACCTTATGAGTGATCCTTTGTGTTTGGCAGAAATCTTTTATTTGCTGCATATCTTAATGCATGTGAACAAGACATTTATAATTTAAATAATGAGCAAAGAAGGATTTTATTATAATCTAAGATGAGATGAATGTAAAGTCTTGTGTGAACTGAATGAAAATATTGTAATCAACCCAGCAGACAGAGTAGCTGGAGTTGTCATAACGATTAGAGGAGATTATGTAGATGGTATGTTGAACATTATACATATTTTAACAAGAGGGAGGAGCATAGGGTGACATACAAGAGTGGAGGGAGATGCACACAGGTGAATTATATCTTATGTAGAAGGACCAGTCTGAAGGAGATCGGAGACTGTAAAGTGGTGGCAGGGGAAAGTTTAGTTAGGCAGCATAGGATGGTGGTCTGTAGGATGACATCGGTGATCAAGAAGAGGAGGAGAAATGTGAGGGCAGCACCAAGGATCAAATGGTGGAAACTGAAAAATGGTAATTGTGAGGTGGAGTTCAGGGAAGAGTTAAGACAGGCACTGGGTGGCAATGAAGAGTTACCGAATAGCTGGTTAACTACAGCAAAGCGACTAAGGGAGACGGCTAGAAAGGTACTTGGTGTGACATTTGGAAAGAAGAAGTAGGACAAGGATGGAGGACAAGGAGACCTGGTGGTGGATGGAGGAAGTACAGGACAGTATACAGAGAAAGAGGTTAGGGAAGAAGTGGGATAGTCAAAGAGATGAAGAAAGTAGACAGGAGTATAAGGAGATGAGGTGCATGGCAAAGAGAGAGGTGGTGAAGGCTAAGGATAAGGCGTATGAAGAGTTGTATGAAAGGTTGGACAGTAAGGAGGGAGAAAAGTACCTGTGCCGATTGGCTAGACAGAGGCACCGAGCTAGTAAAGATGTGCAGCAGGTAAGGGTGATAAAGGATAATGAGGGAAACTTACTCACAAGTGAGGAGAGTGTGTTGAGCAGATGGAAATAGTACTTTGAGGGGCTGATGAATGAAGAGAATGAGAGGGAAAGAAGGTTGAATGATGTGTGGACAGTGAATCATGAAGTGCAGTAGATTAGCAAGGAGGAAGTAAGGATAGCTATGCAGAGGATGAAGAATGGAAAGGCTGTTGGTCCAGATGACATACCTGTGGAAGCATGGAGGTGTTTAGGTGAAATGGCAGTGGAGTTTTTAACTAGATCACTTAATGAAATCTTGGAAAGTGAAATGATGCCTGAGGAATGGAGAAAAAGTGTTTTGGTACCAATTTTTAAGAATAAGGGTGATGTGCAGAGCTGTAGTAACTACAGAGGGATTAAATTGATCAGTCAGAGCACAAAGTTATGGGAAAGAGTAGTGGAAGGTAGGTTAAGAAGGGAGGTGATGATTAGTGATCAGCAGTATGGTTTCATGCCAGAAAAGAGCAATACAGATGCAATGTTTGCTTTGAGAGGGTTGATGGAGAAGTACAGAGAAGGTCAGAAGGAGTTGCATTGTGCCTTTGTGGGCTTAGAAAAAGCATATGACAGGGTGTCTAGAGAGGAGTCGTGGTATTGTATGAGGAAGTTGGTAGTGTCAGAGAAGTATGTAAGAGTGGTACAGGATATGTACGAGGGTAGCGTGACAGCAGTGAGGTCTGCAGTGGGAGTGACGGATGCATTTAAGGTGGAGGTGGGATTACATCAAGGATCAGCTCTGAGCACTTTCTTATTTGCAATAGTGATGGACAGGTTGACAGACGAGATCAGACAGGAGTCCCCATCGACTATGATGTTTGCAGATGACATTGTGATCTGTAGTGAGAGTAGAGAACAGGTGGAGGAGACCCTGGAGAGATGGAGATATGCTCTAGAGAGAAGAAGAATGAAGGTCAGCAGGACTAAGACAGAGTATGTGTGTGTGAATGAGAGGGAGGATAGAGGAATGGTGAGGATGCAGGGAGTAGAGGTGGGGAAGGTGGATGAGTTTAAATACTTGGGATCAACAGTTCAGAGTAATGGTGAGTGTGGAAGAGAGGTGAAGAAGAGAGTATAGGCAGGATGGAGTTGGTAGAGAAGAGTGCCAGGAGTGATTTCTGAGAGGTGAGTACCAGTAAGAGTGAAAGGGAATGTCTACAAGAGGGTAGTGAGAGTATATTAGAGGGTCAGCCCAGGTTGGAAGGTTTGGAGACAAAGTCAGAGAGGCAAGATTACATTGGTTTGGACATGTGCTGAGGAGGGATGCAGAGTATATTGGGAAAAAGATGTTATGGATGAAGCTGCCAGGTAACAGGAAAAGAAGAAGGCCTAAGATAAGGTTTATGGATGTGGTGAGAGAGGACATGCAGGTGGTTGGTGTGACAGAGCAAGATGCAGAGGACAGGAAGAAATAAAAACAGATGATCCGCTGTGGCAACCCCGTAATGGGAGCAGCCGAAATAAGTATGTGGAACATTTTAGTAATGAACATCTTTTAATGAAACTAATTGTTCTGATATGAGACAAATAATTAGCAATATGAAATACATCCTGCATTATTTGCACTTGACCAATACCTCAACTTTTGATTTGATCAAAATTTTCCATGTCTCAAACCCTGTTGTCTCCATTACTTATGGACTTCCAAAAATCCACAGAACTTTAGTTAATAAAACCCCAACTGAGGCTGATGATAGTATGTTGGAGGTTTGGTAACAGAACAAATGCCAGTATTGTTATATACAAAACCAAATGGACTGTATTATAAAATTAAAAGCTTGGCTACATGATGTAAATACACGATGTACAATTTTCACTATGGCTATTCATACTTAGCTGTAATCTCCTATAGTTATGGAAAAGGAACTATACACACACTTCCATTTAAGAAGAATAGTTTTACCCACAGCTTTAATGATCTTATTTGCACATTGTTAGAAACTGCTTTAGACTATTGAAGATTTTTATACAATGATAAGTTTTATCAGAAGCATGCAGATATTGCTATGCACACTTCTGTGGCAGCAACTAATGCAAACTATATTTTCAATGATGCATTATATATAAAATACAAATATTTTTGTGTGTGTTTTGTGGAGCATATTTGCATTCTCTGGAACAGTGACCCACAAACTCACCTGCAGTATTTTGTTTCTAAAATCTGAGATTCATTCTTCTATCAAACATTTTATTGACAATAACTTACTTTATAATGGGAAAGGCATATTGCCACAGCTGCTGCCATCTTTTCCCTTGCCGATCAAATTTACTCTAATATGAACCAGGGTAAAACTATTGTCCCTATCCTTTTCAGTCTCAGTAAAGCCTTCAGTACTGTTGCTCATAACTTCCTGTTTCACAAACTCAGACAAGTTTCTCTAATGATGTCCTACAGTGGTACAAAAAATAATTCTCGAATCACACTTTTACTCTTTTTGGACCTAATAACACAAATATCTCAGGTTTTTCCAACAAAGATGTCTCTTCAGGTTCTGTTGTTCTCTCTCCCACACATTTCAGGACAAAGACATGTAGGCCTTCTTCCTGCCCAGCATCTGTCATTTCATAAACATGCTGAATCCTACAAAAAAGTATTGGTGCAACATAAGGTTTCTTAAAGGATTTCTCATCTCCTAACTAGAGGTGCTTGATGAGCCACAGCCAGAAATGTTCATCTGCCTAGAATTTTATATGAATTACCCATCATAGCCCTGGGGTCATCACCCAATGCCACCCAGCTACAAAATGCTGAAAATCAAATCCTCAGATTTATTAACCTCTTCAGAAGAGTTGAACACAATTGCACTACTCTTGCCAGAAGGAAAGGCTACCAATAGGTGACAGGGCTATGTTTCTCCTTAATGCATTCACTTATAAACTTCTTCTTATGGATAATGTCCTTGTCTGATCAACAAATCATGTATCAAAACCTCCAACTACTCTCTTCAAAATTCCAAATCTCTTCTTGTCAGACCTTCCTTTACTCTTGTTATCTGCAAAGCTTAGAAACTTCTCTCTCTGTCTCTCTCGGTCTCTCTCTCTCAGTTTATCCCCATACTCTCTATTTTACATGCTGGAGGTGTGAGGGATAAGACAACTTTTAAAAAATATAGATTATGAAAAGAAGGTTCTTGACTATACGCATATTTATTTTATAATTCACATTATTATGATCCATGATTGTTGTGTGCTTATCACATGCAATGATAAAACAATCTTTATAGATCGTATTACTGCATATTATGATTTGCACTATTATCATCTAAATGTTAAGTTTTGTACTTGTAAATGCCTGCCTTTTGTATTGCACTTGTTTCTTCAATGTATTTGATACTTGATGTTTATGTTTTTTGTACGTACCTTCAGGGTAATGCTACAGTGGAGCAAACTGGGGCATGCTGGGTGGTGCAGTGGCACAGCAGTTAACAAGAGGTTCTCTGGTTTGATTCTTGGCTGGGATGCCTTCTGTTTGGAGTCTGCATGACCTCTCTACATTCATCACCCAAAGACTCCCTATGCTGTGGAACAAAATCCCAGTTTATGTGAGGCAGAGCACCTCGCTGGCCTTGTTCAAGAGGAATCTTGACCAATGGGATGGGAGATCGAAGATACACGGTTACCTCAGTGTCACAGCTTGACAGAGGCACAGCAAAATAATAGGCATAGTTTCTCCAAACTAAAGTGGTGTGGTATGGAAACTAAAACTGCTAGCTAGGCTTGTAAATGCCCTCGGGCAGATAGCCTAGTATGAACCTATGAACCTACGTGGTTTCCTCCGGGCACTACAGTTTCCCCCCACATTCTAAAGACATGTCTGGAGCATTTCTCCCTAGGCCTCCACTGAAAATAGGATCTGTTCTAGTCGGACTTTTCTGGTCAACAAATGTTAAATAAATAAAATAAATAATAAATGTGCCCCAGCTGTAACGGATTCGTGTCATAATCTCAAAATACTGAAATCTCGAATTTCAGTTTTTCGAGACCATGAAATCGAATCCACACAACACCGAAACAGCAAAACTGTGAAGCCCAAAACTGCGAAATTCAAAACACCTAAAACACAGCACATACTGGACCATACATATACCACAACACCAATATAAACAAAACAACACACATCCACAAACCTACAACACAAATAAGCAGGGGGGAAACCCCCCCCTGTACCCCCCATGTGGGGGTGCTGCACCGCCCACACTTATAGACACTAACTCCGAGATTGCACAAACAGTAAACAAAAGCAAATGCACACACACACACACACACACACACACACACACATGCACACATTCTACAGTCCCTTACACATGCATCACACATATCAGCACACTCACATACACTCAAACTCCCACCCAAAACCTTTACAAAACACTCACTTAACTGACATAACACCTAAATCCACACATGGCACCACACACCATCCACATACAATCCCGGACATTACATAGCGTAAAGCCATAACTGCGAATTTGAGATGTTCAAGTTCACAATTATGCACTTTCGCTATTTTCAAACTTCGACTTTATAGTCTCGAGATACTGAAATTCGACAGTTCAGTATTTCAGTTTTTTTTTTTTTTTGTATTTGCTTGCTGGCAATCTGCTTTTGTGTTTTTTTTCAGCAGCCAACACTAGGACACCATGGAACTGATGAAGTATTACAGTAACTGATTCCTGCCTTCTGACTGCCATAAATCGAGTGGTTTGCTATAAGCCTGGCAATTCCTTTTTAATTGGCTCTGTGGTGTATTACACGGTACAGAGTTCATACTGGCTTCATTGAACAAAGCAACACCAAGGTGGGCAAATGAAGTAATGAAGCAGAATCAAGCTTTTACCAGGATTTACCAGGGGAAAATGAAATGATACGGACATGTTAAGTATGGTATGCATATATGTGTGTGGATATTGAACCATTTTGTACCTCTGAGTTGGTATGCCATCATACCTAAAATATGGTAGGTCATGCAAGCATGCCGAAAATATACAGTTCCCCCCCTTTTTTCCTGTTTTGCCTCTCCATATTTATTTTCTTTAAACTCAACACAGAATCTCTAACTGGTTAGATGAGTTGCTCAAAGTCACACAGTAAGCAAATGGAGCTATAAAGACTCAACCCTGAGCTCCTGACTCCAGGAAGCTGCTCATCAACAGCTTTCAGCCTCGATTTTCTGTACTAACTGCCAGGCATTGGTTAACTTTTTACAGTCGGCCAATAAAACCAGTCATTAGAGTTTCATAGTTGTTGCTCAGAAAGTGTATGCAGATGCAAAATCGATTTTGTTAACCTTTCATGCAAAGTATATTAGTCTGCCTCTTATCTGTCTTTAGTTTTGCAGAACATCTCAGATTTTACCTGATATTTATACCCTGATCCTCACTAACTTCTTTTTTTGCGAATCAGTAAGGATTACAGTCAGTTAATAATTTCATTCAATAGAGTTCTGTAGTTCTAATTGTTCAGAAATGTGTGTCCATGCAACACATGTCGTTTTGTTAACTTTTTAAGTGAATTCACGTTGTCTGGCATTTACGGCTTTGAAGTTTTAACAAACTGCTTCCTGCAGTCAAAAGTACAGGACATGAATCCTTTCACCTCTATTTGCCTAATGTGTGACGTTGAAACTTTGAGCAAGTCACTTAAATAGAAAATGCCACATGAAGAAATAATTTCTCCACTAGGCTTTCCTTGTTAACAAACAGATAAAAATAAAATAATATTTAAAATTTGTCCCCCCATTATTTTTGTCTTTGTTTATAATTCTTGAGCAAAGAAGTTGTTAGGTATTTTATTTATTCCTTTTAAAACTTGTGGTATTCTGACAAGTTGTTGTGGATTGCAGTTTCTAAATAATGACTGATCTCTTAATTTTAGACTTTCTATCCTTTGTAAAATACTTGATAATGCAAAGTTTGTTATTCTAAAGAATATCAAAGTATATGAGAACTCCAAATATGAAAAGCCACAAATACCATGAGATGAGTGCTCTACCTAAAAGAGAAGCAATTCCAAACAGACAAAAATAGAGCAATATGATGCCAGGGCCAGGTCTGTAAAAACAGCTTATTCAAAGTACAAAAACATAAACTAAAACAGCTTATTCAAAGTGCAAAAACGTAATGTTTTTGTACTTTGAATAAACTGTTTTACCGGACCTGGCATCGTATTGCTCTGATTATTTTTTATATATAAGAGAAATATTTAAAATATGTTCTCTGTCTTTGTTTCTTGAGCTTACAAGTTGAGAGGGAGTTCCAGTGGGTTACACTGTATGGCACTAATGGCATTTAGCTGAGATATATTTCTGAGCCATTATTTATTCATGTATTCATTCACTTGATCTTAAGCATACATCCAAGATGTACAGTCATACAAGTGGCTGTAACTAATGATTGTGTGTGTGTGTGTGTGTGTGTGTGTGTGTGTGTGTGTGTGTGTGTGTGTGTGTGTGTGTGTTCAGAGGACATATCTCTCAACTGCCTTGATTTTTCCCTCATATGTATGGTCTCTCTCTTGTAAAATGTGTGGCTTTCTGGTAAAGTGTTTTGGACTGCAGCCATAATGACAATATACAAGTTTTAGACTTCATGCTATTCATAAAATGTTTGCTAATGCAAAACCTATCATACTAGCAACTTTCTAAGTACATAAGACCAATATGTAAAATCTGTTCCTGATTTGGGGCCTTTGTTTCCCATTATGTTTTGGCTTTGTCCATGATTCTTGAGTTTATAAATTGGGAGTTGAGGGAGGATTTCCCTGTAAATCAGCACCTTCAGCAGTAAAGCAGTGACTTCAAATGCATTGCTTTGTTTACTTTTAACTAATTATGGAGATGGTACCAAGAGATGGCTATCTCTTTGAGAATGTGGAGGCAGCATATCTCTCAACTGCACCTTAGCAGATCAGTGTTCTTCACTTTGTGTTGGAGTGTTAAAACTTCCATGTTCCCTAATGTTCCACATTGAAAGAGTGTGCCCCATATTCATTGCTATAATTTTATTTAACAACTAGCAATGATACATAATACAGAATCACATTAGTTCATTAAAATAACTTTTTGTAAGTATGTGGAAACAGTTATTTTTGGCAACCATTTGAAATGTCAGTTCCAAGACTGAATGGCCAAAAGATCATACTTACATATATTAAGTCCAAGATGCCATTTCTCTGAATATCCCCTTTTCTCCAGAGTATGGTAATCTTGGAGTTGGTATGTATAAGTTCTGGAGATGTGGGGTCTTGCCCCCCCAGCAAAAATAAGTTTTAAGGAGAAGAGAGATTTTCAAGATTCCCTCTTCTCTGTGGTTTTTTTTTGGCACTCTGCATTTTGAGTGCCAATTTTTCAATAGGGAGCTGTTATTTTATTTACCATGTTGTGAGCTTCCTAGGTGAAGTTATTAGTAATGCTATATATTTTGCCTTTTGTTCCTTATTGTATGAGGTTGTGTTGTCTTTCATATTTGGTGATAAAAGATTGAAAACTATTGAATTCATTTGGTGAAAGAAAGCAAATGGAAGGTTGAGGCTGGTCATGCTAAATGACGTGGTGGAAGGTGTGGACTGAGCTTAGTGTCTGAAAGTTCTAGATTATAGGAAATTGCTGTCATTGGTTATTCTTTCACTTTTCCCTGGCAGAAAACCAGATATATCTGTGGGCAATGGTAGTAAAACACACTGCCCACAGGACAAATACACTTTGCATTTTTTTCTTTTTAATCTTTATGGCAGTTGGCATTGGGTGGAGTACTGTTTTTCATTTTCTTCTCAATGAGGTAACTAAACTGTAGAGAATGGGATATTATGTTCATAGCAGGTGATGTGTGAAAGCAAATTGTTATTTATTTTATTTAACAGGAAAATCCAACTTGGAACAAAGCCAATTTTCAGCAGAGGCCCGATGAGAAATGTTCTAGATGCATGTCTTTGTAATGTGGGAGGAAACCAGAGTACCCAGAGAAAACCCACACAAATGCAGGGAGGATATGAAGACTCCACACATAAGGCACTCCAGTTGAGAATCAAACCAGAGAACCTCTTACTGTGTGGCAACAATGCTACCGCTGTACCACTGCGCTGTCCAAATGACAGCTACACGATCACTTCTGAATGACTATTGCTATGGTTAGTTGGCTGGGTGCAATATCTGTTTAACAGTAGCATAGCCATTATATTTATGTGATTCCTACACAGCCAGAGGTAGTATATTGTATCAAAAGAGACTCATTCCACTTGGTCACAATGTATGTGTTTCGCACCCAAATCATCATTGTCATCATCGTCGTCAAACCCCCTTTTCCCATTTTCTACATAGAGTCAGTGTGTCAACTATTGTCATCTTTCTTGATTCATTGCTATTCTCCCACCTTCTTCAGTGGTTATGGCTAATTATGGCAGGTCTTTTCTCTTGCAATCCATCCATCTTTCCCCCTGTGTCTTCCAAACCTTCTTTACCTGATTGCCTTCTGCTTTTCTGCACATGTGCCCAAACTATTGTAATCAATTCTCTTTGAAATTCTATGCACTTGTAGGTACTTTGGATTCTACTATGATGTTTTCATTTCTTCATCTGTTCCACAGTGTGCATCCTACCACCAGTCTTAAGGTATTTCATTTCCATCTCCTGTAGATTTTTCAATTGCTCTGCCATCACTGCCCAAGTTTCTGTATTATTCAGTAGTACTGGTCACACAACTGTTTTATACACCTTACCTTTCATGTTCTTTGACATTCTTCTGTCAAAGAATATGCGCTGGTTGGCTGTAGCCCCTCTGATTCTAACTTTGGACTACTCATTTACACTTCCCTTTTCTTCAGCCAATCCCTCACAGGTATTTGAAGTTGTTATCTTGCTCCACTATTTTAAATTCTATATCAATTTTCAGATACTCCTGATTTCTCCCATTTGCTGTCATAACAAGTGATACGCAGTTTCACCCCATGTGCTTTCAGTCTTTCATCCCATTCTCTTTTCATTTGTTGACATTTTGTTTTCAGAAACTGGTTGTAATAGCACATTGTCTGCATTCAGCAGCATTATTGACCTGCCCCCTTCTTCCCATTTGCTGGTGTAGTCTATCACTCATATGAGGAGCAGTGGGCTGTGGGTTGAACACTGATATATGCCCACTCCCACTGGGAACTCCCTGTGAGTCTCAACACTCTTCATACTTCTTGTTGGATCCGTGTACATAGCCTGCACTAATTCTACAAATGTTTCCCGGACTATGAACCATCACAGGACTGCCCAAATCTTCTGTCTTGGGACCTTGCTATATGGTATTTCCAAGTCCAGGAATGCCCAGATTGATTCTTTACTCATCTATAGCTTCTTCTCAAGTGTTTCTCTTCAAATCTCAGATTGGTTGGGCTGCATTCTAATTTGAATCCAAACTGCTCATCTGCCATCTTACTTTCTACTACTCAGTGTATTCATTTATCAATCATACTTTCATGTAGTGTGACAGGAGTATGATACCTCTGTACTGCCCACAGTTATGAATATCCTCTTTGTTCTTAACCCAATACTAAAATGCTTACGCTTCAGTCATCTGGAATAAGCCTTGCTCTCCATACTGCTACGAGTACCCTCTGGAGTCATTTCTCCCCATCCAAGCCTTGTGGTTTCCCTGACATCAATGCCCTTATCATTGTTTATACGTCTCTTAGAGTGAGCTCTTCCTCTTCTTTCACTGTCATCTGTGCCTCTGGTAGTACAGCTTTTGTAGAGTTTTCTTCAATCAGAAGCTGCTGGAAGTACTCCTTTCACATGCTTTTGATGTCATGTGGCTGGTGAGAAGTTTTTGCTGGTAGGCCTTTATCAAAGGTGTCTCATAACTGTCTTCTTTCTCTTTCTGTCTTTGGCTTGCAACTGGCTAACATTTGTTTGTGCCAGCTGCTAAGCCACATTTCAGAATTTGGAAGAGTGCCTCTAATGCCTTGCTCTTTTCTATTGTGACTGCTCATTGTTAGCCAAACCATATTCCTTCTTAGTCTGGTCCATCTTTTTTATCTTCCACTTTTTCCTGTACTCCTTCTTTCTTTCTTTTGATAGCGTCTTGGATTTCTACATTTCACCACCAGCTTTTCTTATGTATCTTATTTCTGAAGTCATGCTATTTTGAGAAGCTGCCATTCTTCTTCAACTCTACTTATTTCCTCTTCTTTCTAAAGCGATAGATTACTGAGTACTTCTTTGACCTCTTGTGTCTTTGTTCACTTTACGCTTTCTATGATCACTTCCTGCAGCTGATTGTGGCCATTAGTGCTTTAGGCTGTGGGTCTACTGTTTCACTGGGGATGACTTTGCAATCTTTAAATCTACCTCAGTACTCTTTCCATACTTTGAGGAAGTCAACCTGAGTTGAATGTTGGCCACTCTAGAAGAAGACCATGTGATTGTCTCTCTTGCTGGACCATGTAGTTGCCACCAGCAAGCCATTCCTGTTGCCCCACCCATGTAGGTGAAGGCAGTCTTCATATCCTTTTCTGTCTGTCTCAGTATGAGCATTCTGGTCCCTTTATCAAAACCAGTTCATGTTGTCTTGCTTTATCTAGTAGGTCTTATTTATCTAATAGGTCCTACAACTGCCTGCCTGAATTCCTCCTTTTCCTTGCTATCACAACACTGTTTTGGCCATTGGCAGAGATTATAAATACTGTCCTAGCTTTATACTGGAGTCTGAATGCCATGAGTCTATTAGTAATTCTGATGACATTTTTTAATAACTTCTGAAAACTCTCCCTCACCACAATTCCCTTACCATTTCTCATCTGTCTTCCCTCGGAGTAGTAAACTCTGTATTCTAAACCAAGTGCCTTTGCTGCACTGCCCTTCCATCTTGTCTCATGAATATACAGGATGTCCAAACTCCTCCTTATCATCATGTCATCAGCTTCTAAACTATGTCCTGTCAGTGAATGTATAATGAGTTTAGCAAGCCATACTTATTTCATGTTTAGCAGTTTGAATGGTTTTATGTTCAGCTTTTGCTCAACAGAACTATCTCAGGTAACCCAAGATGAGCAACAGGACACTGGCCCATCAGTAGCTTATTGACATAAAGTGATGCACTTTATGGCAGGTGCAAACTGACTGATATAGGTATGTAGACACCTCACTCCATTAGAGTAGGTTGGAATAAGCCAAGTCCTCAACCGATTTATTACTGGCAAACACCTATGCCCATGTTTAGTGACATTAGTCGATGTGACCAAATTGCCTAGAGACAATTTTTACACACTTGGGTTGCTAGCCTGACATGGCATTCAAGTATCTTATTAGAAGTCCCTGAATTTTTGTATTCTAAACTGCCTGCAGGGACCTGACATATGCCCTCTTATTAACAGTTAACATATCCAGCATTACAATGGGCCTTTGAAGACACAGTCTGGCAGTATGCTGCTTTCCACTGGGAGGTTATTTATCCTCTTACATCCAGAATATATGTATACTATGTTCTCATTATGTCAGAAGCACTTGAATGATTTGCAATGAAATCTCAAAGAACAGCAAATATATAACATTTCAATGAAGGGCCTCAGTGTCTTTAGTCCATGTGCCTTTCCTTAAAGGCTCATATGTTCATAAGTACTTACTAGGCTATTGATCTGTGGAGATCTTAAGAAGCCTAACCTTAAATTCCCCTGGTAGTTTTTAGCCCTTATATATTGTGTACAAACAATCCAGAGGCAGGCAGAACAAGGATATGTTGGCACATTTATTTGTTGCCCCTATCCATGAAGGACATGGGTGTTAAATCAGGGGTGAATTTGCTGTTTCAAATGCATCCATTCAACCAAATAGAATAGAGTAAGAAAAGCACTTTAAGTGGCATGGAATATGGTTTCATCAAAGAAGTATTATCTGTGATGCATGCCTTTCTCTACGATATGTTCTGTTTATGTGCAAAAGTGATTGAGATCCCTTCATCAGGTATTCTCACTACCATTGGACTTCAAAATGTATAATAGGTTTCACAGGAAAGGGTATGTTGAGGGTCTATAAGTAAGGCAGGGATCATCTCTTTGTAGCCTGTATGACACTGAGAAGAGCAAAAGGCGTTGAGATTGTCTGCATAATTTATGTGATTTAAGCCCTTGATTTCTTTAATGGGAAAGTGATGAGGTCATTCTAGTTATTGCAAGTGTTTTAGATAGGTCCATACTGAATGGGGCATTATATTCAATGATCGACCTGATAAAAGCTGAGAAAAGTGGAATGATTGCATCCTTGGAACTGTATGCCATCCACTTAGATAAGCTGCCACAGTCTGACATTTTTCATTACACTTTGATTATGTTAGGAATGCTGTGAGGTTTTGCTCAGTGCTTTGAATACAGTAATTGCCTTAGTGCTACTTTTCTGAACTGTGATTACATCAAAATTAAAAGTCCAATTTATCTTGCTTGAATAAAGTTTTTTTGTCACTGCACTTATGACAACTTCACCCCAGTATAGACCCATGGCAGCAAACTGCACTCAAAAAGATAATGCTATGTATATGCGCGCATGTGTGTGTGTGTGTGTGTGTGTGTGTGTGTGTGTGTGTGTGTGTGTGTGTGTGTGTGTGTGTGTGTGTCTTACAGCTGGAAAAAAACAGCTAAATGCATTTTGTTTTGAGCATCATGACATATTGACATATTATTATAAGACATTTGCTATAATACATTGTGCAGTTACAGAGAAATGTATTGCAAAGTAACACCAGTAGTCTTACTGAACCATTTGGATGCTCTGGTTTTCACATTCATTTCATAATAATAAAATATAAATAATGTATTTGTTTCCAAGATGACAAACTCAGTATGCATCAAAATCATATTATTTGTGTGTCATTATGAAATGTGAACCATAAATGCTCTTTTCTAAGAAAAAGTATCATTTTCTGTCATTTTATATACTATAACAAAAGAAGCATAGCATATTTTACATGCTCTGAGGAGCATGCTGTATTTGAGATTCTCTTGTCTACTTTCCTTAAAAGATATTAAGCTGTTCAAAAGAATATGAATGAGAGGTTATCAGAGGGTCTTATTCTGAAATGTAATAATAATAATATGTTGAAGCAGTGCAGGGATATTGCATTTGAAGTTAGGGTGGAATTCAGGTCAGTATGACCTTTGCAAATTGATGTAGTGTTGCCATGTTTAATAATGTTACAAGGTAAGGTGACTATGTTTTAGATACTGACATATTCAATACAGTTTCAGGCATATATGCTGTCACGTTTTTGACACTTGGCATTTTGACTCTGGTTTTTCAACATTTGGTCTACTGGCATCTGAGATGTAACAGCGCTCTCTTTAAACTAACGTACATTGAATAAAACATGCATTATACTCTCCGTTATGTTCATTGTGTACTCTGTTTCTCAGCTGCACTTTGTATAGCAATGTTTTATGTGTATATTTTATTGATTACATTAACTATTTGTCTGTAACTCCATTTGCATTGTGGCCCAAGTCCAAACATAGAAAGGGTCAGTTTGGTGTGGTCTACCTGTAAGGTTAATAAACACTAAATAAGTAAATAAAATACATCTAGATTATGGTAGAACCCTAGTCAGAATGACATCCATATGTTTTTTGATGGTGGTATAAATGCCAGCATGCAGCTGTCAAATAGGAATTTTGCACTCCATAACCCAGTCCCTTTATGCACTACAGCTCTAAATTATGAATGCAGCTTCAAAGTACCATGCAAGCCTAGATTAATAACCATATTCATATCTTCTGCAAATGCTTTTTTCACCCTGGAACATCTCTGTTTTTACAACCTCCAGTCTTCCTAGCTTATTTTGCTGGAGTAAATGGTAAAAGATTAAGAAATGAATGTCCACTTCTTATTAAATTCTTCTCCATGAAAATATATGCTGGATATCCTGGAAAGTGATGGACCATTTCTAAAGAAGGACAGGTAATCTGAATATAAAATAGTTTTACATTGGCATTAAGAAATTTCTTATTGCGTGAATGGAAGTTAATATACAGTGTGAACTGTAAGAGTCCAAGGCCCCAGCCTTCAGAAGCACCTACTAGTTGTTTATTTCTGTAGAGGTTACCCAGTGAATTTTGACTGCAATGGTTCTGTTTAGATAATTTGTTACCTTGCAACAGGCTAAAATGGGGATGCCAAATAAGTGAACCTGGTTTATGAGTAGTAAGTGATTTTAAGTCAAGGACCCTTTTAAGGTAAGCGAAATTTGTACCTGTTAGCTTGCCTTTGTCTGGTAGTAATGGAAAGATTTATTATGATTATCAATAGCCTGAGTGTAAAAGGAGAGTTTTAGAAGTTCTTTGGATGAAGGTTATTTCCATGAATAGATCTAAATCATGAAATGCCAAGTATAAGGTTCTGAAAAACTTCCAAAATGAGAAACGGAGAGTATAAACCACTTCTTAAGCCAAAGTTTATTCAAATCACGTTCCACGCAATAAATGTTATCTCTCTGTATAACACTCTATGTTAAAACATAAACGCTATTGAATAGCGTTTTAACATAGAGTGTTATACAGAGAGATAACATTTATTGTGTGGAACGTGATTTGAATAAACTTTGGCTTAAGAAGTGGTTTATAATCTCAGTTTCTCATTTTAGACTTTTTCTGGTTTGGAGTATTGCACCACTGCTTTTATTTGGTTCTGAAAAACTTGCTGAACAGCCCAGTAAGGTCAAGTATATGAAACAGTATGCATGGAATTACTGTCTGAGTGATTTCTGTGTCAGCTGAGGGTTAAAATGTTGAAAAAGTTACTCTAAAGCAGGGCTTTACAACCTTTTTGGCTCAGGGTACAGTTCAGGGGCCTCTTACCATACTTGGCAAAGTTTGAGGGACCACATTACCATGTCCAATATGTATCTGCCCATTCAAAAGAGTTTGTTGCAGAACATACCAAGGGTCAGGTAAAATATTTTGGTGGGCCAGATTGTTGCCCTAGGGCTACCTGTTTGACAGCCCTACTATGTTAAGCATTTGCTTAGAGGACTTTAGAGGGCTACTTTTCTGCCAAGAAAGGCAGACTTAGTCAGTATAGAAGTGAAAAGCAGATGTACATTTTTGAACACATTCTGTGTTTTTTCCTTCCAGCTAGCTACTGTACCCATATTGTGCCCTGGCAAGAAAAAAAAAAAAACAAAGAACTGCCACTGTGTATATGCTTTTCACCACCTTGGCTGAAGTCATGGCTGAAAATAGTCCTTGGACCAGTCCACTTACCCAGTTATCAAATGTTAAATAAATCAATTAACAATCAAACAAACAAATACATATGTCTGTATGACTATTTAAATTCCTATAATGTGCACAGAACTTGGCAATTCCATTTTTTCACACCAGCATTACTAGCAGGTCCCAGGGATTGTTGGAATCCTGGACAACCCACATATATTGCATATTATGTAGTTCTCCCCACATGGTTTTCTTAGCATGCTCAGGCACCCTGAAAGGAAACTGACTGGCCATTGCATCTCCTTGTGCACTTGGTGTACTTAGATTCCCCCAGACACATCAGTGAGAATATCTTCAAGTTCCTGTAGTACTGGTACTGCACCAATTTCCTGAACCTGCATAAGTGAAAGCTGCTTTTTGTCATCCAATGAATTATCAGAGGGGCCTCGGTATAGCACAAGACCCCAAATGTTTCCTCCTCTAGCCTACTGCACATATTGGATTGCATGTCTCTTTATCATGGTAGGGCTTAATGATGTTAGCATGAGATAGTTTGTGTTTCTGCTTCTGCCTATCAATTCTGTCATATAATCAGCATTGCTTACCTTTCTCAGAGTAGTGCATAACTATCCACTGCTGCCTGAAGGCTATTCTCTAGACCAAAGATGACTGCAGTTATCTTTTATCCAATTCTATGTTCTCAGGCTTTAGCTATCTGACCAAACCAGAGCTTGCATTACTGCTGTACTTAAGCTAGGTGCTCTTGTACCATTTCCCTGAGCTCTATAAGCACGATCCTTGTGAGGATCACATTCACCTTTCATAATTATATCTAGGCATCTGTCAGCTTGTGACCATAAAGTGACCCAGATCATGAAAATCCTGTGGTCTTTAAAGGTTTTTATTGATCATTATGAAAACTTGAATATGTTAGAACAAAATTACTGGATAATATATTGAGGTATCTCAGAATTTCCAGGAAATGGGGCTCCCTAGTTTAATGGATTGACAAAAGAACCTGTTGAGGGCTTCTATCATTAAAGAGAGGGTGCAGATTGTTTTAAAGGCCCTGAAGAAGGGAAAGTCTCCAGGCTTGAATGCTTAGCAAACTGAACCTTACCAGATAATAGTTAAGTCTGTCATCATGGAGTTTGTATTCTTGGTCAAAAAAGTAGTCCAGGGTTGGGTGACTGCCCTAATTTTTGTAATACTGACAACAGGTAAAGACCCAAGTCAGCTTTTTTCTTATTACTAAATTTTGGTGTTTAATTCAGACTATAAGTTGTTCATGTTAATTTTAGCCCATAGGATAGCCCCCAGCTTCCTACTCTTATGCATAATGTTCAGCTAAGATTTAGCCAAGGAGGGCAGAATTATCATAACACTTGTATGACATTTTACGTTTTTATTATTACATCATTGTTGATAGGGGATGTGCCATATAAAAAACAACAGTGTTAATTCACAGCTTTGATAATTTGATGAACTTTGAGTGGAATGAATGGGGACATATGCTTAGAGTACTGAAAGAGTTTGATTCTCCTTAGGTTTTATAGAATTGCAGGTAGAAGTCGAAAATAGTTCACTGCAGAGAGTTCCTATATCTCTCTCACCCACATGTATGTATATATCTATCTATATATATATATATACACATATATATATATATATATATATATATATATATATATATATATATATATATATATACATACATATATATGCCTCACACAAAACATCATGCTACATATTTGGAAAACTGCTCTAATTAAACCCCTCCCAAAGCAAACCAACCAAAAAGATACCTCTTACTTGACTTTTCTCCAATATCCAGCTGCCAAACTCTACGCAAACTTCTAGGAAAAAATAGTCTACATTCAGCTTTCTCACCACATCCAGTATGAGCACCCACTGAGCTCCAAACAGCACAGATTCTCGCCTGTACAAAGTACTTTGACAGCACTTTGGTGCTAAGCGATGACATCCTATAAAACACTGATAAAGAACTCCTTATAGTGCCCTTTTTGTAGCACTGACAAAAGGTATTAAACCTCATTAACCGCTATCTTTTACTAAACAAACTAAATGAAATTGATTTCAGCCCAGACAGCACTCACTGGTTTAAAAACTTCTTCAGTGACAGACACTTCAGAATGAAAAACAGAAACTCAAAATATGAACCGGAGCACCTTCTGTGTTGAGTCTGCATGTCCTCGCCACGGTCGAGTGACGCTTAAAGACATGCAGGTAGGTGCGTGCATGAATGGGTGTGCCTTCTTTGAAGGTTGGGCGTCGGGCTGGCAACTCGGCACTGTATAAAAACATCCACTGCCAATCATTAGTGGACTGGAGTTTCGCTGTGGCAACCTCTAACCAGGAAAAGCTGAAAGACATTAGTATCGAACGTATACCATGTGGATCCAATCTTGCCCCTCTTTCACCATCTCCATATTCATTAACATACTTCCTTGTGACCTTCCCTATGTACAACTTATTCTCTAAGGGATGACATGGCCAGTTACTAATCACATCACTCTCATACCAACATTCAAACCCAACTCCAGTCATACTTAAGTGAGCTTCACCAATTTCTCTTATACCACAAACTACTTCTGAATTCCTCCAAGGCCAAAACTATGATTTTTGAAATTCCACAGAAAATTCACCAAGCACCTCACTCTTTAAGTATCTTTGATTTACACAACTGTATTATGGAAACAGCCTCCACCTTCAAATACCTAGGATTATGACTTGATCAATTTCTAAACTTCAATTTCTACATAGACAGTGTGAGCACAAAAATATACTCCCTGCTCTTCTGGTCTGAAAAAATCTCCCCTTTTCTATTTCAGCCAGCCTAGAGCAGCCATGAGCAAAGGAGTTTATTTGTTATTTGTTTATTTGACATTTGTTAACTGGGTTAGTCCAACTGAGCCAAAGGCCGATTTTCAGTGGAGACACAAGGAGAAAAGGTCCAATTGACAAATTGATGTACAAAAATACAATAAAAATACAATAGCATAATAGTACAGAGTACAATTCCCAAACCCGAGGAGATAAGTTACAGTCTACATACAAATGCACAATGCCTTAAATGTTACATGGAAAATTCCCATTACAATAATATACAATGTAATAAAAGGTAAAATAAGTTATATAACAAAAGTATCACCAGGAAAAAGACATAACAGTGGTATAACTGTAGTAAAGGTATAATTTAGAAGTTAAAGGTTCCATCCATATGATGCCAGACGTGTAAAAACACCATTACATGTCAGATAGTAAAACAGAGAAATGAGGAGTAAGTGAAACAGAAGGAAATAAGTCAATAGATTTGAAGAGGAGTGAGACAGATGGAGGGGAAGTAGAGACTACAGAGATGTCAAGTGGGAGCTTAGCATGGACAGGACCAACAATTTAGGAGATAGAATTTTAACTATCTTTTTTAAACTGGTGTTGTTGAGAGGTATTTCTTATGTTGGGGGGATGTGTTCCAAACATGTGCTACAGGGGACTTGTAAAGGGACTTTCCAATGTTCTTTTTGGGATTATGGATGTCAAGAAGATGTCTGTCAGTTGAGCGGAGATGTCGGAGGGGGATGTAGTCAGATACAAGGTTGGAGAGGGAAGGGCAGGAAGAGTGATTGTAGAGAACACAATGTGTGATCTGTAGTTGAAGTAGCAGTTGATGAGAGAATTCATGCTATTGAAGCTTCTTTAGAGTGAGACAGTGGTGAGAGTTGTAAGGAAGATTTGTGGCAAATTTGGGTATTTTATTATATGTTTGGTCAAGTCTAGACAAAAGAATAGATTGTTAGTAAGGATAGGGGCAGCATAGAGTAAACAAGGTAAAAGGAGTTATTCATCTAGAATATGGACTAATATTTTCACACCCACCTAAAAGATAAACAGTACTATAATCCAGGTGATCTCCGATAGCATCTGCTGACTCATATCACACTCACCCTTCCATGAGCATCACTGTATCACCCTAAAGAAGGCCATATGTCTACCCATAAAACAAAGATCTACTGTTAGGATCTCAGAGCCATTTGTCTTCCTTGCAGCAAAACACCATGAGAAAACTTCACTCTTATAACCTGCGACACTATTCACAAGCTACACCAACTCTCATTCCCCCAAGAACCAAACTCCACAACACTGCATATAAAGTCTTTTCTCAGGCACCTGTTCTTTGGCAAGCTCTTCCCATCGACTTAAAAGAAACCAACACTTAATCCAGATTCAGAATATAACTCAAAAAGCATCTCTTCATTCAAGTCAAATGTTCATGTTTTAACATATGACATACCACCCAGCATACTATCCCTGTCTCCTTTCCACTTCTCCTCTCCACTCACAAAATTACTGAAGGCTTACCCACTTTAGAAACTAATGTAAATATTGTACACCACACTCTGCTTGGTTACTATAAAGTATGTATATGCATATTACACTCTGTTTACTGCATACAATTTTTCTAGCTAACTAATTTAAAGTACTTTGTTATTGCTTACATTTCTGCTTTTTTGTTTATTAAATGTTTTGGATTTCACCCAGGCTGCACCTGAAATTTGTCAGTCTTAATCAGTGCACTACCCCAGTAAACAAACAAATGAATAAATAAATAATATGGGAACAAAGCAAGAGGACCTCCTGTTTCTGATGTCATTTCCTGTTTACCCTGAACCCGTAGCCTGTAAATGAAGCTCTCTTGAGGGAGGAGGATATGTCTATGGAAAGGAAAGGTATGTTATATCAATGATCTTTTGGTTTATGTAGAAGATCTGGCACAGCAGTTAGCTTTGAATGGAGAATTTTGAAAACCGTTTGTGCTATGCCAGATACCAATTAAAATAAAGATGTCACTTGTAATAAATTATCAGCATTCAAACATCATAAAGCAGAAGATTTCACATTTATAAAACTAAAATGGACAAAATATCCCTGACCAAACCATGGACATAAGCAACACTATGTCCTTCACCTATGGTCATTTGGCTAGTATGAAATGTTATTTACCCTTTGAAAAGGGTCTTATTTTGAACTTCCAGCAGTATGTAGCAAAGACTAGATTCAGACCTGCTGAATCTAGTTCTGTTTGTATAATGTGAGCACTAAACCAGGCCATCTTTTATTGGAGAAGGTCCCCCTGTACCCTATTGGAAAGAGTGTGCAGTTAGAATTCATCTGATTGAAGTTTGCAGGACCATGCCTCAGTTTTGAGCTTTTTTATTGGTTAATTTGTTTAAATAAGTTTGCTCTCATTTGCTACATAAGCATTTGCAAGGGTTTGCGCATGTTTTATCAAAGCTCCACAGAGTCTGTTGATCAGCTACTGCTCTGCTGTATTTAACTGATTAATCCAAGGCATCTGCTGGTCTCTGCAACATTTAAGTAGAATTTCTCACTGTATATTGCACTTTTGAACTGCATTTTTACAATATCACATCTTATTTGAACCGTTTTTTTCTGAAGTTGTTGCACTTAGTTTGCTGTAGCATAGACTAGATTCAGACTTGCTGAATCTAGTTCTGCTTGTATAACTTGAGCACTAAACTAGGCCATCTTTTGTTGGAGAGGGTTCCCCTGCACCCTAGTAACACCACATTTGTGCAGGTTTGCGTTTGTTTGCTCATTGTTCTTCATTGTTGCTGAGCAGAAGTGGGGACCATTGGCGGTTATAGATGCAAACACTTCTGCCTGCAAATTTTCCCTTAGTATTCTGCTGGTGGTCCATTGGTGAGTTCTCGTGATTGTCCCTCACTGACAGGTGATGCATTCAGTGAAGCACCTAAGGTAACAACACAGATCCTATCCACTAGCACTTTATATTTTTTGTCCACTTATCCTGTCCTCTACTTTACCTGGTCATTCCTGTCCTCATACTGTTTTCTGACCACATCAACTTACCTAGCATTATAGGTTCATAGGTTCATAGGTAGGTACTAGGCTATCTGTCCGAGGGCATTTATAAGCCTAGCTAGAGTTTGTCGGCTTTCACCACCCCATTGATTAATTAACTGATCCTCTGTCAAGCAGAGCCAATGAAGTGATCCCAGGGGTGTATTTTCTGTTACCCATCCACTCGTCAAGGTTTCTCTTGAAGAGTCTTAGTGAGGGGCTCTGCCTGATGTAATTTGGAATTTTGTTCCAAAGCATGGGGAGTCTCTGTGACAGGAATCTATCCCTCCAGCATGTTCTATTTATTGTTGTGGTGAGGTTTAGCTCACTAGAGCGCGTGGCTCGCAGTGACTTGGATTTCTTTAGGTGGAGCATGTCCATCAGTTCTGAGTTGGACATGGTTTTGTAAGTCAGGCAGAGATCACCTTTGAGTAAGTGATATGCCACTGAATACAGCTGGAGTTTTTTTCAGTCAGGCTGCATAGGACATATGTTTGAGGCTAGTAATCCTCTTGGTGAGGTACTTTTGTGGTCTTTCCAGCTGTTGGAAGTGTCTTGTGAGGTACATCCCAAATGGGGCATTGTACTCTATGATGGGTCTAATGAGTGACGAGTAGAGGGGCACTATAACCTCTTTATTTCTAGATGTGAACCCTTTAGTAATTAGATGGGCCACATAGAAGGATTTCCTAACTATTTTGGCAATATGATTGTCAAAGGAGAGATTACTATCTACCTGGGTCCCGAGATCTCTTATTACCTCTTCTGTATTAAGGGGGCTGCCACCTATGTGGTAATTTGTGGGTGTTTTGTTTTTCCCAAATGGGATGACTATGCATTTTTTGGCATTTAGCTTGAGGCCATGACTTTGACACCAGGTGTCCATCTCAGTAAGGCCCTTTTGGAGGATGTCCATGTCAGCCGGAGAATTAATTTTGGCTCCCAGTTTGCAGTCATCGGCGAACTTGGTTAGCCATAATCCTCCTGTGTTTGCCTGTACTTCTGAGAAATATATGCTGAACAGTAGGGATCCCAGGACCGAGCCTTGTGGGACACCACTTGTGACTTGTTTATAGTCAGACCTGGAGCCCGCTAGTCTTATCGTGTGAGTTCTATCTGTAAGCCAGTTAGCAACCCATCTCATGACATAGGGGTTTATGTTCAGGCTGGTGAGTTTTTATGCAATATCCAAGTGGGGAATGGTGTCAAAAGCCTTGGCGAGGTCAAGGTAGGCTGTGTGAATCACCTTTCACTCATCTATGGCCTTGGTGACTGTCTCGAAGAAGTCAACCAGGTTTAGCAGGCAGGATCTGCCCTTAACAAAGCCGAACTGGATCGGGTCAAGTGTTTAGAGGTTCCCAATGTCTTTGTTAATGAGTTCCATGATGATGCACTCCATAGCCTTGCAGACCAGGCTAGTCAGGCTTATGGGGCAATAGTTACCAGAGTCATTTGTGGCCCCTCCTTTGTGGAGAGGAATAACCATTGCTGTGCACCATTCTCTGGGCATGTAGCCTGTAGAGAGGCTGAGGATGAATAGCGCGTTTAGGTGGGGGGTTAGTTTGTTTTGTAGTTCGTGCAAGGCGCAGCCTGGGACACCATCTGGTCCCATTGACGCTGTGTTTTTGGCTTTTGAAAGGGCTGTTTTCACCTGTGCATCTGTGATTTTTGGGGCACTACACTTTCCCAGTATTGTTGTGGGTCCTTTTGGAGGTGAGAGGGGGGGTGAAGTTTGCACTGAATTTATCTGCCAGGATGTTGGCAATATCAGTAGGTTCAGTATATTTTGTGCTATTTTGCACAAGTTCAGTGCATATCTGTGAGTTGCCACTTAGATTCTTAACATAGCTAAAGAAGGCTTTGTGGTTATCTGTTGAATCCTTGGCTATTTTTCTTTCAAAGTTAGCCTTAGATGATTTCATGAGGGACCTTAGTTTCTTACTGATACTGATCAGGGATGTCTTTCCTTCTTAGGATTTGCTTTTTTCTGAACTAGTTTCTCCTTCTATTGTATAGCCTGTTTATTGCAGGGGTCCACCAAGCTGGTTTCCTTCTCTTAGAGGAGTGAGTCTTGGTTTTGCTAGGGATGGTGCTATCCATGAATCCTTGTAGGTGCTCATAGAGTGCATTTGTAAAGGTTTCTGCATCTTGGGCAGCATTATCCTTTAGCGTGGGGGCTGTGAAACTTATCACCTCTGTCTTAAGTAAGGTGAAGTTTGCTTTAGAAAAGTTTTTTACTGTGGTTTCCTTAGTTGGGGGTGGTGGTGTGTGGACATCCAGAGTGATTCGTTTATGGTCTGATCTAACCAGTGACGGGTTGACCTCTGGTGTGGAACACCTGTTGCCCATGTTGGTGATGACCAGGTCCAATATGTTTTCATCTCTGGTAGGGGAGTTTACCAGCTGATCCAGGGCATTTGAATTGATGAATTCCAGGAAGCGCTGGGCCTGGGAATTTGTACTCGAGTAGTTTTCCCAGTGAATGGTAGGGTAATTGAAATCACCCAATATCGGGGTGCTCGGTAGGACCTTCATGTTTCCCAGTGTCTCCAGAAAGGTGAAGTGGTGGTCCTGAGTCATGGAGGGTGATCTGTAGCAGGCCACAATTTGCATTGCAGATTTGCCCGATGTTAGTTGCACATGGATGATCTCAGAGGTATCATGCTGTACCGCTAACCTGGAGGTGTAGGCATCCTTGATGAATATGGATACATCCCCTCCTTTTGGGTTTCGGTCCGTGTTCTGTGGCCGAAATGTGTGGTATGAGTTGTAGCCCAGTAGTGCTGGGGTGCTCTCTGGAGCCTTGAACCAGGTTTCAGTTACTGCACAGATGTCAATGTTCTCCATACTGAGGAGTGCTTCGAGCGCGTGTATTTGTACCAAACCAAGACCAAAACGCTAAAGGTGCTGGAGTGTCCATATTCACCAAGGATATTCACACCTCCAGGCTAGTTGCCAAACACAATGCATCTGAAATTCTCCAGGTGCAACTAACACTAGCTAAGACTACAATCCAAATTGTAGCTTGTTACAGATCCCTCACCATGCCCAAGATTCTCATTACACTTTTCTAAACATACTGGAAAATATTAAGATACAACCAAACACCCTAATACTGGGTGATTTCAACTACCCTGCCATTAACTGGGAAAACTACTCGGATACCAACATCTTTTCCCAACGGTAATTGGAATTCATAAATTCCAATGCCCTGGATCAACTAATCCATTATACCACCAGGGGCTCCAACATCCTAGACCTGGTCATTACCAACATGGGAGATAGATGCTCCACACCAGTGGTCACCTCCCCATTGGTCAGGTCTGACCATAAGCTAATCACCCTTGACATCCACATCTCACCCCCCCCCCCCCCAGTAAGAAAACCTCTGTAAAAAACTTCTCCAAATCCAACTTCATGCTACTCAAGTCAGAAGTGACAAACTTCATGACACCCATGCAGATGGGAGCTGAAAGTTCGACTGCTGAATCATACACTAAGGCACTGTACGAGCACATCCACTTGTGCATGAATCATGCCATCCCAAATGGAACCAAGACGCTCTCCTCCAAAAAAAGAAGCCAATTTGATGGTCCCCTGCCATAAACAACTATACAACAGAAGGAAGAAACTGTTGCATAAAAGAGAAAAATCCCAGGATGCAAAAAACTACCTTCCCAGCTTCAGTAAGAAGCTGAGATCCCCCATAATATCCTCCAAAACAAGTTATGAAAATAAAATTGCTAAAGATTCCAAAGACAACCACAAGGCATTCTATAGTTATGTCAAGAATCTAAATGGCAATGCTCAGATCTGCTCTGAGCTACAACAGAATGGCATTAAATATACTGATCCCAAGGATATTGCCAACATCCTGGCAGATCGATTTAGTGCCAATGTCACCTCCCTCTCACCCCCTAAAGGGCCCATCTCAATACCAAAAGATTGCCAAATTCCAGTAATCATGGCCACACAGGTAGAAACAGCACTCTTCAAAGCTAAGAATACAGCATCCATGGGACCAAATGACATCCTGGGCTGTGTACTACATGAACTACAAAATGAACTGGCACCTCACCTAAGTGTCATGTTTAATTATAGCCTCACCTCAGGCTTCATGCCCACTGAGTGGTGCACAGCTACAGTTACCCCACTCCACAAAGGGGGAATCCACCTTGGATCCCGGGAACTACCGTCCCATCAGTCTGATGAGACTGTTCTGCAAGGGCATGGAATGCATTATCATGGAACTTATAAACAAAGACATTGGCAACCTTCAAACACTGGACCCCACCCAATTTGGGTTCGAAGGGCCGATCTTGTCTCCTGAACCTGATTGACTGCTTTGAATCAGTCTCCAGAGCTGTGGACGAGGGTAAGGAGGTCCACACAGCCTATCTGGACCTCGCCAAGGCCTTTGACACCATCCCCCACTCTGGAATCATAGATAAACTTATGAAGCTGGGCATAAATCCCTACGTCACTCGATGGGTTGCCAACTGGCTTACTGAACCCAGACTGTAAAAGTAGCCGACTCCAAATCCAGCTCCAGACAGGTGACAAGTGGAGTACCTCAGGGTTCAGTCCTGGGGCCACTCCTGTTTAGCATCTACTTCTCTGAAGTACAGGCCAACACTAAGGGACTGGTTAACAAAGTTCACAGATGACTGCAAACTGGGAGCCATTATTGTATCTCCAAATGATGTGGATATTCTACAAAAGGGCCTTACAGAAACATATGCTTGGTGCCAGAGCCATGGGCTCAAGCTTAATGCCAAGAAATGTATAGTTATCCCCTTTGGGAAAAAACATGTACCCACGAATTACCACATAAGTGGCAGTACACTAAACACCGAAAGTGTGATGAGAGACTTAGGGACACAGGTCGACAGTGGTCTCACCTTCTTTAACCACATCACCACAACAGTCAGGAAATCCTTCTATGTGGCACATTTCATCACTAAGGGCTTTTCATCCAGAAAAAAGGAGGTCATTGTCCCACTGTACTCATCCCTCATTAGACCCATTATAGAGTACAATGCCCCATTTGGTATATACCTCACAAGATATCTGCAACAGCTGGAAAGGCCACAGAAATACCTTATTAAAAGAATCACAGGTTAAAGCAGATGCCCTATACTGACTGTCTAAAAAAACTCCAGCTATACTCTGTGGCATATCGTCTACTCAGAGGTAATCTCTGCTTAACATACAAGGCCATGTCAAACCCTGAGCTGTTGGACATGCTCCACTTAAAGAAATCCCAATCCCTCAGAGCCACACACTCAAGGGATTTAAACCTTGTCATCACAATGAACAAAACATGCTGGAGGGATAGGTTCCTGATCCAGAGACTCCCCATACTCTGGAGTAGACTTCCCATACATGTCAAGCAGAGGGCCTCCTTGGCCCTCTTCAAAAGGAACCTTGACAATTGGATGGGAGATAGGAAATTCACCTCGGGAATCACGTCAGTCACCCTGCTACACAGGGGGCCAGTGAAGTGAATATTGTGGGAAGAAATATCCAGGGAATTGTTATGGCAAGGCTTGTACAGGCCCTAGGGCTGATAGTCTAGTGCCAACCTATGAGAAAGAAATTGCTGTCTAAGAGCAGGAAGGAATGGTTTCAAAACTGGAAACACTCCCTCCTCAACTTAAACAAATAAGACTCCTAGGAAGTCCTCCAAAGCTAACTACAAATCCAGATTAGCTTCCCTAACTAAGGATAACTACAAAGTGTTCTTCAGTTACATCTAGAACCTCAAAGGTAAGGCCCAGATTTGCGCTGAACTTGTAGTTAATGGTACTACATATACAGAACCTGTGGATATAGCACACCTGCTGGCTGACAGGTTCAGTGAAAGCTTCACTCCCCTGTCCCCATCACATATACCCCAAAGCATGCCTAACACCTGTCCCCCACCTAGTATCTCCGAGGAGTAGTTCTTAAACACCCTCTCCAAGGCCAAAACTTATGTCCTGACTGTCAGTTGTATATATCGTGTGTTATGCAAAACTGTACAAGTTTATGTATAGATCTCTGAATTGTGTAACTGCTTTTTGTTTTCTAAACTTTTAATACTTTACTTGCTTGTATATAACTTTTTTATAGTTTACTTGCTTGTATATAACTATTTTATAATTTTTGGAGCTTTTCTTCCCGGGCTTCCACTGAAAATGGACGTGAATCCAGTCAGACTATCCCGGTCAACAAATGTAAACTAAATAAATAATAAATAAAAATATAGCCTGTATGGGACCAGACAAGATCCTGGGCTGTGTTCTGCATGGGTTAAAACAGGAATTAGCATCAGCATTGGGCATACTTTTCAATCACAGCTACCATCATCCCTTTGCACAAAGGGGGTGCATCCACAGACCACAGGAACTACAGACCCATTAGCCTGACCAGCCTTATCTGCAAGGCATTGGAATGGATCATCATGGGCCTTATTAACAAAGACATAGGAAATCTACAAATGCTTGACTCCACCCAATTTGGCTTTGTCAAGGGAATATCATGCCTGTTAAGCCTGGTGGACTTCTTTAAGACAGTCACCAAATATGTGCATACAGCCTACCTAGATTTAGCCAAGGCCTATGACACAATCCCCCCAACTCAGGCATCATTGAAAAACTCACCCAGCTGGATATTAACCCATATATTGTCAGGTGGGTTGCAAACTAGCTCAGTGATAAAACTCATATGGTCAAAATAGGGATTCCACCTCCTCTAGCAGACCCATAACCAGTGGTGTTCCACAGGGATCAGTTCTGGGACCCCTACTGTTCAGAATCTACTTTGCCAAAGTACAGACTAAAGATAAGGACTGTGGCTGAAAAAGTTTGATGATAACTGCAAAATGGGAGCAATCATTGAAACCTCTAGCGAGGTCAACATCCTTCAAGATGGTCTTACATAGACTAATGACTGGTGCCAAAGTAATGGTCTTAAAATTAATTTAAAAAATTTGGAAAGGGTGATGTTCCTGCAAACTACCACATCAATATCAATACCCTAAGCACCCAGTCATTGGTGAGAGATCTGGGCAAACAGGTCATTAACTTCGATCACCATGTCTCCACAGTGGTAAGAAGGGCATTTTATTTTGCTCATCTTATAAGTAAGGGTATTGCCTTCAAAAAAAAAAAAAGAGGTTATAACACCCGTACACTTCCCTCATCAGACTAATAATAGTGTACAATGCTCCCTTTGGTATGTTACTTTCCAAACACCTGCAGAAATTGGAGAGACCACAAAGATTCTTTACAAAGAAAATTCAGGGTCTTCAAGATCTGTCTTATGTGGGCAGACTGAAATCATTGACACTTTACTCTGTGTCATACAGACTGCTCAGAGATGACCTATGCCTTGTATATAGAGCAATATCTGACCCAGCTTTAATGGAAATGCTGCATTCACAGGTCAAATGGCACATGGGTCACTCAGTCAAAGGACCTTAACCTGGTATGTGACATCAGCAGAACTTGCTTGAGAGACAGATTTGTCTCACAGAGGTTGCCCCACCGTTGGAACAAGCTTCCTGTTTATGTTAAACAATTGGATGGGTAACCGGAAATTCACTCTGGGCGTTCCATCTAGGTTCCTCTTGTTCAAGGGCAATAGGTGCTGATTTTTAGTGTCTGCTTGACCCAGACACCCTTGGGAACACAGGTTGAACTTGGTAGTCTTGTAAGGGCTTTGGGCCTATGATCCCATGATTCTGAGTTCAAGTTAATTAAATGCTCATTTTTACCACATATATTATGTTTCTCAGGTAATCACAGATCTCCTGACAGATTAATCAGACAAATCCAGGAAAACAAAGCAACAGGAACCACTAGAACCTCTAAAAGTCTTATTAGGTCATATTTATTCAAGATTCAGAGAATGCTGAATCCTGAATAAATAAGACTTGATAAGTCTTTTAGAGGCTCCAGTGGTTCCAGTTGCTTTGTTTTCTTTGATTTTTGTTATTTTAAGCTTATTGGATTTATCACTGCTCACAGTTGTTTTTCTGGATTAATAAAACAAATAAGGGATTATATTTGAAAAAGAAAGCCACACCATATCGTCTTTAAAGGGGATTTTTATGAGTGAGCAAGCCTGGGGGCTTCAGACCACCAAATGTACAATATGCCCTCCATCCTGAAATGTTTCTGTAATCTGACAGAATAGATTATGAAGAAGGATACAAGATCATTCTTTTTGATCAGTTCAAAAGATTAGATGGCCTAAATTATCTTGTTTTTGATCAAAGAGCTGGATCTCACTGAAACACATCTCAGATAGGGAAGTACATTCTAAAGGTTAGCTATATGATGCTAACAAAATATTGAGTTTTAGACTACAAAAAGGAAATTCAACCTATTTCCTTGCTTACCTTTTTGTAAAGAATGAAATAAAACATAGCATCTTAGTTAAAAGAATGGAAATCTCTGAGATTCTTGGAAAAAATAGTCATTGGCTGATTTATCCCATAGCCCTTTCACATCCAGGTTTGCAGGTCACGTGTTTATAAGTGTATGCAAAGCTAATGATCGCAATTGGCCTTTTTAGGTCTAACCATGCATCCCAAATATATCTGACAGGTTTATGGACCTTAAGATTATTCTAAGGGGTATATGTAGGCTAGATCTTGGGTGGGCAAACATTTACAGGCTGCCACTGTCCATTAGGGCACAGGAGTCAGACCAGGGGTGAACTTCTGAACCCCATCCACTGATACAAATTACACTTGAATTGGGTAAGGAAAGAACTCTGCTTCATGAGGATGGGAAGCCTGTTCCAGAGAAGGGAAATTCTCTGAGACATCTACCAGTCTCTCCAACATGTTGTATTTATGTTGTAAACAAGGCATAAGCTCTTAGATAAGGTACTCCTGGTGCTATTTGTTTTGCAGATATGAGGAAGGTCCAGTAAAGTGGGATCCAAGGATGCCTTGTATGCCAGACATAGATCCCCCCTCCCCCAAAGAGTCTGTAGAAGACTGAATACAGGGGTAGGGCTTGGAGGTGATCTACGTAGGACACGTAGTTTATGCCATTTATCCTTTTTATGAGGGATCTCTGTGAATGTTCCAGTTGTTGCATGTGTATTATCAAGTACATACTGAAGAGAGCTTTGTGCTCAATAACTGGTATGATTAGGGCTGAATACAATGGAGCGATAATTTGCTTGGACCTAGATGCCATGCCTTTGCTTATAACTTGTGCAGCATGGAATCATTTCATTACTACCATGGACACATGATGGTTGAAGGCCAGGTTACTGTCTACATGCATCCACAAATTGCTGACTACTATGTCTACTCTTAGGGGTGTGTTATCAATGAGGTAGTTTTCAGGGGTGGCTGACTTCCCAAAGGATAGTATTATGCATTTCTTGGCACTGAGTTTCAGACCATAGCTCTGACACTATTTATCTGAGTCAGCCCTTTTTGGAGAATATGTGTATCTTAGGATTTATGAGTGCACCTAGTTTGCAATCATCAGAAAACTTAATCAGACAAAGGCCCTTGACATTGGCCTTGACTTCAGAGAAGTAGATGCCAAAAAGGACTGGACCCAGGACAGAGTTCTTAGGGATTCAGCTAGTGACTGGCCTATTTGTGGAGTTGGACTCCCCTATCCTAACTTTGTAGGTCCTGTCTGAGAACCTCCTAGCTATTCATTGTGTGACATAGGTGTTATACTTAATTCCATGAGTTTGACTACATTGCCTGAGAAGGGTATTCTATCAAATGCCTTAGCCAGGTCAACATAGACAATGTGCACCATTTTGCCCTCATCCATTATCTTGGTGACCTTCTTGAAGAAGTCCACCAGGATGAGCAGAGATGATCTGCCCTTGATGAAACCAAACTGGTTAGGATTCAGTGTCTGAAGATTTCCTATGTCATTGTTAATCATTTCCATAGAAATTCTTTCCATGGCTTTGCATATGAGACTAGCTGGGTTTATGGGTTTGTAGATTGCCCAGACTTGTGCACATGGATGACCATTGAAGTTCTCCATTCATGTGGCATGAAACCTTTCTGGAGGCTAGGGTTAAACTGTAATTCTAGTGGTCCTGATAGTTCATGTTGCATGCTATTTACAAAGCATCATGGGATATTATCAGGGCCCACTGCTGCAGTATTTTTGGTCTTGGAGACCTTGTCAGTGACCTACTATCTAGTGTTAGTTGGGGGGTATGATAGATGCTATTTACAAAGGAGTGGCTGGGGAGAGATGGGTAAAACTGGAGTTGAAATTGTTAACCAATAAATTTGTTATATCCTTTTGTCTCAGTGATGGGTGGCTTCATTTACAATTAATTCTGTACATTGTTGCTTACCACCTTTGAGGTTGTGGACATAGCTAGAGAAAGCCTTATGGTTGTTCTTCTCCCGAGAATCTATTTTACCTCAAATGTGGCTTTGGTAGACTTGATTTGTCCTCTGAATTGCTTGTTTAGAAGATGAGAGATTTTTATCATGTTGAGCATTGTGCTTCCTTATTTTTGGCATGACTTTCTTCCTTTTGCTGTGCAACCTGTTTGTACTGGGATTTTACTAAGGTGGTTTGTTTTTTGTGTTTGTTTTGTGTTTATTCTTGGTAGACACAGCTGTGTCTATGCATCTATCTACATGATTATACAGGATCTCTGTGAATAATTCCACGTAGGCAGTAATGTTCTAAGGGCTTGATGGGGGCTTGTAATTTTGCCTGGTTATTACTTAATAGTAAGAAATTTGCCTTAGAATAGATCCTAAGTGTTCCAGGGTTGACAGGGCCCTAGGTTTTGTTTTGAATTCAAAGAAGATAGATCTATGGTCCAATGTCACTGGTGAGGACATTACATTAGGGTGATGTAGTGTTCTCCAGTGTTAGTAAGGACTAAATCTAGTATGTTGTTGATTTTATTGGGCATATAACTATCTGGTCCAGGGTGCTTGTGTTGAATCTCTGGGCATGCATATTTAGGGTTGTGTATGATTTTCAGTTTATAGTGAGGTAGTTGATGTTACCTATGAATATGGTGTTGGGTTGAAGGGTGAGTGGCTCCAGTAAGTTTATGCATGTTTTATGGCTATCTTTTGTTATGGAGGGGAACCTGTAAGTTGTAGAGATATGGTATGGGACTTTGCCTATGGTGACTTGGATGTGGAGAAGCTCAAGCATGTCATCCAGCTTGACTAGCTTTCAGGTATGATTGTTTTTGGATGTAAATTGCGACATGTCCGCCCTTAGTCCCTTTCCATATAGTAGCTGGTCTAAGTATGTGGAAGGCATTGTAGCCCTGCACTGCCTTTTGCTCTCCTCTACTTTAAACCCTGTCTCAGTAATTGGACAGACATCTACATTCACCAAGGTGAAGAGACCTTGGAGGGAGTGGAGTTTCTTGTTTAGGCTCCTGGTATTGAGCAGAAAAGAAACTTTAGATTTTCCAGAGCTACTTTTGCTATGCCAGACATTTTGTCAGTTTGGTCTTGTCTTAAAAAAGACACAACTGGAGAGGGCAATGTTTTAGCCAATATTTGAAAGTCTTATCTGGGACATGTGCAGACCATCCCTATCAAACCAGTGTTTGCCCCATGCTGACAAATATTGTACCACCCACCAATTATTAAAGTCCATCATCTTTTATTCTTATTGTGACACAACCCTTGAAGAAAATACAATGCTGTTCAGTGCTAGGCTCGTAGCTGTCTAGAACACATAGTCTGAGAGATACACTATGTCTCACTTCATATAGTCCAGGGAGGTACATCTCAGGTCATTTACACCAACATCGACTATGACAGAGTCACACTGATATGTGTGACCATGTGTGACCCAATGTCCTAAGTGCATGTGTGACTTGGAAGATTCTGGTCCCTGATAGATAGATGACCATGACTCTCTTCTTACTTAGTCTGGTGAGTGTGACATCTGTATATCTTACAATGGAATCTAATATGACCAAAATATTGGGTGGTGAAGTGGTATGCCTTACGGGCTTAGACGTTGAGACACAGTGGGATGTGGCTGTATGCATCTTGTTTGGTGCTGTTTTTGCTGAGTGGTCTTGTAGGTCTTTGTGGTTTTGGAAGATTACATTTAAAACCCTCAACATATGAGGATCTATGTGTCCAGTCCTATGTAAGGTGGGTGTAGTATGTGTATTGTCGACCTCTTTGGTATTATAGGTGTATGTATATGAGAGCCTTGTTTTCAATGACAATGCATAACTACATCTCTCACATACCATATCTGTTTGCTGGCAAATTAGATAGTTGTCAGTATACATGAAGCAATTGCTGCATTCCCTCAAGACACCTATATCTATCAAGCTGCAGAGATACCAGGGAACTGCATGTCCATGGCTATGGATCCTTATTACAAGTTCAATAAGGGGATGGTGCTGGAGAGGTTTACAGCTGGCTAGCTTGGTTGCTCTAGGAGTGTAGATTCCTATGAAAACTGCCTAACACCAAGCTTGAGAGGTGGGAGCATCTCAGTATGCAGACTAGCTGCTCTTTGCACAACTAAGTACTGAGGAATATTCAGGGGTAGTTTATTAATTAAAATTTAAATTCTAGGTGCCTGTGTCTACTCAGGGCACTACTAACTGCTGCATCATGCAAGCGTGGCAAATATATAAAGGCACATAAAGTCTCGTAACAAACAGCCTAGACCTCAGCTAATCACTACAACACTGTTTGGGTTTCAAAAAGTGAATCACAGCTCAGAAGAAACATTGTTATCCTCTCCTGCTACAAAAGAGCAGACCAAAGGCTCCTTAATGTAAAACCACTGCCTGGGTGGCTAAAAATCTGAAACTAGCTAACTTGAAACTATTAAATCAAACAGACATGCAGGAACGAACAACAGCTAAAGCACTAGAATGAAACAAGAACAACTGTGAATAAGCAGATATCAGAACAGCACAATTAATGAACAACATAAACAACTTAAAGCACAATTAAGAATTATGAACTTGGTGAAAGCGTTTAGTCTGAACAACCATTTGTATTAATTTTGTTTTAGTGTTATTAATAAATAGGAGTGCAAGCCACAGAGAAGGAAAACCTCCATTGGATCAACACAGCTTTAATGTTCACGAACTACACACCAAAAACACACTGTCATTAACGCTCTTTTTAGAAAATACATGCGTTTTCGTCCTAACCACTGGACTTCATCAGATGTTATCTAAACATAATTAAATCACTTTCATACATCAATTAAAAACACAAGCCAATAAAAAACTCCAATTAATTTTGAATGCACTAATCAACATAGACCTTTGGGCTCATTAATATTCAAAAGTATTGTGTCATTTCCATTAAAATTTTTACCTTTTAATAAAAAATAAATGAATATAAATTAATACATGCTTATAAATACCCATTTCATGAATAAATATATAACCTTATAAGAATAAATATGTATAAATTCATATCTATATACATTATATAAAAGGACATTTTAAATAAATCATTACTGGAGAAACTTCTTATTATTTAAAAGGAAAAAAACTTTATAACCAAGCAGCACCACCTAATGGTGAATTTATATATTGCACTAACCCTCATAATTTAGCTGCCTTTAATTTTAAAAGAGGTAATATGGGGAGTTCAAAATGGCCACTGTTCTGTGAGCACTGCTATCACCTAGGTCTCGATATACCCTGGATTAAAACAAACTCAGAAGGCAACGCAGAATTAATAATACAGAAATAACTGTAGATATTTACTGCTAATATCATCCAGCAAACAAAAGAGGAAGAAAAAGTGACAGATTCAGCTCAGAAACAGCATGATTAACTAAGATTTCTGAATAACAGCTTAAGCAATGTGCTACTAAGGCCCTGCATCTGACTGCAAGATTGGTAAAACAATATACAGCAAGATGTCAAAAGAGGAAAATAATATGGAAACAACAACAACTAAGACCAAATTCTCAGTACTAGCCTCACCTGAGAAAGACACAACTTCAAAAAGACAAAAGACAACTAAACAAACTGACAACTCTAAAAATACAAATAAATCCAAGACAGACCAGCCAGCTAATCTAGAAGACATAAAATCTGCCTTATTACCTATCCAGCAAGCATTAAAGGACTTATCATTACAATTTCAAACCTTTGGTGACTCATTCAGCCAAATAATATCCAGAATGGAAAAATCTGAGTCCAAAATAATAGAAAATGAAATAAAATAGACTCTATTTCTCAAAAACTGATGCCCATGACAAAGAAATACAAAACTTACAAGCAAAATTAACAGACCTGGAAGCAAGATCTCGAAGGAACAATATCATCATCAGAGGAATACCTGAAACTGTACTTCATAACAATCTAATACCAACAATCAAGCAAATAATAAATTCCCTCCTAGAGGAATCTGAAGAAATGCAGCAAATAACAATACAGAGAGCCCACAGAGCCCTGAGGGAAATGCAAACATCACTGAAACCAAGACCTGTCTATATTAAAATATTAAACTACCAAGATGTAAATAAAATCATACTGGCAGCAAAGAAAAAAGACACACTCACCTGGAATAATAATAAAATCTCCTTTGCTCAAGACCTCCCAATACAAATAAGACAAGCAAGACAACTACTATCTCCATACTGCAGGTTCCTAATAGAAAAAAAAAATCAAATTCCAGATGAAATATCCAAATCAGTTAATCTTCTACATCAAAGAGGTTAAATACATGGTTGCTAACCCCAAAGAGGCAAAAGAGACATTCCTGGCTGTTTTCAAGCAAATTCCACCTTCAGAAGTGAAATAAATCCACAAAAAAGATAAAGGTCCCTTGGATGAAAAAACTACCCCATTCACGAGCACTCTAGCTGGGATCCAACTCTGAAATCTTCCCCTTGCTGACTAGGCCCTTGGGTCATTGATGTGAGCCATGAGGAACACAGGAAAGGGAAGTACAGCCTGGGTGGGAACCAAAAATGAACTGCTGTTTCCGATGCACGAATATAGGAAGGAAGTTCCCATCTCGGATATTGGCTTGCAAATTCAGTCCCCCTAGGCTTTTGAAGAACAGTCAGACAAAATGGATCTCAGCAAGCTCCAAAGGATTTTACTGCCTGAAAAATGAAAATTGATCTGCACCAGCTAAAAGAAGAAAGCTGTACCATAGATGTCAACCAACCTGCAAGCAAAACCTTGAAGAAATAAGGTACTGTTGAACTGAACCATTCACTAAAACAGTACACCCAGTACTGTGTATGTGAATGAAACTCCAGCCTTAAATAATAGGCAAGAAATAAACTGTCAGAATTATGCTAGCTCATAGATTAATATTGGGAAAAAAATGGAAAAAATTGTTAAATGTTTTATGTAAATACTAGAAATGTGTTAAAAGATCCTGGAGAGAAGTAATCTCAGGAAATTAGTAAAATAACCTAACAATCCTGGGATAATGTAAATATAGCCTTAATATGTCAACTATAGCAGAAGGACTGTTTGGCTAAGCTGTTTTCTTTTTTTTTTTTTTTTTTGTCTCTATACTTCCTACTTCTGTTAAATAGGTGCCAAGTATATATTTTATAACCCACACAGATTGATGTGGAAAAACATCACTATAGGCACCAAAGAAGGCCGAAACCTGAATAAGTAAAGGGGAGGAAAAAGAAGTCAAATGAGAGAAAAATGTAAAAATGACAAGATTGATTGTTTAACAATATTACTATGGTACACATATTGCTTTAATTTACTGAGGAATGTATATTAATATGCTGTTTTAAAAATACTATTAGAAAGAATTAGTCGCAAGACAAAAACAATACACGCTGTACCTTAAATGCAATACCATCACTGTATAAATAATATGTTGGAAGAGGCTAGGGATATTAAGTAGCAGTGTTTGTTGAGGGAACTAGTTTGTTCAGCTTTGTCCACATTGTTTATAGTAACACAGGGGGGATAATATGGAGTAAATCTATATCTAAAAAGAAAACACATTCCAAGATTAGACGTAAAGGTAAACCATATAATGAACCTTCATCCTCCTCCCCGATTATTACTGGTCCAGGGATATAGTGGTTAGGCACAGTGTAGGGACGGGGATAAATAGATGATTTCCTAAACCATCACACAGTAACACATACAAAACTAACAAAACAAAACTAATATACATGGCATATCTAAGGAATACACCTAATAAATAAATGTGGGAAATAGAATCATGGAATGTTAAAGGGCTCCAAAACAAGAAGAAAAGAAAACTATTCTTACACCTTACATTGAAAACCACAGCCAACCTCATACTAATACAAGAAACGCACTTGACTGCAGATCAATGGGCAGAAATTAGCAGAAAGAAATGGATAAGTCAAATCATAGCTTCAGAGGGAAACAAACAGTGCTGGGGCTGCCATAATAATTAAAAACCAATTTAAGGAAAAAATACTTAAAACCAAAGCTGACAAGGAGGGAAGATGGTGCTATGTAACATTTAATAGTCCTACAATACCAAAACCTATAATGGTACTTAATGTTTACGCACCCTGTAATAACCAACAACACTTTTTATGTCATTATACCCAACCTTAAACCAATTTAAAGATCACTACCTAGTGATTGGAGGTGACTGGAATACATATCAAAACCCAGAAAAGGATAAATCTAATCTGACCAAATCACATAATAAACAAGCCACATTAGCCCTTAATGAACTCAAACAAGATTTCAAACTATATGACCCTTTTAAACATGGGAACAGTGCAGATAAAACAGGGAAATTCACATTCTATTCGCAATGCCACAAAATGTGGTCAAGGATAGACTTCTTCTTAATCTCTGACATATTCATTAACATGGACCCAACAATAACTATACATACCAGTTTCTTTTCAGATCACTCCAAAATCACACTGAACATTAACTGGGACAAAAAGATATATTTAGAGAATAGGGGTCATAATTGGTTATTAAACCCTAATTTACTTTCCAAAATGGATGTAATAAAAGAAACAGAAGCAATACTAAAAATAGCTCTTACAAATATCACTAACTCCCAAGTATCAACTGACATAGAATGGGCTGTAACCAAAGCACAAATCAGAGGATTGTTTATCAAAAAAGCAGCATACTATAAAAAAATACAACTGAAAGAGGAGCATATACTGAAAGGGAAAATAGAGCATCTTGAAAAGAACTAATAAATAACCCTAAGAACCAAACAGAAGCAGAACTTTTAAAACTGCAAAGGGATCTATATATGTTAGAAACCAGGAACCTATCTTTCTATGAAGCCAGAATGTTAGCCACTTACGCAGAAGAAGCTCAAATACCATCTAGAGCTCTGGCCAGAATTATCTGCCAACACAAAAATGCCTCCAATATATCAGAAATAAACTACAGAGACAAAAACTACACAAAAATGAAGACATTATTAAAACATTTGAACAAATATACTCTCAAATATATGGAGCACAAATACTACAAACCTCAAAGGAAGATAGAACTCTTCTTCAAAAACTGAAATTCCCTAAACTCAATTTAGACCAACAAAAAACTAACTGAGCCGATATCCATCAGTGAAATTATTACAACAATCAAACACTTAAAAGTGCATAAGGCTCCAGGTCCGGATGGACTCACATCAGAATTTTACAAAGCATTTTCCCCCTTGATAGCCAAACTACTATACTATACACTGAATTACATAATAAACTATAAAATAAATGATATCCACTTTAATGCCTCTAAAACTATATTTATATTAAAAGAACACAAAGACCCCAAAAACCCCGACAGCTACAGACCCATCTCCCTCTTAAATATAGATACTAAAATATTTACCTTTATACTTGCAAACAGAATGAAAAATCTGATAGAAAAAATCCTCTCCCCAGAACAATTCGGTTTTACACCACATAGACAGACTAGTGACAATACATTAACATTAGATGCACTAATATCCTACGCTAACCGATACAATATCAACATTTACACAATGGTAGTGGATGCTCACAAGGCATTTGATAGGGTTAGTCTAGAATTCTTACTCCAAACACTACACTACTTTAATATACCCAATAACTTCATTCAGATCATCCAAACTCTCTATAGCAACCCATACACATCTCTGTATATAAATAAAACTTGGTCAAATAGGATCCTAATAAAAAATGGAACAAGACAAGGATGCCCACTATCACCCTTCCTGTTTAACCTATACCTAGAACCACTCTTTCTATACATTAAACAAAATACATATCACAATCCTCCATCAATACACAACTTTAAAATATACCTCACTGCATTTGCAGATGATCTGAACATATACTGCACTACACCAAATTCAGATATAAACAAAATAATAGCTGCAATTGAACATTTCTCGACTATGTCTAACTACAAACTAAACCTTAATAAAACTATTATTTTCCCCCTAAAAACACCCAAACTCATTTCACTAATACCATTGTTAAACACAATAAAAATTAAAGAAGAAACTAAATACCTGGGAATCACCTTTTTCCAGAGTAACAAAGACTTCTACCAACACAATGTAAACCTTAAATGGCAAAATATAATGCAAGACTGCAAAAGATGGAACAACCTAAAACTAATCAATAATCAAAATGAACATTTTACCTAGATTAATGTATATTTTCATGACATCACAGACAACAATACATAATAAATTCTTCAAACAAATTCATACCTTCCTAGCAAAATGTATATGGGAACCCAAAAAAAACAGAATCTCCTATCCAAAATTAACACTCCCCAAAAGCAAAGGAGGACTAAATCTACCAGATTTTAGAATGTACTACTCGATCATTAACACTAACAGAATATTGAGAATAGCTGAACATAACCCGTCAATGGAAAATTGGTCTCCTCTCTGGGTGACAATACATTATAGATATATTAAAGCTCTAGGTTTCAATCCCAAAGCACTTCCATTCCTGAAGCAGAAAGAAATACAAACTTATAACATTATAGAGCCCTTAAAACATTCTATCAACCTAGTGCAAAAACTCTTTCAATTCTTGAACCTTAGACATGCCATGACAATACTGCAACCCCTTCATAAAACCCAAATTTAAAAATAAACAATAAGATGCTGGACTTAGTCCCTTTTCCCAGACTAAAAGATAAAACAATCCAAGATATATATCCCTACCTTAACTGTTCAATACAAGAAATGAGGACCAACTTAAACCTCCCTAAATCACACATAATAATCCTAAGACAAATCAAAGAACTGTGTTCCAGTTATCTCCAAAATATTACTATGACCAATAGTGACATAGAAACTTGTAGCAGGCTTTGGAAAACTATCATCACAACAAAGAAAACTATTACCAATTCATATAAAATGATAAATGAAATCAAATACCAGAAGGACCTCCTCTTCTCTAACTACTGGAGAAAAATTAAACCATCCATAGATGATCAGCAAATAAGCCAGGCAATCAATCTAACACTGAAGATTCTACCCCTCAAAAAGTTAGCATACACTCAGCTCATGATCAATAATAATGCTTATTTTACACCTGCAATCCTACACAAATTTAACACATCAAAATCACCTTTCTGCCCACACTGTAAGGACCAGATAGTTGACTTAATCCATATATTTTGGAGCTGTAAATGTGTCTATAAACTCTGGAACTCTCTCAAGGTACAATTACAAAAAACGGGTTGTCGAACATCAACATTAACTTGGGAATTCACTCTGTTACACATTCTCCCACCCAACATCCCAAGAAAACAAGCAAATACACTTTTAACAATTTTCCTACTAATGAAACTGTATATAGCTTTTAAATGGCTAGATACAATAAATATCTCTTGGGAGGGTTTTAAACAAGTAGCTATACAACACATTTTAGCTCATAAAATAGTAATAGATAAAAGAAACAAAAACGTGAAATCCAGAGAAATTTGGGAACAAACCTTTAACATCATATTAGCATAATTCATCACACAGCAACTTAGAAATACACTATAATGGAACCAAAGAACACATACAAGTTCAGATATTAAATAATAACTTGGATATTATGAATGTATATACTGTCTATATAACTGTGGAATTAACAATGAAAGCATCTATGTACATAGTGTAAATAGATATGTTGTATGACCTATATCCTGTGGTATTTGACATCAATGTATAACATATGTATATGTGTGTATGTGTATGTATGTATATATGTGTGTATGTATGTATGTATGTATGTATATATATATATATATATATATATATATATATATATATGTGTATGTATATATATATATATATATATATATATATATATATATATATATATATATATATATATATATATATATATATATGCACACGGTCATGTTGTAAGATGGTTTTTATTTGTGACATTTATTAATGTAAAAATAAAAATAAAAATTATTGAAAAAAAAAAGGAGGTAATATGGAAACATGTTCATTTAAACCTGGGAATTTACTTGCTTTTAACGTTACTTGCCACCATAATTCCCTATAACCTATAGTGTCTGCACAAGGGCCCCCTCTAATACCACTTTTAATATGCTCTATTACAAAAAAGTGGAATTTACTATCTTTACATACCTTAGAATGCTTAAATAAAGCATTTGTTTCTTTCTCATTTATTATATCATAGGTATGTTCATAAATTCTTCTCTTTAGGGTTCTTTCTGTCTTACCTATATAAAAGGACTTACACTTTTCACAGGTGGCAAGATAAACTAAACCCTTAGAATCACAGTTGTACAAACCTTTACTAGTAATCCATCTCTCCCTGCTTTCTACATATATTTTCTCTTTATTAGCAATATAGTCACATTGATTACACTTCCCACATTTATATGTACCATTCTTTCTGGTATTATTAAAATTATTAATCTTATTATAATCAATCTTCTTATGTTCCAAAATTTCCTTAATACTGTTAGAATTTCTAAATACAACCTTAGGTATACTTTTAGGAATTCCCTCCAGGTCAGTAAATGCCATGAATCTTTCCCATTCCTTCTGGAAAATTAATCTAGTATTATAATTTAAGGCATTATATTGTAAAATGAGGGCATGTTGATATTCCCCATTGGTGTTTGCTTCTTTCATTCCTGTTACCTGGTTAACATTACTTTCCTTTTTTCTTAAATGGGCTTAAATTTGTCTAATCTACCTCTTTCCACTTCTGACCTAATATTTGCAATACAATCCTTAGCATATCCCCTTTCTAAAAACATACTTTCCAAAATATCACACTTCAAGATAAAATCATTAAAATTACTTGTCATACGTGACCCCCTAACAAATTGACCTTTTACTATATTTTTCTTGCAATGTGCTGGGTGTGCACTATCATAATGTAAGAATGAATTACAGTAGGTTGGTTTCCTATATACCTTGGTTTCAAATGAATCATTGCATTTATATATTTCTATATCCAAATATTGTAGGCTTAATTCAGATATCTTATAAGTAAATCTAAGGAAATCTGTAGTCTCATTAATATATTTCATAAATTCTTCTAATTTTTCATTCTCCCCTGTCCAAAAAACCACAATATCATCAAGGAACCTCTGATAAAGACTCCAACAAGAATTAAAACTAGAATTAAGGATATATGTTTCCTCCCAGTTAGCCAAAACTAAGTTTGCAAATGTAGGTGCACAGGCTGCACCCATAGCCACACCTTGAATTTGTTGGAAAAATTCTCCATTGAATAATAAAAAGTTATTATTCAAAACCATTTCCATCAAGCCTGTGCACACCACCTTTTCTCTATGGGTTAACATTCTATCTTGAAACACTTCATCCTCAAACATTCTCATACCAGCTGTATAAGGTATGGAAGAGAAAAGATCCACAATGTCTATTGTAACAAATAATAAATCCTTAGAATATAATTCTGAATTGACTACCCTTAATAGATCCCATGAATCTTTTAAAATTGCTTGTTTATCAATCCAAATATGCTTAGCTTTATTATCTATAAATTTAGCTAATGGTAGTGTTTTTGAACCATCCGCTGACACAATAGGTCTCAGTGGGGGGGGGGTCTATCACATCCTTATATACTTTAGGATTACCGTAAATTACCGGTATCTTTGGCTTATCCACCTTCAAATAAGAAAGCATACTTCCATCTATACTCCCATCGTTCAACATAGCCTCTAATTCCATGTCAATTCTCTTATTAGCTAAATTTATTTCATTTTTAGAGACAACAGAATCCCCAGGATTCATGAAGCTTGCGCCAGGCGCACGCATAGCGTAGGTGTTATAACGCCAAATATGGCCACCGAGCGATTCAGGTACGATCCAATTCCACGTGCACTACCGGTGTACGCCAGATCTGCGCAGCCCCCGGCGTAGGTATGCAAATCACCCCATGTGCAGTGTTGCACCATGCAAATGAAGGCATATAGTGATTCATGAAGTGGTGCAGGCGTAGTGTAAGGCCACGGAAATGTAAACCAAAAAACACGGTTTACATTTTCCCAAACATAACATCGGAGCTCTGGAAGAGGGCCAGACCCAGGTATCATTGGCGTGAACATATGCCAATGGCGAAATACACAGCCAATGGCATAAGAAAAGATGCACAACATGTAAATAACAACATTTAATGTCATGTCCACAGTAACGCACAGCAGAACTGCAGGGCATGTGTGCGGAAGCTGTAACATAAAGAAATAATATAAAAATGTAATAAAATCGCAACGTAATAGAAATCAGGTTCATAGCATAACACACAATGGTAGGCATGGAACACCACAACCAAGGTGCAAGGGTTGCTAAGGGCTTGCGATAGTGTTCGGCGCGGTAACTATGAATTAGTAGTCAATGCCATGCAAATGAGGCAGATAATACTGAATCGCAAATGTCCCGCTGGAGAAAGGTTGTACCATACGGCGCAGCGGTATAACACCGAGGAGTGGTACAGAGGAGATACATGACATCAGCAGAGGGGTGTGCCACTGTAGCACTAAGCACATTGGAGCATTGCAAATCTGGCCTGTCCATTGCTAAGCAAAGCTACAGGATAGGGGTGGGGAGGAATCGTTTAGCTGAGAGCACACATGGTGGCCAAAAGCGCATGTGTATGAGGATGAAAACGTGCCCGAAACTCAGTAATCGGACGCACGCGCCGCAAACAATAGCAGAAACAGGAAGGTCAGGGGAAGGAAAGGAAATGCGGAAGTAAGATAATTGGAGTACTAATGAGCAATCAACACCAATCAACCCACGAAGGCCAATTGACGGCAGCTGACAAGTCTGCTTGCAGAAACCTGCAAAACAGGATAGGGGAGGCATGTGAATGCAAAGAAAGGAGGGGAGGTATTGGATTGCAAAGATAGGAGACCTGACACAGTAGAGCAAAGCAAACCGACAGCAGACCGGCAGTAGCACACATAATGCAAGATACGCCAGGTCCAGGAAAGCACAAATGAAAGTAGGCTGCAGGATGCACGCCAGAAAATGGTAGGTGCAACACGCAGAAATGTAAAGGGAAGGTCAAGAGGTAATCCATGGCAGGCAAATGTAATTCAACACCAAAGGCACCACAATAGTAGTTCCGGCAGTAAAACACATAACATAACCTGTAGCTACAAACGTACATACACACCCCATGACATCAGCGGTGTTCACAGCACAATAGTATCAAGTGTGTAAGCACCCAACACACACCTGTGTATTCCCAAACACCGCACCATAGGTGTAAACACACGGGGAACTTTTAAAATGTACATGTTGGGAGCTGCCATAGCTGTGATTCATCAGCATGTGTTAGAGACTGACGGTGTTCTGGAGGATGATGCCGACAACCACCGCAGGCCTCGGAGGAAAAGGAGAGTGTTCAGACCAAGGGTAACCTACCAGGGGCTACATGACCTGGAGATAGTAGAGCATTACAGGTTGGACAGGGACATCTTACAGCAAATAGTGGAGCTGTGCCGGCCATGCCTGAGAACCAGAAACAACAGAGGGGAACCCATACCAGTGGACACAAAGGTATGTGTAAGCCTGTGAATACTGGCCACAGGTACCTTTCAAAGGCCAACTGGAGATATAATGGGCATCTCACAGGCATCAGCATCCAGGGTACTACACCAGTTCCTGGATGCCATGTTACCACATGCCAATGAGCAGATATACTTCCCCAGAACTCAGGAGGAGTTGGCCAGCAATATGCGTCACTTCCACCGTGTGGCACAATACTCGGAGGTACTGGGTGCGATAGACTGCACGCACATACAAATCAAGTCACCACCTGGTGAGCAGGGTATGCGCTACATAAACCGCAAGGGATTCCACTCCATCAACTGCCAGGTCGAGTGCAATGCCCAGGGCATTATCATGGATGTGTGTGCTGGCAGCCCTGGAAGCTACCATGACTCCCATATCTGGCATGCCTCACAGCTGTACCAGGTATTTGTCAGGGGGGACATCCCACATGGCCATCTCGTGGGGGATGCTGGCTATGCACTGGAGCCATGGATGATGACTCCCATCAGAAATGCACACACACCCATGCAAGAACGCCATAATGAGGCACACGCACAAACCAGAATCATCATAGAGCGTGTGTTCGGGATGCTGAAATCACGGTTCCGGTGCTTGGATAAATCTGGTGGAGCCTTGCAGTACTCTCCAGGCACATGTGCCCACATCATAATAGTATGTGCCATGCTACATAATATGATCCTGCGGAAGCAGCTGCAGCAGGGACAAAATGGTGAAGGCCCTCATAGCCCACCGCAATTGCCAAGGCCAGTACAGGCACAGAGGGATTCAGACCATGAGCACACTGTGCCAGCCCCAGTAGGCAGACGGAGGCGTGCTCAATATGCCTACGCCTTGGCAAAGAGGGAACGTATAGCACATACACTGACCGTGTAGGCCCCTACGGACTGACACCTCTCCACCTGCACACATAGTAAAATGGATGGCACACAAACATGACCACCTGTAAATTGTAATGTATAGGTGGCCCAATGTGTGACTCCTACATAGGCAGCCCTCAAACATTGTAAACACAACAGCCAGTGCAACACGGAATGCCAACACCTGAACAGTACATGAGTCTTACAGCATCTGGTGGTGCTATGTGCCTGTCACATTCCCCGCCAGATATAGTTATATATATATATATATATACATATATATATATATATATATATATATATATATATATATATATATATATATATATATATATATATATATATATATATATATGTACACATATGCATATATATAAGACAGATAGAAAGGGCAATAGAGGGATATATGGTGATATAGATGGATTCAGCGATATCTGCAAATATGATAGATAGTTCAACGACATTCATAACATCTTGGAGGTACAAATAAATAGGATACCGCCAACCATGGAATGCGTAACATACCGACATACGTAACCACGAGGCTGAAAGGCCGATAGAACACAGTACCGGAACAGTACATCCGCGAGTAATAGTATGATGATATGAAGGGACGGTTAGTCACCGCTGACGGTGTCGCGGTCCACGTAGGTACAGTGTTCAACTGTGTCTGTGAGTGCCGTAGTCCGTGTAAGTGTGCATTGAGGGTGCCGTGTGCGTTTCTGTGTGACTAATGTGTGTGTGTCCGCAACATGTGTATGTTGGTGCCACGTCAGAGGCAGACCAGTATGGTAGGTGTGGTTATAGCTAGCTGTAGGCATATGGTCATTACCTGTACCACAGTAGGAGGGACATCCCCACCCTGGGCAGGTGTGTCCTGACATAAAACAGTACAAAGGGCAAATGTCCGAGATGGTAGGACATAAATATGTCCCATATATAATGTAACAGTCGTATTTAATAGTTATGCCTGTATGTAAGAAACTTAAATGTTACATGCAATATGATAAGTATCTAAAGTCACAACAATAGGTATGTAGTGAGGATAAAAGTATGTGCTACCTGTGTACTGACCGTGGCTA
>NC_056741.1:668262591-668350695 GCF_019279795.1 Protopterus annectens | reverse complement strand
GGGAAAAGGGGAAGGGCAAAAAAAAAAAGGGAATAGGGAAAAGGCCAAATGGGGGGGAAGGGGCAAAGAAAGGAGGAGGTATTGGATTGCAAAGATAGGAGACCTGACACAGTAGAGCAAAGCAAACCGACAGCAGACCGGCAGTAGCACACATAATGCAAGATCGCCAGGTCCAGGAAAGCACAAATGAAAGTAGGCTGCAGGATGCACGCCAGAAAATGGTAGGTGCAACACGCAGAAATGTAAAGGGAAGGTCAAGAGGTAATCCATGGCAGGCAAATGTAATTCAACACCAAAGGCACCACAATAGTAGTTCGGCAGTAAAACACATAACATAACCTGTAGCTACAAACGTACATACACACCCCATGACATCAGCGGTGTTCACAGCACAATAGTATCAAGTGTGTAAGCACCCAACACACACCTGTGTATTCCCAAACACTGCACCATAGGTGTAAACACACGGGGAACTTTTAAAATGTACATGTTGGGAGCTGCCATAGCTGTGATTCATCAGCATGTGTTAGAGACTGACGGTGTTCTGGAGGATGATGCCGACAACCATCGCAGGCCTCGGAGGAAAAGGAGAGTGTTCAGACCAAGGGTAACCTACCAGGGGCTACATGACCTGGAGATAGTAGAGCGTTACAGGTTGGACAGGGACATCTTACAGCAAATAGTGGAGCTGTGCCGGCCATGCCTGAGAACCAGAAACAACAGAGGGGAACCCATACCAGTGGACACAAAGGTATGTGTAAGCCTGTGAATACTGGCCACAGGTACCTTTCAAAGGCCAACTGGAGATATAATGGGCATCTCACAGGCATCAGCATCCAGGGTACTACACCAGTTCCTGGATGCCATGTTACCACATGCCAATGAGCAGATATACTTCCCCAGAACTCAGGAGGAGTTGGCCAGCAATATGCGTCACTTCCACCGTGTGGCACAATACTCGGAGGTACTGGGTGCGACAAACTGCACGCACATACAAATCAAGGCACCACCTGGTGAGCAGGGTATGCGCTACATAAACCGCAAGGGATTCCACTCCATCAACTGCCAGGTCGAGTGCAATGCCCAGGGCATTATCATGGATGTGTGTGCTGGCAGCCCTGGAAGCTACCATGACTCCCATATCTGGCATGCCTCACAGCTGTACCAGGTATTTGTCAGGGGGGACATCCCACATGGCCATCTCGTGGGGGATGCTGGCTATGCACTGGAGCCATGGATGATGACTCCCATCAGAAATGCACACACACCCATGCAAGAACGCCATAATGAGGCACACGCACAAACCAGAATCATCATAGAGCGTGTGTTCGGGATGCTGAAATCACGGTTCCGGTGCTTGGATAAATCTGGTGGAGCCTTGCAGTACTCCCCAGGCACGTGTGCCCACATCATAATAGTATGTGCCATGCTACATAATATGATCCTGCGGAAGCAGCTGCAGCAGGGACAAAATGGTGAAGGCCCTCATAGCCCACCGCAATTGCCAAGGCCAGTACAGGCACAGAGGTATTCAGACCATGAGCACACTGTGCCAGCCCCAGTAGGCAGACGGAGGCGTGCTCAATATGCCTACGCCTTGGCAAAGAGGGAACGTATAGCACATACACTGACCGTGTAGGCCCCTACGGACTGACAACTCTCCACCTGCACACATAGTAAAATGGATGGCACACAAACATGACCACCTGTAAATTGTAATGTATAGGTGGCCCAATGTGTGACTCCTACATAGGCAGCCCTCAAACATTGTAAACACAACAGCCAGTGCAACACAGAATGCCAACACCTGAACAGTACATGAGTCTTACAGCATCTGGTGGTGCTATGTGCCTGTCACGTTCCCCGCCAGATATATATATATATATATATATATATATATATATATATATATATATATATACATATATATATAGATATATATATATATATATATATATATATATATATATATATATATATATATATATATATGTACATATGCATATATATAAGACAGATAGAAAGGGCAATAGAGGGATATATGGTGATATAGATGGATTCAGCGATATCTGCAAATATGATAGATAGTTCAACGACATTCATAACATCTTGGAGGTACAAATAAATAGGATACCGCCAACCATGGAATGCGTAACATACCGACATACGTAACCACGAGGCTGAAAGGCCGATAGAACACAGTACCGGAACAGTACATCCGCGAGTAATAGTATGATGATATGAAGGCACAGTTAGTCACCGCTGACGGTGTCGCGGTCCACGTAGGTACAGTGTTCAACTGTGTCTGTGAGTGCCGTAGTCTGTGTAAGTGTGCATTGAGGGTGCCGTGTGCGTTTCTGTGTGACTAATGTGTGTGTGTCCGCAACATGTGTATGTTGGTGCCACGTCAGAGGCAGACCAGTATGGTAGGTGTGGGTATAGCTAGCCGTAGGCATATGGTCATTACCTGTACCACAGTAGGAGGGACATCCCCACCCTGGGCAGTTGTGTCCTGACATAAAACAGTACAAAGGGCAAATGTCCGAGATGGTAGGACATAAATATGTCCCATATATAATGTAACAGTCGTATTTAATAGTTATGCCTGTATGTAAGAAACTTAAATGTTACATGCAATACGATAAGTATCTAAAGTCACAACAATAGGTATGTAGTGAGGATAAAAGTATGTGCTACCTGTGTACTGACCGTGGCTACGTGTTGGCCTGTAAACACTGCTTTGTGTCCAGCAAGTGTCCAACAATGACCATATGATAAGGTGGCAACCCATGGCAAACAGGCTCTTCTAACAACACAACCACAATGACTGCAAATATTTGGGACAGAAATACAAGGGATAGCTGTCACCTACACATATCCCCTGATATATTGCTGCAATTACGGAGGTATACAAGTAAGCAAGCTCACCTGCAGATGATATAGAAACCAATTAACAATGGCCCAACATACAATCCCGTAATATATGTCTACTAACTGTTAGCTCTCTAATCAGGGATGGAGCCCACACACATATATACGGATTATGTAGAAATGCAAGGCCCACAAACCATATATGTTACGTACAACCACCGACATCCCCCACACTAGAAACTGAAGCAATACAAACTGTAATAGCAGCACAAACATCCAGTCAGTCAATTACATCTGCAGAACCCTCAACATACCGTGTGAGAGACACAATTAAAGGCGACATGCAAAATTGCAGGCGTTGTATAATGGAACAAACAGCCATGTTACAGGTATTGATTGCAATACTCCGTTAACAGACGTCGGGATGACAGGTAAACCCACATGTTGAACTAAATACTCTACCTGTCACACACAATCCACGGGGGACATGAATCCAAACTATACTTGTCTCCATGCATAGCAGTTGCAGTTACTCATAACAAAACACAATACAAACCGTTTCCTCGAAGGTAGGGCAAATAGGCAACGCCCAAGTGGAGAATCCAATTATACCCCACTGTCGCAGTGTAATTGGCGAATGGAGTAGCTGCACAGCTGATATGCAAGTAATTAGTCACTCAGGAATGCCAATTGGTGGTAAGAATCCACATGTTTCAGGTATCGACGTATATAAGGATGACTTGCCAGACATTCAAACCGCATGCTCATACCGAAAAACAGTTGAAACACTGTGAGAGAGATAGAAACAAAACACCGTAAGGACAACAAGGTATGCAGAACGCCCGATATGTAAGGTTATGTATAGCATGATCTCTATTAATTAGTTTTACTGTATGTATAGCCTGGTTTGCATAAATTAAACGTGTCCGCAATGCATAAAGTGGGGAAAGGTATTGATGTAGTGATGTCTTGCTGAGCATACTAATGCTTGTAGAATCTGTGCGTCCAGCAGTGGGACACAAGGTACACAGCACAGACACCAGAAGGGATGCTACATGAGGCCATTAAACAGAACAATGCCATACAACCCACCGTCAGTGGTAGGGTATGTCCAACAAGGATGTGCCATAGCAGGGGATAGTATATGTTGATATACTGTCACAGCACGCATGTGTATGGGTAAATAACATTAACGACATATGTAAGGTGGTCCCGCTGAGCAAGTATACATTATGGGATACTATGTGAAATATGTGTAATGTATAGTATTATAGGTAGATATGACTGATATTCTACACAGCATAACAGGCATATCATGCATACCACAGGTATCGTCTATTGGTATGTACAATAACAGGATACATATGGCCTGTAGGTATGGGACATAGTAATAGTATGATAGCTAATCTAAATGGAAGGGCTACTAAGTAACCATGCACAAAGGACATGTAATAGCTGCACAGGTGCATAGTGGGGTACTATGCAGTCTGTCAAGTCCATGTGTAAGCACAACTACAGTGTTCACACTAGTGGCACCTCTCCAGGGTAGTGTCCTGTGAAGAGCAGAGCCAGGTGTCACCTGCACCACTGCACAGTACAGCCACTGCAGTGATCCCAGGCCTACATGTGTCTCCCAACCACCAAGGGAGGTATCACATGAACAGCGCTACTGAGTGTCCCTGCGTGATGTACCGAGGACATATGTTCCACAGCATGGTGAGTGTCCTGTTTGGGAATGTAACCCAGATGCACATCCCACTCATTGTGGCGTGTGTGCACATATCCATGAGCATGATGCTCACAGTGGCCTCTGCTTATCTTGCGTATGAGGAGTATATCCATCAATAATGTTGTGGACATGGGCCCTGTCTGATCAGCAGAGGTCACCCCTGAGTATGTAGTATGCAAATGTGTACAGATGTGGTGTCCGTAGTGCAGCCGCATATTTAAACTGTCGGAGCTCAGTAAACGTCATGGCATGTTAATGTTGTGGCATGTAAAGCTGTAGCTGTTGTGTAAGGTACACCCTAAATGGGGTGGTGTACCCTTGAATGTGTGTAGATGTCTTGAGTTCAGAGGTACAATGGGTGCCTCTGTACCAGTTACACACCCAGTACAGATAGATGTGGCCACATAGGAGGATATCCACGCGACAGTGGCAATATGGTAACCACAGGAGTGGGTGCGACATATGTGTGTACTGCAAACATGTACAATGTGATATGTATGTAGGGGACTACCATCCATGTGATAGTCAGTGGGTGAATGGTGTAATGCAAAGGTGATGTGCATGCACCTTGTTTCATGCAGCTTGATGCCATGATAGTCATATTATGTATCTGTCACAGCGACACCCGTATGGTTGGAGTCAGTATCAGCTGGTGGAGCAATCATGGCGCTTGGTATGTAGGGGTTCTAAAGCTAGGCAGGAAAGTCCCTGTGCCAGCCTGTTCATGAGGGAAGCATATACTTAACATGAGGGGTCCTATGACTGAGGACTGTGGTATGCTAAAGTACCTGACATGTAGTAGGTACTATGGTATGCTGGCCTCACTGTGTGTCCTGTCCATGAGCCACATAGCATAACATCCTGAGACACAGGGTACGATGTGCAGGTGGATGTGTATGTTGTCAATACCAGAATGGGGAATGGTGCTGAAAGGCAATGAGAGGACAATGTAGGATGTGTGGACTCCTGTACCATCAGCAACTGCCCTGGTAACTGTATGAAAGGATTCCACCATGTGGAGGGGCCACGCTCTGGCCTTAACAAGCCCAACCCGGGTGGCAGCAGAGGACGGGAGACCAACAATGTCTCTGAGAATGACGTCCTTGACGATGTGCCCCATAGCCACGCAGAACAGTCCAGTCAGGTGTGTAGGACTATAGTCCCACTCGTGCAATGCAATGCCACCTGTGTGTAGTGTGATAAATGCTGCTGTGTGCCATTTAGGGTCTACAATGTCTGAAACAAGGCTATTACTGAATATGGTGGCCTAGTGGGGAGACAAGTAATTCAGAGGTTGGTGGACATCACAGCCTGGGACGTTGGAAGATGACATGGGGCCAGTGTCCCAGGACACATAGAGTGTAGGTCAGTACTGTGTAGGTGTGACCACAGGGACACCACAATGTTCATGTATGGATTGCGGCCCTGTAGTGAGTGAGAGGGTGTACTGTCAGCATTGAATCCATCCTCCAGCATGTTGCCAACAATACCTGGGTCTGCAATGTTCCTGAGTGACTGTTGTATGTAACAGCAGATGTGGGTGTTGCCATTGAATACTGACATACCACCAGAATGCCTGGTGGTACACCCTGGAATGTGTGGCAGTCATGTTTACATAGCTAGTCTCGGAGTATGTGATGAGGGACCCTGTGGCCCCACCACGGCTAACCAGTGAGCCACCCCACACATGGGAATGTACACCACTGTGCAACAGCCTACACCTGTTGTTGTACATCATATGTCCATGGAACATGACCACCAGAGTGGCGTCTGTTATCTGGTGTGTACCATCATGGCTCTGTGTGGAATAGCATGATCCATGCAGTTGTGTACATGCTAATTAAGTGCACTGGGGTATGTGTCAGCATTTGTATGTGCATTGTCCATCTGCACGGGTGTCACGATGTTAACAACCGCTGTCAGCAGACGTCTGTAGTAGGTGTAGTAGTACACATGTGCTGTGTATGCTGTGATGGGTGTGTTTCTGGGATGTGGCTAACAAGGTAGATTAGCATATGTTTGGAATCCACCAATGAGGGGATAACCCCAGGTGTGTAACACCAGTCACATGGTGGTAGTGTTCATGCCAAGGGTAATGTAGGTCTTGGAGGTGGTGTGTATCTGTTGATCCAGCAGAGTGGAGGGTATGACTCATGGATGTGTTGCTACATGAGTGGCTATCCCAGTGAAGTGTGGTGTAGTGTCAGTCACACATCAGTAGTAGCTGAGGCCCACTGTCCACTATACCACCATAGAAGGTATGTTACCCGTGGGCTATGATGTTGACTCTGTCACTTGTTACAATGTGTATAGCAGTCCCGGACACAGTTAGTTGCACGTGGAGCACCTCTGATGCATTGTGCTAAGCAACTTGCCAGGATGTGTGCAAAACATAGTGGGATATGGCAACCCCTCAGCTGTGGGTGTGCCGGTCCAGGTATGTGCCTGGAAGGTATGGTCCATCTATAACCTGCCACTGCAGGTGTGCTCTGCAGAGCCTACAGGCAGGTCCCAGTCACTGCAGAGATGTTGGAGTGGTGCATTGTAAGGTGTGCCTTGCCTGCGTGCATCACAGGGGAAGATGCAAGCAATGTGTCACATGACCCCATGTCGCGCATGCCAGTTAAAGCCCTGCCGGTGACAGTTTTTGGAAACTGTGCAGGACAGGCAGTATAGCAGCAGCAAGAGCCTAGCATATCAGCTGTACTCCCAGGGCTGACAGGTGCAAGTCATCTGTGCCACAGCATTGTGTTTGACCAGGACAGTCATAGCGGACAGATACCACTTGCCTGTGGAATGACAATAGGAGCATAGGCAACTGTTGAAGTGACACAGTCGGTCATTGTACAGTGATATCGTGTCTGGATGAATGCAAAATGCTCCCCAGGGCGAGGCCCAAACCCTCAGGGCTATAAGACTGGTGAGCTATTGCATGTCCCTGCACACGTAGTCTGTGAAGTGGCATCACAGGGCAGTCACACTAACATGGCGAATGACAGACATATCATACCTGGTGATGTGTGGCATGGGTGCATAGGTTATGTTGCAGAAGCAGTTACCCGACAGCAAGATGTAAGCGACTAACGCCTTGTGTAGCCTGCTGTGTGGAACTGCAGTGTGACACCCTACAGAGTCAGCTATGACTGGTGTGTTGTGAATGTTATAACACACTATTGGCTGTATGTGGTGGGCACACATGAGTCTGTGGGCTATAAGCTGGTGATGTTGTCTTCCATGATGGGGGCTACCTCTGGTGCCTACAGTGAGTATGGAGACGTACTGCACAGGTTGTCCTCGTAGATGTGGCCAGTGGTGTAGATTATGTGAGACTATGTGATGGGTGGGGTGTGTTACAAATGTTACACATCCCCAAATGACTGTCAGGTGCAGTCAGGGTTGGCGACAGCATTACCCCCAGCCATAGCTGTCAGCCTCCTGTCCCCAAAATGAGGAACATTAGCCCTCATACAGTGTGACAAATGGGCGGAACGTGGAACACTTACAACTGGCTTACTAACAGCGTCAACTAGGAAGGGCATATGATGGCTAAAATAGGCTGGTCTTACGTATAAAACAGATATTCCAATGAATTACTATGATTCTCATCTATCTAGCCATGGCTAGCAGGTAAACCATGTACAACAATGAATGTGTGACAGACCCTTCCAATGTGGAACCTTGAGGAACTTGCACCTTTTAGAACCCCAAATGAGGTACGTTCCCCGTAATGAGGTACACCTGAGAACTATGGGCCCAGCACGGCTGCAGACGTGCATCCCCCACAGGCTGTAGTGCGTATGTTGGGAAGTGAGCATTGAATGTGTACACGAGACAATTGCTCTATTGCCACATGTATGACATATCCCTCATATAGACAGGCAGTAGCACTGGTGCGTGACAGTTGGACATGCCTGCATATACAACCATGTCCCACAGGATATGTGCATTACGTGTGTACAACAGCTGTCGTACCTTAAGCAAGCTGGGAAGTGTAGGACAGCCAGTGTACCTGTGTGAAATGGTGTGGAATGGGCGCTATAGTAATCATTAGCTCATGACATGCTCACATGTTCTGAACAAGTGCCTAGCATGACCATACAATACAGATAGGGTGTTGGATAATATCAACCCACAAGTGGTGATGACAGTCATTTAGGGTGGCACCGCACTATAACCCTTCTGAGTATGGTGTGCATGTCCATGAACCATTAGCACTGTAGATGTTAGCAGTACAGATGTACAAGATAGCTTGGATATTTGATTACAAATACCTTTGCATGTCACAGGTGTGTTCCACCAGTGGCCTGTTGACAGACCCACAACTACAAAAGGTGCAAGAATGATATGTGCACAGCACATCTGTGCCAGATATAGTAGAACAGGGTTAATGTGTTGTACCCCACCCTCATTGTAGCCCATACCACACACACAAATGCTAGGCATCTGTGTATATAAGACTGTGAATGGCCATGACCTATCAGTTTAGCTGTGTCAGTGTTGTGAACAACATACAGAATGGGCTGTGTGTGTGAGGTGTGTGACATATGTGCACAGTCTGATGGATGATACCAGCAGTGTCACTGCTAGGTAAACATCCCTGTACCCATAAACTCCTACCTAGGCTGTGGTCAACATTATGGACACTGCGTAAGGGATGGTGGTGTGCAGTGCACCCCCAACATGGTGACATCTCCAGGCCCCTTAGGTAGTAATCTGAGGTACCCATGTCATGTCAGGGTGCCATCCATGAGCACGCAGAGCAGTGGCCAGGCATATACAGCACTGTGGTGACCAATATTGGATCACATACCACTGGTAAGGGGTAATGGCTATGCATGGATGTGTGATAACAGCCTTCACAATCCACACCTCCACTATGCAGCATGCTGTCTACCTTGCAGAAGGACATTTGCCACACCATGATGATGGACATGCTACATGTCTATATCCTGATCTATATGACATATGTCATGGACAGCCACCGTCCTAATACTAGGATCGCCACAGGATGGACAGATCCCTGTGCCATATATGTGACATACTCCCACCATACCATGCAACCCTGTCCATCAAAGCTGCAGATGTCATCCCAGTCATACATGGTGTGATGGGCACATGGTAGATGTACTATCAACTGACTGGATCAGTAATGTGGCAGTGATGCAGCTTGTGGTGGCAGAATGGCCGTCTGTAACAGCGTGGAAACCGTGCCCGCACATGCTATGGTTGATGACCATCCCTGCGAATGTCGTCTGACTATCCATTGTTCCATGTCTATCACATGTGTAATACAGGCGATCCGTGTCAGGATGTTGAACAGTTGTACAGTGCTGTGTAGATGTCTATGGAAAAACACATGCATGTACAGGTGTCCATGCGTATGTGTGCATTGTCACTGCTCAAGTCCATTCCGGCTGTGTCTGTGTTGATATGTGACATATACACAGCATCCAGGTCAACAGTAGTACCGTGGACACATCGAGGCATGTGCAGATAGGTAAGAACACAAGTGCAGGCAAATAGACATGCCCACAGCAAGACAGCATTTACATGGAGTATGAACACTGTAATGAGGTGACACACATATATGATGATGATATCCAATGCATAATGGGTGTGACATGTGTGACACAAACACGTCAGTCGTGTCAGTGTCATGGTGCCTTGCAAAGATAACTGTGCAGATGCAGTAGATGTCATAGAAATGTATGTGCAGTAGTATCTCTGTACATCTCTGAAACTGTGACCTGTCACCATCATTATGTTTTACAGATAATGCCCCATACACGCCTCCCAGCATACACCCACCAGGAGGATGATGTCCTAATCCCACAGCTCCATGACGACTATGACTTGTTGTTCAGCCATGTGCCACAGCATGCCCAGCAGCGGGATGACCTGTGGCAGGATCTACGCAGGAGGGTGAATGATGTGGGTGGCCATAACCACACCTACCAGCAGGTGCGCAGACACTGCACGGACCTGATACAACATGCAAAACAGCGTGCCACTGCAATCGTCAGGGAACAAGGTGGAACAGGTGGTGGGCCACCAACCCAGCCCCCACTCACACACACCGAGGAGCTACTGGCCAGTCTGGGGACACCCAGGGAACAGCATCCAGAAACACTAGCTGCCATGGTGGAGGTGGGTGTCTCCCAACCAATGAGCCTGGAGTTGCCTGGTAAGTCAGTAATGCACATATGGCTATTATATCCCATGTAGTTGCATGTGTCACTGTACATAATGTAAAGTAACAACATATGCCAGGTATGTGGACACACATGCTGCATACTACAGTATGCTACGTTGTGTATGCACACATGTGCATACTATATGCTATTACACAGGTGAATGTGTGCACATGCACAGTGCAACCTGTGGCCGTCATACAGTCATGGATAATGTTCTTACTGGTGTGTCACCCCTATACAGGTACCTCTGGCGTGCCGCACAGACATGGGTCCGTTGCAGGTGAGACTGTCATCAGTATCAGGCATGTTACAGTGTAGATCTATTTGCCATGTGGCCAGTTAACACTTGCACACATGATGTTTGTTCCAGTCACAATATGCAGGTCGCACCACCGTGCATTCACACACGCCACCCATGTGCAATATATTCACACGTAATGATGCACAGACTTGAAACCACAGTACTTGTCATTGCGACATGTGTGGTCAGCTGTGCATACAACGGTGGAGGTGTTCTACAATGGAGGCATATGTAGTATGCATTGGAACAACATGTGTAGTACGCACACAATACCACACAGTGAGCTGTGATATGGGCAGCCCACAAGTGTCACCATTGTGTCATATGCCCCTGCATCAGGTGCACACATTGTGATGTGCCACCTGACATGTCCCAGACATGTAGTGTTCTGTCTGCAATATTGTCACACTATCACAGGACCTATACCCCACATACCAAACATACAACCTGTTGTCTGCATAGACCTGTGGAATGTGACATATCTGACATGTATGGGTGTATGTCATATGGGACCACACAGACATGTGGAGAAGATGCCCATCACACACAAATGGCCACCACATGTGCACACATGGCCATGGGGCATGGCCAGAGACATGTAGCCACACAGTACAAGGGATGTGTATACACCCTGTTGCACATTGTCCACACATGGTCCAATTATAGCCTTAGTTGACCGATTATACAGTTGATGTGGTACAGTGGACAACCTAAAAGCCTGTGCACAGCTACTGGAGGTGTCACTGAAGTCAACCATATACGATCTGTTGAACATCATGACTGCGTTGCAGTTATGGCTATGCAATGTGTACATATTATGCATTCTACAGCAACACACATGCCTCATGTTGCCATGCAATGGCACAGTATCTGTACTTCACACTGTATAGCAATGTAGGCGGCTCACACTCCCCTCCCGTGCTCATGCACATTTGCTAAACATCTGTAGGGCATACACACAACACTGCAATGTGAAGCCCATTATGATGCTGTACATGTGTCAGGACACCATTGTGTCAAACATGTATGCATGTTAATGCACATGTCAGCAAATTACATGTCAAGGTCACGTCAGCCATGTGTACTGTTATCCTGTTCTGGGCCACATGGTGTATCACGGGGATGCATGCATACTACCATGATTGTGTGAACTGCATGCCTACTGATATGACACCTGCTTGCTGTAGTGTGCACCCCAGGGAGGTATGCTTACTAACACTATTAATGTCTGAGCTGCATGCCCTCTGCTCTATCGGAGGCATGCTGCATGCCATCTGACAAATCACATGCATGGTGTGTCTGTGTGTCTGTGTGTGTCTGTGTGTGTGTCTGTGTGTGTGTGTGTGTGTGTGTGTCTGTGTCTATTGTACTTTACAGTATTTCTTTGCATTCACAGGTGATGTAGGTGCGTTACCCTCCTGCGGTCCATCTGATGTTAGTGTCCCCACAGATACTAGCGGTGATGAACATATGCATGAGGTACAGGCAGGGTTGTCAGGGGCTGAATCTGTGCCAATTGTTACCATCCCAGCTATGTCCCCCTCTTCCCCGCACACAGTTCTGCTGCCAACACATACCGCATCACCGGTGGCCATAGTAGAAGGACAGTCAGCATCTGTTGGCGTGGAACAGGAATGTGTGGTGGCTACAGAAGGTGTGTCTACACACTATAGTGTCAGTGTAATGACTGCAGATGTGCCACACAGGCATGTGGCCGGTGCTGCTCGTAGGAGAACCTCTGGCAGACATGCACCTGCAGGACAGAGCGCAGCAGCTGGTATCACCAGACACATGTTCCAGACTGTAATGGCGGCACAGGCACGTGCTGAACGGCAGAACAGAGAAGGGCAGAGGCTGCAGAGGGCTGCTATCCATACCCTAAATGACAACATCCAGGCATTGGCAAATGCTCAACAGCAGATTGCTAATGTTCTGGATAGGCGACTAGGTGAAATGGCCGGAATCCTTGACCGAGGCATGGCAATCCGTGAGTGGGAGCTCTCTGTGCTGGAACACCTGGTAGGAGTGAGGTGTAGGCCATGTGGATGTAGGCCAGCAACACCACCTAGTGTAGGTCGACGTGAGTGTGCCACCTCACATGCCCGCTCCCATAGTGCCGGTAGCAGTAGCAGTGCAACTGCTGCTGCGCTGTCAACACCAGGCCACAGCAGGCCACATGGACGTGGCCCTGGACGGTCTCAGCGGGGACACGTTTCCAGCGAACATGTGTCATCGGACAGTAGCCACTCTGTACCTCCACCTGGTAGTGCCCGTGCAACCCCAGGCAGGCACAGGTCACGTGGCCGTGGACGGACAGAGTGAGCTGTACAACCTGTACTGTACAATTTGGGGCTGTCAATTATATCCCGTGTAGGCATCACAAATGGCAGAACTGTGTACACACATACACGCACACAGCAAACACAACTGTAGGGCTCCACAACATCCACATGTATTCTGCACAGGCATGTCCAGTCAACTCACTGGCCCTTACACACACACATGATGTCATCCATTGGTGCAGCCTATGCCCCTGGCAAACATATCACCCTGTGCATATGATGAAGCCTGTGCCGCATCCCTGTCATCCACACCATCTGTGCAGGGTTATGCACATATATTCTGATGCACAGGGTGAACAGCATAGTGGGAGGTGTATGTAATACCTGTGTATGCATAGTGAGGGATGTGCATGTTGCAGTGGTTGTGTGCAGCCTATGCCCCTGGCAAACATATCACCCTGTGCATATGATGAAGCCAGTGCCGCATCCCTGTCATCCACACCATCGGTGCAGGGTTATGCACAAATATTCTGATGCACAGGTCGAACAGCATAGTGAGAGGTGTATGTAATACCTGTGTATGCATAGTGAGGGATGTGTATGTTGCAGTGGTTATGTGTGAATATTGAGTTGTGTATGTGGCATAGGTTGTGTACTGTCGACATGCACCGGTCACACCATGTAGTGCAGGTGCAGCATGCATTGTGATGTGTTCACGGTATGTGTCTCGGTTACATCTGTAGCACCATGTTGGTTGTGATACCCTGGTTCCCTCCTATGGTGTACTTGCATGTGCCTACAGGTAGCAGTGTTTGCAGTCCCCCACGTGTAACTGTGGAGTACACACAGGCACGTCTGGCAATATCAGCATGCTACATGTACCTTCATCCTGACTGTTGGACACACAAACATGACACAGATGTCCGCACATATACTGCACCTGACACGTGGTCGGTGACACAGGCTACACTGGACAGAGACGTGACATACATAGCAGGACACATTACAGGTATGGTGACATGGTGCAGGGGTTGTACACAGCGGCTTGGCCAATGATGATGTGAGGTGTCACTTGGTAGCTGGAGGCCACACTGTGCAGCAGTACGACCCTGTAACAGTACGTGAACATGGCCGCAGTCACGGGGTGTACACCACTATAATGCACACCCCATAGTGTGCAGCTGGGGACCCTTGCCTTTGTGGTCATCACCCGCATAGTACTATGCACCCACATGACGTGTCACAGAGAAGGGACATGCATAGGTAGCCAGTATGGCTGGGACCTATGGCATCAACAGGGTTGTGCAATGCATCACCATTACAGGTTAGTCAACACGTGGGGCCAGTGATAATTTCTCACCGTATATTAGCATACACACTCACACCAAGCCCCAGACATACATACAGACACACACACACTGTGGTGACCACACATGTGTATACGGACAGCCGATGTGTGTGGTGCACCTCACCAGCGAACTTCATGCTTCCCACACTGACGTATGTACACTTCTCTATAATGGTGTACAGGGATGTGTAGCAACTGGGACATATTCCCCGCGATATGTGGCATCCCTGGTCACACATTCGGACACACATGGCAGTGCTGGGAATGATACACCAGCCATATGATGACACGTTTGATGGACATGCAGCAGTATTGATTGCATTATGTGTACCAATGCTATATCTGGGAAATGTGCCGCTATATACACACGAGAGGTTGTAGGTGTTACAGGTGCCATATGACATATAGTTGTTAACACCTGACCGCTGTGTATGCATTATGTCAGCACCGTCACGTAACAGCGACATAGCATACAGTTAGCACATGGCATGATAGGATGGTGTGTGACACAACTGTGAGCCACCCCCTGCACACTTACATCTAGTCAGGTGGTTCACCACGTTATGTACACACATCCCTCCATACATGCTGTTTGTATGTCACCGTATACATATGTCAATGATGTGTCTGCATTGCATCTGCATGTCGTAGGTAGGTGCAACTATGTTACGGACATCGGCCACTGCACATGCATGTTTGCTGCATGCACAGTACAGATGTCACATGTGTCTCCTGTTGCCATGTTTGTATGCATTGCTATTGTTGGACATGTGTGTTGACATACATAACACATGGACTGCGGTATGATATCACGGGTGTCACAGGCGACCAGTACAAGGGTATGTGTCCCAGTCAACACTGCTACCCCCTGTAGTGTGAGCATTCAACAGACATGGGCCCACATTCAATCCGCGTGTGTAGCATTGATTAGGCCAGTGTTATGCACGAGGTACATCAAAGGCCATGTATGTATGTGTTGTGTGTGCAGTCCATGCACACATCCACACAATCACATGTATGACATACCCAGACGTGTGTTCATTGGTGTACAGCAACAGTCAGGTGTCACAGCTGTGTAAGGGTCATGGTATGTCTTGAGCCGACCTGTTCATGTATACTGGTATCATTGCAATGCATAACACCTGTTGGATCCCTGTTGGTACATGTGTACTCTGCACAGCTGGTGTACACCGCTGTACAGCCCAGTGGTCATGTGTCACATGGTGTTGTTGGACCGTATGGCTGTGTAGTGCTGCACCAATGACATGGTGCTGACTTGACAGCTACAGTGTACACTGCAGTGTGTACATGTGTGACCTGCACCTGTGACAGCTGTGATAGCAGCTGTGTGTGTACAGGTCACTGCATGTGTGACCGCCCTGTGCGTGAGGGCAGTTATACCTTACTGTGCCCTTCTGTGTGTACACTCCATCTGCATGCAAGATTGCCCTTTGCAACAGCTAAGTGTGTGAGCATGCCCAGTACGCCTTTGTGTAGATGGACACACAGTACATTCCACACTGCGCCCTTCCGTGATTAGACTCCGTGTGCATGCAAGTTGGCCCTTTGCAACAGCTAAGTGTGTGAGCATGCCCAGTACACTATTGTGTAGATGGACACACAGTACATTCCAAACAGACGTGTGATACTAAGTGTGTGGGCATGGCCATTGACATCCTGTATAGCCATGGTGGTCATCCAGGCACCAGATGTCCAATTTCAATGTCACGATGGATGCCTACATTGAACACACTTGTTGCTCTCTTGAAGGGTGTACTGTCTGTGGCGCATCCCGTATCTATTCAGTGTTGTTGTGCTCCATAGATATTTAGTTGGCCTGTTGACAGCACTGGCGTGTTTGTGTACGTCTACCTTGGGATGGTAATATGCTTTCAGACCGCTCACTCTCTAAACATTCCCTATCGGCATCTTTGCCTTTGCGGATGATATCACCCACCTAGAAGTATGCCTCTTGGAGTGCTGTGTTCAGTAATCTCGGTAGCGCGTTCTGTAAATGCGTAATGCTGTAGTGTGTTAGAGTAAGTAGGTGTGTGTTCAACTCCCGGCCCTTCCAAGTGTGTGTGTGTGTGTGTGTGTGTGTTTCCAACTGCCTGGGGACACAGTAATGCTTTTAGATGCCTCACAACACATACATTCCCTAACGGCGTCTTTGCCTTTGCGGATGATGTCACCCACCTAGAAGTATGCCTCTGGGAGTGCTGTGTTCAGTAATCTCGGTAGCGCGTTCTGTTAATGCGTAATGCTGTAGTGTGTTAGAGTAGGTAGGTGTGTGTTCAACTCCCGGCCCTTCCATGTGTGTGTGTGTGTTTCCAGCTGCCTTGGGACACAGTAATGCTTTTAGATGCCTCACAACACATACATTCCCTAATGGCGTCTTTGCCTTTGTGGATGATGTCACCCACCTAGAAGTATGCCTCTGGGAGTGCTGTGTTCAGTAATCTCGGTAGCGCGTTCTGTAAATGCGTCATACTGTAGTGTGTTAGAGTAGGTAGGTGTGTGTTCAACTCCCAGCCCTTCCAAGTGTGTGTGTGTGTGTGTGTGTGTGTGTGTGTGTGTGTGTGTGTGTGTGTGTGTGTGTGTGTGTGTGTGTGTGTGTGTTTCCAACTGCCTGGGGACACAGTAAAGCTTTTAGATGCCTCACAACACATACATTCCCTATCGGCATCTTTGCCTTTGTGGATGATGTCACCCACCTAGGAGTATGCCTCTGGGAGTGCTGTGTTCAGTATTCTCAGTAGCACGTTCTGTAAATGCGTCATGCTGTAGTGTGATAGGGTAGTTAGGTGTAAGTTCGATTCCCAGGCCTGCCAGATGTGTGTGTGTGTGTGTGTGTGTGTGTGTGTGTGTGTGTGTGCATGCTCCTGTCTGCCTGGGGACTCAGGTTATGCTTTTAGACGCTTCGCTACACAGATGTATCCTGCTGACGTCTTTGTCTTTGCTGATGTTGACACGCACGTAGTAGAATGCCTGTGTGTCTACTGTGTTTAGTAATCTCGGTAGCGTGTTCTGTAAATGCGTCATGCTGTTGTGTGCTAGGGTAGTCATGTGTAGGTTTAATTACCAGCCCTGCCACGTGTGTGTCTGTATGTCTGTATCTCTCGCTCTATATATATATATATATATATATATATAAAAAATCTATTTTCTGCCCATACCTCTGCTCTTGCATGGACAGCTGACTGTTTCATGTATCGCATATTTGCATAGCTTTCACATACCAATGAGGTATGTTGCAACTCCCAACATTGTCCATGCAACGTCCGTGTTACGGGCGGTGTTACACGCCCTTACAGGCGTTTGCTGTATATCTTGGCAGACATCTATCCTTGCTGTACTCTCACTGTACTCGTACACGCCGGAGGCTTCATGTATCATGGCCTAGGTTTTGATGTGTGTATGTCTATTTGTGCTGTGTGCATGGCTCTGGGTATGTCCCACTATCATCATTTGTAAAGGTGACAGCCCTATAGGTTCTTCATGTAGACTGCTGTGTCATTTGACATGTCAGCACATACCTGCGGACAGTACTGCACGTCCTACTGCAGCGCATGTCATACCTTCTGCATTCTCTTGCAGTCGATATTGCTGTTTCCTCACACATGGATCTGTTTCTGTTCATACCACTGCACCTCCTAGAGCAAATTGCTGGCCAAGGCCTTATCTGATAGTGGGACACATAGGGGCAGTATTGACATGTTGCTCTTACAAACGTAGATAGTTGACACAATAATAGGTTTTGCATTAGTATGGCTTTTCTGTCGGATTTGGTGTCTTACTCACATGTTTGTCATTATTTCATGTCTTCAGTTATCATGAAAGTGCCAGAATGTTACTGTTGTTACGTGGAACACACCAAACATATGAGGCAGAACTCTGCACATTTTGCGTAAATCTGTACAGTTGCGGAGAATGTGTCTGTAACAAAATATCAACATTCTGACACCAATACACACACTGTATGGCGGCATCACAGGCCACATGCCATTACATTGATATTGCAGGACACACCCACCCAGACAGTTGTATTCCTCACACAGGCCAACAGCTGCATATCCACACTAATTGATCTATCATGTACCGTATGTGTGCGCCGGTATTTGCTCTTTCCGTCAGTGGCAGAGCTCATGTACGTGTCTGGGGGACTGGACATTGTTACGGTGACACTGCATGACACCCTGAGGGACACATTACTTTTGTGTCTATTAACCTTCCACATTGACATTCACAGGGCATATGTTGTCATTCACATTTGTCGGAGTACATGCGTGTGACTTGTACATGTTTTCTCATTTGTCCTGATGTCTTTCTTCTCACCTGTCCACCTAGTATCACTAGTTCTGTACATGTATTTTGGACAGGTTACCTTCATACCCCTAACTTGTACACATTACAGGTAAACGCCCTGACATTTGACCTTGTTACATTTGTCATAGTGATGTGCCTTTCTGGTAAATTGCTGGCAAGGCATTATGGACTGTGCGGTAGATAATAGTGACTGACATTTCCATTACGTGATTAGTAACACTCATAACATCCGTATTCATGGGTACACCAGTATTCTCACGACGTTCTGACTTTGTCTGAGGTATATCTAATATAGTCCCTATGTGTATTTCATGTACTGTGCCTTAGTGCAGCTGTGTTATTCTGACAGTTTGCCAGTTATGGGGACCATCTTGGTTGTACGCATGTCCATCCATGATAATCGCCTACATGACACTGATATAAGGCCCTACATATTGCCAAAATGGTTTCCGCAATATCCAGTGGATGGTTCGCCCCATTATTGAGAATATAGGCGTGTGCTATACCCATATCACTCCCACAGGGCGGGCCTACGAAATCCCTGCCAAACAACACCTAGGCCCATTTCTGCATACCCATGATTCCCATACCTGACAACCCTCTACAGTACCCATTACACATGTTTAATGTGTGCGGTACTGAAGTGTGGAGACACTTATATGCACTCCCCACTCTCCGGATATCTGTTCATACGTCATACATTCTATCGACACATGTGTCGTCACCCTTGCACCTGATACTGTTGCATGTACAGCTATTTCGTATTTGCTGCGATCACTTCTTTTGCGTCAATGTCGTTTGACACTACGTAAGATTCAAATTTTGGAGTTCTGCAATGGACACCTATCTGCATGTTTAAAGTGTAGAACTTGCTGGACTGTCACTTTCTGGCCATTGGTTTGGGATGCTGCGGTTTATTCACCTTTCCTGCATGTCTGTTTGTCTACCCATATTAGCTATAACGTCGTCTATTTATGTACATATGCCATATCTACGGGACATAAGTCTGTTGTGTATACATATATACATGTACAATCCTCATTTCATAACTTGCTTTGGTTTACGTCTGTGGATTATGTGTATACACATATATCTATATCCATACCATACCATTCCACTATACAGATTGTCGCAGAGTGTACAGCTGCTTGCCCCTTTATCTTTGCCGTGTTTTAAATAAACATGTGTCTATCTGGCAATGTCGTGGCATTTCATTTGAGACTTACAGTGGGAATTTCTGGCAAGCAGTTCAGGTTACGACTGCATACCCTTCAGAGAATCCATGCTACTGACACACCCATTATTCTATCCACTTTCTATGTTTGTTCTGGCACATATCTGGTGTTTGTCCCTATTTGTACCGGTAGTTTGCATGGCTTTGTCCGGTTTCATACTTTACAAGGTTAACAGGTTTGAGTCATGTATAACTAACATGGGGGAAACAGCATTCATTTACTATGCTGTGAGCGGATCACACATGCACAGGCGCACTTGCATTTCCTTATTGTGGGTTACGCGCAGGCGCACATGCATATCCTTATTGTGGGTCACATATGTTTAGTAAGTCTTTGTGCTTACGTGGGCTTTATTACTTGTGACAGTACCAGTTATTATCTGTAATACGGTTAACGGACATTTGCGAAACACACGTTCACCTTTACATATTTAACTGTCTGTACATCACAGACGCATTCATTACACTTTCACATTATATGTGCTGTAGTCGTTGTTCAACCGGGACTGCATTCACGTTGGCCGGATGCTGTAACCACTATACGTTTGGTGTTCTGACTCATTTATATGCATACCCATAGTACATAGCTACATTAACATATGCCTCACCGCTTCACTTACGTCACAGACATCCATTCTCCTGCTGGGAAAAATAGGGTACTACATGTTACACATTCCCTATTCCCTACTGCTCTGGACCCATGCTGCATATTTCATCACTGCAGGGATATTCAGAACCCAAAGGCTTATAGTCCTGACACATACAGGTATTTAACTGTCAGGGTGTTCATGTAGTGATCTGGGTTTAGGCTTGTCAGGGTGTTCATGTAGTGATCTGGGTTTAGGCTTGTCCGCCTGGTGAACGGAACTGCCCTGACCATGTTCAAATGTCAGACAAAGCACATGGACAGGGTTTGTCCATTTTAAACATTTAATCTGTGTTTACAGACACAGGTGTTTGGGCACCTGTCAGCAGCTTATGATGTTGGCAATACATAATATGGGTGGGGGCGGTTATGATACATAATCCACGGTGAGTGGTGTTCCCATTCACATTTGACTATTTCCTGTATTCATTCTTAAGAGGGTTATTATTTTGCACATGACTTAACTATGAATTAACTACGGGTATGCAGTAGTACAGTCAACATAAGTGACGGCTTATTACAGTATATATGTACAGACCTCTGTAATACTGGGGACTACCCCACATCCTTCACAGCATTTCCTGCTTATGTACATACTATTATTCCTTGAACTTTCGAAGCTTGTGAGAGCAGTAATTACATCTGTCCCTATTTGTCCACCCATCCTTTTAGGCTTTGTCCAGGTTTTGTTGCTGTAATAGGTTGAGAGGTGGTGTTGGTATGTGATTGAGTTGTATATATACTGTCGATAATTCAGTGGGGAGTAGGGTTACCACTTGTTCCTCTTTGCAAGGGGAGGTCCCACTTTGGACAGTTGTGTCCTGCGATGACACCTAAGACATGGCAAATGTCCTGTGATTTTAAGACAATAATATATTTCTTCATTTCTGTACTAGTTGCATGATACAGGTATTTTGAATCTGGTACACATAACTATTATTTGGGATAGATAAGCTATTCAAATGCTATGGCATTAGCTTTTATCTTGGCATACACGTGTAATTCTGTACTTTGCACAGGCCGGGGGTATGTTTTATCCTGCAAATTCTCACATTTCTACAAGGGATGTCCCACCTTGGCCATCTGAATGGGTGGCAACCTTAGTGGCGTGACCTGCATGGTGGACAGCTGTTTAATCCTGCGTAGTATGCATTGCATGTCTGTGTAGATACTGACCAGTACCGTGACTACACATACATGTTTTGTCCAGATGTATACAGTAATGGACACCGTGGTGTGTAAACAACTCTGAGGTTTCAACAGGTTACTTATCCCACCCGGGATGTACACACATTTTGCCGTAACATTAACGCGCGGGCACTTGGATTTATGTACCTGTGATGGGATGTTTACAAATGTGGGATACATATTTGCAATCCGGACACTGCCTAGGACGATACTTCCTACTACATATGGGGAATACCCTCTATGTGTAGGTGTACGCATGCGCAAGGCTGGTATCTGGATTTGGTGGACATTCAGACATGGGTGCGGGTTATGTGCTATACAGGGGTTGTTGCGTATTGCATTTGCATGCATGGGTTCTACTTTTGGATATCCCGGTTCCGCATATTGCATCCTATGTGTATGTGACGGTTACGTTTATGTGTATAGCACATTTTAATATACATATGTTTGTGTGTGTTTGGTATACGATGTGGACTGTCAGGTTTCTTTATGGTTGTTATATAGCCACAACTGCCCAGCTATGTACTATCACTACCACTGTGGGACTGCTGGTGACCATACCCATGGGGCTAGACGTGTGTATTGGTGGCGCGCTGACATGATGCGCTTCACTTCCACTGGGTATAACTTCTGACAGTGCAGTACATTACGGGCACACGATTTTAAATATAATTTGTTCCATGGACGGTAACTCATATTATGTTGCGTGCATTACTGTTTGGTTCTCCATTTTGTGTGGCCGGGAACTGTCTTGCATGCTTTGCATACATTTCATTATCCACGGATACTGATAGGTGTGATTACTATTGCAGGCAGGCTATAATATTCAGCAGTTTAGGTTGCTCATCGTCAGCCGACATTGACACGCCTCCGGGTGCAGCTTAGTAACGCCCCATGCACTCGCGCACGTGTCCTATGCACGTTGATGTGGTAGCGGCGCACCTTCATTAATATGCATATGGTGCTACGACACCATTTATACGTCGCACGGCCGGTGCAGGCCTTACACCGGCCTTGCGCTGAGCTTCATGAATCCGGGGGAATATTTATTTTCATCTCTGAGAATTTGATTCATTTTTCCTTCATATATAATAGTATCCATGATAATAGCCCCTCCACCCTTATCTGGTTTCATTATTCTCACATTATAATTATGTTTTAATTAATTCAGAATCTTATATTCTACTTCATTAAGGTTCCTATTACATCTAGTTCTTCTTTGTGCCTTCCTTAGTTCACTTTCCATAACACATTCTAAATTTTTAAGTTGAAGATGTATAGGGGGATTAAATGTAGATTTCTTTACTAACATTTGATTAGAACCCACCATATTATACTTATCATTCTTATAAAATGCCAAATTCATATTAATTTTCCTTAAAAATAATTTTATATCAAGGAGTGTTGTAGTCAAATCCCCTTTAACATGGGGAATGAACTTAAAACCTTTTCCTAGCAGACTAAAATGTTCCTTTTCAAGTGAAACATTACTATAATTATAAATAGTAAAACCATTAAAAATATTTTTACATCCTTCTTCAATTATATCCTGTCCATTTGTATCTAACTCTAGGTCAGGGGTATGTCCATTTAATATCTCCCCCACCCCCTTCTCCCCCCTCTCATGCAAAAATTTCCATTCTGAGGTTTCTGGAAAACAGGGGGCCTATAATCCCTATCCAATGGGGGAACTTCCCTATCATAATCATATTCATTCCATCCCTCTCCTGATTGGTAATGCTCCAAATCCTGTCCCTGTTTGTAAATTCTTTTATAGTTCTTACTATTATTATTATTATTATTATTATTATTATTATTATTATTATTATTATTATTATTATGTGAATATGTATATGTGGGGAGCTTGGGGTAGCTCATATTATTTTCATAATCATGTATATCATGTTTTAGCTTCTCCATCTTTCTATTTATTAAACCCTTATATTTGTCATCAATTTCACCCCTTACCTTAAAGTATTTTTCTCTTTCCTCGTTAATACCAAAAAAACAGGTCCTCTTTAATAAGCCCTTCTAATTCATCGATGTCCTTTTGTAAAATTGCTAAATTCCTATTGTTTTCCTTAATAATTAATTTCAAGATGTCAATACCACTTCTATTAAAAACTTCCAACAATTCCTTATGAAAAATTGAGCCCAGTTGAACATTATTAGGAAATTTATAGATTCTTAAGCCTTTAGGAACAATGTTCCTCCTAATACATTCCGTTAAATAAGCATTCTCAATCAAATGAGTTCTGTATTTAAACATATGTTTAGACATATTGTCCACCATTTTACTGAAAGAATCTCCATTCTTAGACCCTTTAGCTTTGATATTGTCCAATTTAAAACAATAGTTTATATTTAACCATTCGTTGGTCTCTATGGGTCTAGATGAAGGGACAGTACCTGAATTAACACGACCCAAGTTCTGTGTATTATTGCCGACACCTTAAGCTCTGTTATAGTCCGGACTACCATCCATAAGCATTCTAGGTGTAGCTGCAGGGTTAAATGATCCACCATTCGGTTCCAAAAGGTGACCGGCGTTAGTACCATCGCCAATAAGCTCCCTCTTTCTCTTGCTCTTTTGAAAAATCAGCTCATCAGTTCCGCTTCCTGCAGCTTGGGATGCCTGCAATTTCATCCCCGCTAAGGATTTTCACAGCGGTGTCAGCAAGTCTACCAGCTCAGTCAGTTGCCCAATCAATTTCCGGGACTGACCAAGCTCGTCATATCCCTTCAAGGATGGAGATCCACTCTCCATGAGAACCGCAAACAACACCAATAAACGAAAAATGCGGAAAGCTCTCCAAAAATACAAAATACTAATAAATAGGAGTGCAAGCCACAGAGAAGGAAAACCTCCATTGGATCAACACAGCTTTAATGTTCACGAACTACACGCCAAAAACACACTGTCATTAACGCTCTTTTTAGAAAATACATGCGTTTGTTTTAGTGTTGTTACAGTTTTGGTATTAAAGTAGCATCCATTGCTGCACTGTGCTGTGGTTACTTTTATCTTTATTTATTGAGTGTTAGTTTTGTTTTTCGTATAGTTCTGGAGATTTTGAGCTGGATGGATCTGTATTCATCACAGCAGTCAAATGCAATAGTAACAGTGAATAATCTTTAAAGTACAGAATTCACATGCCAAACACCATAAAATGCGCAAATATCACAACAACCATAGTATAAATTTATACAGACTGCAATGTACTTAAAAGTACTTATCTAACAAGGTTTGATATGAAATTAGCACTTCTGACAGTCATCATTTCCTGGTGAAAATCACCCTGCTGAAAATTTCTAACAGAGCGTTTGCCACTTTTCTGCTTTAATAGTGGGCAAACTCATTGCCACAATGTACATAGTAGCAGTCAACCACCATAAAGATACAGCCATTATTTCTGGGTCTTGGAATAATAAAACGCTCCAATGTCATAGCTAACTTTTGAAATAGTTCAAAATTCAGTAATAGGCACCACAAACATTGCAAATTCCTTTTATTTCGAAACCAGAATAATAAGACACAGAACTTTTCCACAGAGGACTTTTAACTCTGACATTCTGACTCTTAGCATGGCATTGAATTTTACTTAATGGCATGATATACACAATCACTATTACCCACACTATATTAATACTACATCATTTAAAAATCTATTTAGATTTGTAAGATATCTTGGTTAAGATAGTTTGTTAACAGTCCCCAGAAAAAGGAGGATTTGTCACAAGAAAGGGAAAATATGAACTATTGTATACTATTATAGGAACAATATATTAATTAAAGTCACTCCATCTTATACCAACTTTTCAAAAATATGCAACTTTTTAAACAAAGTGCAACTTTTGCACAAAGCAAGTTTTATCACAAAAACAAACACTATGGAATTTTTAACAATTTGTTTATTTTTTTAATTTATTAGCATTTTAATGCATTACAGATGCATTTTGCATTATTTTATTATTTCTATTATATTTTTTATTTTTTTTGTTTTTTTATTTTTTTAAGCATGGTGCATAGCATAGTCTCTTAAAAATAAAATTTAGTGCTAACTTTCTAATTAAGGATTTTCAAGGTATATATATATAACACACCTCATTCAACAGCATGGTCCTGATAAATAAAGCTCAGAATTGGCTGAGCTTAAAGCTGTGTTATTATTCTGTGGTTCTTTCTAAAGGAATTTGAATAATTCGTTTTTTTTGCCTACTGGATTTACTGAAATCTGCCTTGGTGAACTTACAACAAGCTGTTCCATTTCCTGGCTGTGTGTGCATTTACTTCCTGGTTTGGTTCTCTGCTGTTTGTTTGATAACTTTTGAAATAGTTTCTCAATAACAGTTAAGATATCAAAGCAAGCCTGGCTTTTTACTGCCCACATGTCTTGCATTTCCCACTTGCGTCTTTTACAGTACATGACCAACTGATAGTATAACCCTCTTTTTTATTTGCTCCATACCACTAAAGCCTGACAAAAATATCATGAACTATTGTCAGAAATGATTGACAGTAGGCCCTTGGGATGACCAGTTCTTTTACAACTTCTTTGTCTAGCCCTCTTTTAGGAGTCCAGACTCTGTACAATGACCCTTTTGTTCCGGTATACAGACTTTATCTTCCTCTGAGAATCAGGAACCTCATTGACTACTTCCTTGAAGACCTGTACCATAGGCGTACCTGTCTCAAAGTTTTCATTGTGATCCTCTCTAGTTTTCCTTCCAAAAGAAAGCGAGTATCTTTTAACTGCTGTAATCCAGAGTCAGGCTTGCTGCTAATACCTACCTTCTAATATAAAGTAGCCCCACCTAAATGAAGTTTAGTACCTTATGAAAAACCATGGCTGAGAATAAGACTTGTTGCTATTACCTAGCTTTTTCCCTCAAACAGCAACCTGAGTACTTTTTGTTGAAAGTGTGGGGACTTGGTTAGTCTCTCACCTTCTGTCTTTTCTATGCAGTTATTCATGTGTCTGGCTATATGAAACTGCATATACAGAAGAAAATGAGATCTGAATAGAGAGATGATAAAATCAGCAAGCAAAGGTGAGTAATATTGCTGGAATTGAATTCATGCTTAAGTCTTGGTGAATATCTCCACAAGGTCAACCCTGTTTTTACAAAATCTTATCAAGACAACACTGATATATAGACTGTATTTTATACAGCATATATCTTGGACAGAAATAGTTTAAAAAAAAGAGAGCAAGGTGCACAACTCCCAGGAAAAAAGTGCCCAATCCTGGCAGGCACACTGGTGCTAAGACTGGAAAAAAATGTCAATGTAAAATCCTCAAGACATGGAATCCGTCCTGCAGTGGGGTTAATCCAGGCTCAAGGGGAGGATGACTCCCTGTTGTTGAAGGAAGTAGTAGTCCACAAAAAACACAAAAACTGACAGGTCAAAAAAGAACCATAGAGATGATTGAATGGACTATTGAGGATAAGAAAGAAATTATGTATTGTTATTATTATGCAAGAAGCCCAGAATTTGCAGACAGAAGATGTACAAAAATCCTTGCACAAGAAAACTGCCAAAAGCTTCAAAAGCAAATATGTGTTCATTAATACAACAGATTCATGAAAAACATATAGACCAAAGAAATCTTGGACTGTTTGGAAAAAGAAGTGACTAATGAAGTGCAAAAATATAAAGAACAAAATCAAGAGATTTTTGAAAGGTATAAAAAGGAAATATGGTCATGGGAAAGAAAGAGATATCTAATATGATGCAATATTTATACAAACAAGAAAGCTAAATTAATCAATAAAAAAGCAGCTCCAAAGATATTCGAAGAGAAATGCAGACAAAGGCACCCAGATAGGAAAAATTTCACAGTACAAAAAATATGATCACAAAGGGGGAACATAGAACGGAAGATGTGTAATGTAGAAGTCAAAAAAGTAAAAGCTGAAGTTATGGAATACCTGCAAAGTGAAGGATTTAGTGTTGAAAGTTTAACACAGTTTATGTCAGAGCATGCTTGAAGAGTGCCCAAGTAAGGAAAAGCAGGATGAGCGGGAGAGAGCTGAAGAAGAAATATGGACATGGGAAAGAAAAATAGATTTAATATGGTGCAATATTTATGCAAAGGAGAAATTAAACAATACAAAAAGAAGTACCAAAGATATTTGAAGAGAAATACAGGCAATGGCATCTGGATATGAAATATGTTACAATATAAAAAATAAGAAAACAAAAGGACAACGTAGAAAAGATGATTAGCAAAGCACAAGTTGAAAAAACAGAAATTGAAGTTAAGTGAAGGATTTAGTGTAGAAAATCTAACTCTGATAACATTGCAGCATGAGAGAACAATGAGTTTCTAAATTAAGGAGAAACTAGTGCAGTGGGAAGCATCTGACTAGTTGCCATATGGAGATATGTTGGAGCTTCAGCATGAATCCAGTACAAAAGTTCACTTGGAGTTGCACAACAAATGAAGGGACAGGAAACTGCGTCAACTCTGATGCATTGAATGCTGTGGAGGGAAAGGCCAGTGAGTTCCTACATAAAACAGCAATGGATGACACACGATTGAGCTGAAGAAGATATGGCATAGGAAGATACTCTGGAACTTTCTCTAGAATGTCCACGGGAAACAGAAAACAAATAGTGTGCCCTTAGTTTAGAAGAAAATTATCTAAGAGAAAAGTTGCTTGATTCAATAGAGATGGATAGACATATTAAAATCAATGAAAGAAATAGATTAAATAAAGTCAATCAGACCCAGAATGCTAGAAGTCTGTTAAAACAAATGAACACAGGAATCAAGACTGTTCAAAGAAATTCATGCAATATAACAGAAGCAAATAGGATATATTACTGTGTAGTTAATTTAATAACAGATAAAATCTTACCACAAAAAAATGGAGGGCAGTAAGAGAAAAGAAGGGGAGAAATGAAATGTCATCATGGAAGTATCAAATAGGGAAAACTATAAAGCAATTAAGACAAGAAGCATCACTGTTAGAAGAGTACAGAGAAGGGACCAGATCAACAAACTCAGAACGACATACATGATAAAAGCAATGCACAGTATCAAAATAGGCCAGGATCTATCATACGTTATTGCAATTAATGAACTAAAGATAGCTCACAGACAGAAAAACTTAGAAAATATGCAGATAAATATAAAGAAAAAGTACAAAATAAGCAGTTTTTTGATGACCCAAAAGGTTTTACAGAGAAATGGGAAACAAAGCAAACGGAATAGAAACACAACCAACAAAAGGAGAAATAGACACATTTTGAAAAAATATCTATGAAGATCCTGTGGAACATAACAAAGATGCTAAATGGATAGAAGAAGTAAAGAAAGAATAAGAATTTAAAATGTACAGGATATGAAATGGGATGAAGTAACGACCATAGAAATTGAAACAAATTTAAGAAAAGCTCCTAAATGGAAAACCCCAGGCCCAGATTCAGTACCTAACTTCTGGCTAAAAGTTTTAACATCTTTACATGAAGACTGTGCCATGAGTAAGAACTATTTATATGCACGCTTGGAACAGATGACGACCTGGTTAGCAACAGGAAAAATGATACTCCTCCTTAAGAGTGAACCTGCAAGATATCCTGGAAACAACTAATTGCCTTCTGATGATGTATAAACTATACACTGAAATTGATTCCAACAGAGTTTGTAGTCATTTAGAAAAAAAAAATAATTATGGCAATAGAGCAAAAGGGTAATAAAAGAAAGTAATATAAAATAAAGGATAACTTGTTAAATAAAGTCTTAATGGAGAATTGTAAAAAGGGGAAGAATCTAAGTATGGCATGGATATACTACAAAAATTGCATTTGACAGCATCCTACATTCAAGGATAAAAGACAAATGTATAGGATACACATTACACTGATCGATTCCATTACAGTGACCTTGAAACAGCGGCATACCACTTTGTAGCTATGCCATGATAAAGGATAAATTATTATCCTAGGGATAAAAATTCAAAGGGGGATATTCCAGGGTGATTCTTTGTCACCACTGCTCCTTTGTCTTGCCCTTAAACCATTAAGCTGTCTACTTAAGAGATTAGGTTATGGCTACAATTTGGCACATAGAAAACAACAAAGTTTGAAGACTTCTTATTTTCTTTTTTGCGGATGATTTATAACTGTATACTTCATCAGAAGAGGAAGTGAAAGCACTGCAAGTAGTCATAACTTCCTCAGATGGGACAGGAATGTGATATAAAAGAACTTGAGCAGGAGGAAGTGCATACATATTTGGGAATTGATGAAGGATCAGCAATAAAACATGAGCAAATGTGAATACAACTTTGTAAGGAATATTTTAGAAGACATCTAGGAACTAAGTCCAGGCTATAAGCAAATTTGCTCTTCCTGTTCTAACTTACAGTTTTGGGGAGATTGATTGACCCCAAAAGATATTGGATCAGTTGAACAGGAAAACATGAAAAATGCTTCATGCTTATCAAATGATTTAGAAAAATCAGTGTATAACAAGATTATATATTTTCCATTCTGAAGGAGGTATGGGCCTCCTTGAAATTGATTACATGTATAGATCTGCAGATGTAGGATTGTATATATATCTGCTGACCTCACAAGATCCAAACATAGTGAGTTTTAAAACATGAAGAGAACAACTTTAAGATAACTTCTCTGCTTAGTTTGGCAGAAGCATATTGGTGTCAAGCAGGAATGGAAATCAAAGCAGAAGCCAATAAAAACAGGCAGTAACTGAATGTGCCAAAAAACAAAAGAAAGAATATAAGGTGAAGGATTAGATGAGAAGGCAAAAAATGTGGAAATGAATATAGTTGCATGTGTAGAAAACTCTTGGAAGACCTAATTTTGATCAGGATCTAATGCAGGAATAGTTATGAAGACGTGAATTTAAACCAAAAGATGAAACGTTAGTATTGATGGTCCAGAACAGTGGATTACATTCATGTTGATTTACAAAGTTCTGCGATTACATCAATTTTGTGGAAGCTCATATCAGAGAAACAACCAAATGCAGGTTTTGCAAAACAGAATTAGAAACAGTCACACATCTTGTTGCTGGCTTGTGATACACTACTAGCAGAAGCCCTGTAAACTTAAAGGCATAATAAAGTGGCAAGACTGTTGCATTGGGGGTTGTGCAAATTTTATATTATTGAAGTACCTGAGAAGCACTGGAAACATGAGCCACAAAGCATTATAAAAAATAATGACGTTTATTTCACATGGGATCACCCATTACCAACAGTTCAAAAAATGGATGTGAGAAAACCACATACAGTAGTCCATGGAAAGAAGACAAAAGTAGCATTAATTATTGAAATTGCTACGCCCAGTGATTACAGTGTCTTATGTACAGAGAGATGCAAAGTTATAAAATACCAGGATTTGCAGGCAGAACTGAGGGCAGTGTGGAAGAAGGACACCAAGACAGTTCCAACAGTAGTAGAAGCAATGGCTCTCATAAAAAGAATTTACAGTCATATTTAGATTTGCTACCGATGCATGTAAATCCATATGAATTGCAGAAGGAGTCATTTTTGGGCACATTGTGGTGCTACAAAGAACACTTTTCGCTAACATCAAAGACTGAAACAATACTAATTTCATGAGCTTTAATATTACTTTGAATGGGGTCCAATCTTGTCATGGTATTAGAAACTCAAAAGACTAAATTAAAAAAAAAAAGTAAATGCATTATCAAAATCAACTAGTAAAACATCAATCATAATGTAATCAAACTCTATCAGCTGCTTGATTCTCTGTCTACTTTTCCAGTCCAGCTACATTTTGGTTGATGTTTTATGAAGATGTATGCATCCCATGTAATTATAGTAGACAGATCAGACAAGTAATATTGCTTTTACTGACTGTATGCTTAACAATAATTAAGTCTGATGCAATAACCTCTCTTAGCAGCTGTTCCTCTGTAGAACAGATTATAGGCTCTTGGAGAAGTTTGGAACATCTGTTTTCTCATCACAACTCTCTATTACAGTAGTAGCACCTCTGCTAACTCCCTCATGTGGCTTTTGTCCATGAACCTTATCATTGGTTACATTTAGAACATGCATGCCTCACTTGATTATATCATAAATGACTAACCTGAAGACCTTGGCATGTACTGGGATCAGTGATTCCACCTTTGACTGGAACTTGTTGTTATGGTTTAGAGTCTTTCTTATTGGTCTCTATATGCTCCTGTGAAGTGCTTACTAAACTTCTGTTGCCCAAACATATTAACTATTTATGCACTCACTTACCTATTAAACTAAGTACTTTGTTCTGCAGTGAAATCACTGTCAATGCCCCTTGCCTTCCTTTTATTTTCACTAAGTATGTCCCTGTCAGCTTCAGGGGTTAGCTTAAAGCATTCAACCAGACAGTGTTTAACTTCAGGGGTTACCTTAAAGCATTCAACCAGACAGCATTTAACTTCAGAGGTTACTTTAAAGCATTCAACCAGACAGTGTTTAACTTCAGGGGATACCTTAAAGCATTCAACCAGACAGCATTTAACTTCAGAGGTTACTTTAAAGCATTCAACCAGACAGTGTTTAACTTCAGGGGTTACCTTAAAGCATTCAACCAGACAGCATTTAACTTCAGAGGTTACTTTAAAGCATTCAACCAGACAGTGTTTAACTTCAGGGGATACCTTAAAGCATTCAACCAGACAGCATTTAACTTCAGGGGTTACCTTAAAGCATTCATCCAGACAGCATTTAACTTCAGAGGTTACTTTAAAGCATTCAACCAGACAGTGTTTAACTTCAGGGGATACCTTAAAGCATTCAACCAGACAGCATTTAACTTCAGGGTTTACCTTAAAGCATTCAACCAGACAGCATTTAACTTCAGGGTTTACCTTAAAGCATTCAACCAGACAGCATTTAACTTCAGGGTTTACCTTAAAGCATTCAACCAGACAGCATTTAACTTCAGGGTTTACCTTAAAGCATTCATCCAGACAGCATTTAACTTCAGAGGTTACTTTAAAGCATTCAACCAGACAGTGTTTAACTTCAGGGGATACCTTAAAGCATTCAACCAGACAGCATTTAACTTCAGGGGTTACCTTAAAGCATTCATCCAGACAGCATTTAACTTCAGAGGTTACTTTAAAGCATTCAACCAGACAGTGTTTAACTTCAGGATACCTTAAAGCATTCAACCAGACAGCATTTAACTTCAGGGTTTACCTTAAAGCATTCAACCAGACAGCATTTAACTTCAGAGGTTACTTTAAAGCATTCAACCAGACAGTGTTTAACTTCAGGGGATACCTTAAAGCATTCAACCAGACAGCATTTAACTTCAGGGTTTACCTTAAAGCATTCAACCAGACAGCATTTAACTTCAGAGGTTACTTTAAAGCATTCAACCAGAGAGCATTTAACTTCAGAGGTTACATTAAAACATTCAACCAGACAGCATTTAACTTCAGGGGATACCTTAAAGCATTCAACCAGACAGCATTTAACCTTTATATTACCAAGACAATGTCAGTTATCATCTTGCTAACCAGGTGTGCTGTCTTACCCATGCAGAAAGGGGATAAAAATCTTAATCATTGCCTCTGTTCAAGTTGCTGTTGATTGCAACCATGATCAAATGCCCAGATAAAACTGTCAAAGTCATCCCAGTCTTTGTACCAAGGAATGATTTATTATTGTCCTTGGCATCCCAGCCTGGGTTTTTATCCCAGTGGTTTGTGTGCCTCTGACAAAGGGTGAGCACCATATTCTTGTGTTTGCACTGCTTTTCTCTTTTTTCTCATCCTTGTCTCTCCATTCAGCTTTAACATCTCTGTTTTCAGTCCTGTTGTCACAGAAGCTGTTTTATTTTCTGAGCTGCACCAGTATTCAGTCATCTCATCTCCGCTTCCAGCTGAAATTTCAGCAGTTAAAGCTGAATTTCCAGATGAGCTGGCGATTTAAGGAACTTCTTTTTCACCATGTGCTCTGAATTTGCAGCTATTACATGGCTGTTTCCAAATTTATCAGAATGTACTTCAACTGTGGGTTGAAGTGTGGGTTGTATTACATGCCCAGGGGCTTCAATTTATTGTCCATTTCTGACAATGCACTGTAGCACTCAGGTTGGGGTGGGGGGTGTTCCACACCCCTAAGTGTACTGCCCTTTGGATGACATTTTAAACAAAGGTCCCATCTGCCCTTAGCTGGCAGCAGGTGAACGTAAAAGATCCCATGTCATTTACTGCTAAGAGTAGGGGTTGTTTGTTGTATCATCATCTTTAAAAGTGTACAGCTATACTTTATTTTGATTTAATGTCTGTTTACCATGTTGGTGGGCTGGTACAGTAAACTATTTTTCAACCTACTTGGCCATTTGAGAAACAACACAAACAAACATGCACAGATTTTGCATCATTTGTAAAATAAAATATATACATTTACAAAAGAAGAAGCGATATAAGAAGCATCACCATATATCAGTTTTAGACTAACAACAGAAGTGCACGTAATAAATGTAGTTATTAAAAATGAGAACTGTTGTAAGTACCACATCGAAGCAATATTCTCAAATCAAGTAATTGACATTTATTCTGTAGATACGCCTTCACATTCTTTTGAAAATGAGATATCCTCTAATTTCAAAACATGGTCTGTAAAATAATTCCATGAAGTGGGGTTAATTTTAGGAAAGATGTTTTGCAGATTGCTAAGGTAACTTTAAGTCTAATCAGATTGATGTCATGATTACCTCTAATGTGTAGGATGTATACTAGTTTGTTTACCAGTGGTGGGCAGTGTCTTTCATTCAGAACTATAAAGATAAGAACATTAAGGAAGTTGGACATCCTAATAAAGATGGACAGCCAGTTTACCTTTTAAGTGGCATTCATTAGGGCTAGCAAGAAGGATGAACTTAAGGACATTATTATAAGCAAGTCGGAGGGCACTGATATTTTGTCCAAAAAGAGGAGTAATTGTAGGACGTGCATATCCAAGTCTAAGCAGAAGGACTTTAATAGCAATGGCATGACTTGCTTCTGGAGTCAGTAGGTTAGAAAATGTACTTTAACTTGTTGAAATACTTTTGCTACAGTGGAGTTAATTTGAAAATGAAAGGACATAGTGTTGTGTAATGAAACACCAAGATTTTTTTGTTGTAAGGAAATGAGCATTTAGACAGGTCTGAAATGACAAGAATCTAAAGGTTAGTAAGACATTTTGCTGTACTACAGAACATGGCTATATATTTAGTTGTGCTGATTAAGAGCTTATTTTGAGCAAACCAGTTCCAGATAAATAAGTGTTTTTGCAAGGCAATGCAGCATTTTATTTAGTTATATATTTATGAATAAATGTGTTATTTACATAGCATTTATTTGACCCCCAACTCTTTTACAACAGACAAAACTTAATTTTCTTAAATGTTTCTTTAAGAAGCCCCTGCTTGTTATATAGTTCAGCACATCCTTCATTCCACCGAGGCACAAATAGGTTATCAAAATCTCTGCTTTATCATCTGTATATTGGAATTATAAAAAAGTCGAGATAATAATCAGCATACCAGTATCACCTAAATATCTATACCAATGCAAACTAATTTTTCCAAACATTCAAATCATGTATGGTCATTTTCTCTACAACATATTTTACACATTGCCTTTCTTCCTTTTGGTTATACATCCTGTTTGACTTAATTGGTAACATATCTATTGTCAACCTCCATTAAAAAAAAAAAAAAAGGCTCTATTAATTCTCAAATCTAACTTCTCAATTCAGTAAAGCCTAGATGGTCTGCTAAGACTGTGTACACATAGTATGGTAGCACACCATTTTGTATTTAGTAAGTGGCTCTACACGGCATGTAGAGCCGCACAAACACGGTAAATATTGTGGTATACTAATTACACTATAAGCAGCTGAATTGTATGCTAATCAACCAATCCAAGATGGAAGAACTATTCAACAAGCTATAAAGCAATTGTGTAGCCTTAGTTCAGGTTTTGCCTGCAAATTCCAAAACCTACTGGAATACAGCCACAGAAACTAGGCTACAGAGAAAGAATGTTAGGGGCTGCTGTTGCTCTTATTCATGCGTATGCGCAGTAGGCCCAAGTCTATCCTGCTGCTGCTGTGAATTGACCTCAGTCAAGAAGGAGAAGGGTGTTCACTCCCCATTTAACATTTCATGGGCTGCATGATGTGAAACTGCAGAGTGCTACAGGGTGGATAGAGACACACTACAGGAACTCTGCAACCTCTGTCGTCCTCAACTGAGAGCAAGGGCAATCTGAGGGGAACCAATATTTGTGAAGACTAAAGTATGTGTAGCCCTTATAATATTAGCTGCAGCAACCTTTTAGGGACCAACAGGGGACATGCTGGAGGTGTCAGAGGCATCCGCATACAGGATCCTACATCAGTTCCTGAATGCTATGCTCAAACATGACAGTGAGAACATACATTTTCCCTATACACCTGAGGACAGAGCCATAATTATGCAGGAGTTCTACCCTGTAACACACTATCCTGAAGTCTTAGGTGTCATAGACTGCATTCACATCAAAATCAAAGCACCACCAGGGGAACAAAGAAGAGTGTATATAAACAGAAAGGGGTTACACTCCATTAATTGTCAATTTGTGTGTAATGCTATGGGAATCAGCCTGAATATGTGTGCTGGCAGGCTAGGCAGTTACTATCTGGCACAACTCTTAACTGTATCAGATGTTTACTCAGCAGGATATCCCACAGGGTCATTTACTGGGGAATGCAGGTTATGCATTCAAAATGTGTGATGATGCCCATCAGAAATGCACACACACCAACTGAAGAATGCCATAATGAGGCACATGCTCAAACAAGAAATATCATAGAGCAGGTGGTTAGGCTGCTGAAATCATGGTTCCAGTGCCTAGATACATCTGGGGGAACCCTACAGTACAATCCCCATACTTGTGCTGAAATGCTCACCATGTGTGCCATCCTTCACAATATTATACTGAAAAAACAGCTTCAGGAGGAACATCAAGGGGAAAGGGCATACATCCCACCACCACTGGCAAGGTCAACACAGCCGCACACAGGCGTGGAGTCAGAGGGGGAACCACCAGCTGTTGTGGTTGTAGGCAGATGTAGGCATGCACAATATGCCCTTGCACTGGTGAAAAGGCAACAGATAACGCACACGCTCACCATCTAAGTAGCTAAAATCATCATCCTATGCACATACATACAGTAACACTGATGCCAGGCAATGTTCACAGCCTTTACTTACCCATGTAATGGCTGTGTACTGATAGCACCAGACAGACTCAGCCCAAATTGAAACTGTTCCAGCTGCTGGTCTTCCAAGGTAAGTGCCGAACCCAAAATAGGAAAATAAATGTCTAAGAACACAAATGAATGGCAGATCCTTGCATACTGTTACTTTCTAATGTACCTAAACAGAATGTGGGTGACTTTTACAGCAATGACATCAATATGTGACAGCACTGACATATTCATACATGTGTTCTCTATCAGATAATAGGGCTCATGTATCACAGATTCTTACATTCATACCTCTCAAATGTACAGATTTTCATAGAATGTCCAGATTTTGGCATCATAGTTATATACTGGCACATCTTTAAAGATTGACATTAGAAAATAATGACAGACATTTCAGTGTCAGACTTCATATCCTTCAGAAAATCCATGCTAATGAAAAATCTGTTATCCTATCAATTTTCTAAGAATGTAAGAGCAAAATATTTAAAAAAATATCTCTATTTTGGGCCTTTGTCCCACTTTTATTTATAGCTTTGTCCTGCTTTGTTGGTCTAAGAGGTGGAGAGGTATGCACACATTATAAAAACCTGCTAGAAAGGAGTACAATTTTCAAAGAGCATCAAAAATGCATATATACTAAGCACTCAGCCAGCTATGCACCCTGGGAATCAGACAAAAGATGTATTTATCCGTGAATCCAAAAGAGTGAAAATCAAGAATATGGCATAGTTATCATCATTTGCACAGGGTGTTGTTTGGGGAGGCAGGAGGCCAAGGCTGACACAAAAGGTAGTGAGTGCATGTGTGTAAGAAAGACAAACAGGCAGATATTTGGATAAAGTATCAAATGGCCACTGACCCCTGCAATGGTTATGTGTGGTGTGTGTGTCTATATGAGCAGTCAAGGAGAAATATGTGTGTGAGTGTCTGCAAGAACACAGCCAAGTTTTGTGGTTGCTTTCTGTCCTGGTCAATGGACAGGTGCGAGCTGTGCATGGTAGAGTTTACAGTTTATTGTCATCAGTTACAGTTTATTGAATCATATGCCAATGCGCTGTATGAACACGTACACAAATGCATGGATCTCACTATACCCAGCAGAACCAAGACAATCTCCTCCAAAAAAAGGAAGCCAATCTGGTGGTCCCCTGACATAAACAAACTGTACATTAGAAGGAGGAAACTGATGTGGAATAAGGTGAAGTCCCAAGACTGGAAAAACTCCCTTATCAGCCCCAACAAAAAGTTGAGATCCCTCATCAAATCATCTAAAGCTAGCTATGAAAACAGAATTGCAGCAGATAGTAAAGAAAACCACAAGGCCTTCAATCATTATATAAAGAATCTCCATGGCAATTCCCAGATTTGCTATGAGCTACTGCACAATGGTACCTCCTATACAGTGCCAACAGATATTGCCAATATACTGTCTGACAGACTCAGTGCCAAATTTACCCCTCTCCCCCCCTAGGCACCAGTCACAATACAAGTAGATTGCCAGACACCCAGTATTACTGCTGCACAGGTTAAGACACCACTGTCCAAGGCCAAGAATACAGCTTCTATGGGACCTGACAATATCCCTGGCTGTGTCCTTCATGAACTACAGAGTGAACTGGCACCTCACCTCACCTGTTCAATCGCAGCCTCTCCTCAGGCTTTGTCCCTACCGAATGATGCACTGCTACAGTCATCCCTCTCCACAAAAGAGGAGCGACTACAGACCTAGGGAACTATTGTCCCATTAGCCTGATGAGTCTGATATGCAAAGCTATGGAATGCATCATCATGAACCTAATAAACAAGGATATAAGGAATCTCCAAACGTTGGATCCCACACAGTTTGGTTTTGTGAAGGGTAGATCATGCCTGCTCAACTTGGTCAACATCTTTAAGTCATTCACCAGAGCTGTGGAGGAAGGCAAGGTGGTTCATACAGCCTACCTTGATCTGGCCAAGGCCTTTGATACCATTCCCCACTCTGGAATCATAGAAAAACTCACTAAGCTAGGCATCAACCCCTATATCACTAGGTGGGTTGCAAACTGGCTCACAGGTAGAACCCACAGTGTGAAAGTAGCTGACTCCATGTCAGACTGCCGACCAGTCATGAGTGGAGTCCCACAGGGTTCGGTCCTGGGTCTTCTCCTGTTTGGTATCTACTTCTCTGAAGTCCAGGCCAACACGAAGGGACTCTGGCTGACAAAGTCCACAGACGATTGCAAGTTGGGAGCTATTATTAACTCCTCAAGTGATGTTGACATCCTACAGAAAGGCCTCACTGAAACCAACGACTGGTGTCAGAACCATGGCCTTAAGCTCAATGCCAAAAAATGTGTCGTCATCCCCTTTGTGCAAAACCTGGTTCCCATGAATTATCACATCAGTGGTAGTCCACTGAACACAGAAGGCATTATAAGAGATCTGGGAACACAGGTTGATAGCAACCTCTCTTTTGACCACAGTATTGCCACTGTGGTCAGAAAGTCCTTCTATGTGGCACATCTCCTTACCAAGGGTTTTGCATCCAGGAAGAAAGAGGTCATTGCCTCCCTCTACTCTTCTCTCATTACACCAATCATCGAGTACAATGCCCCATTTAGCATGTACCTCACTAAACACCTGAAACAACTGGAGAGGCCACAAATGCCCAGTTACTGGCAGACATAATACTGTAATATTGATATCCCCTATTTTTGAACTTACGGATCAAGTCCTCTTTATAGTGTTCATCTAAACAGGATAGTTCCACCTTATTAGAACATAGGGATAAGGATCTGGATGAGACTTCTACTATTAGATTTTGTCACCACTTTTGGGTGTAATATTAATATACTCAGAGATATTATTGATCAACATTAGGGCATTGTATGTGCTGATAATGAATTGTCTGAGATTCTTACACCCAGATGTTTATTTTCTTTTCATAGGGGACAGACTTTGGGTTCCCATTTTATTATTGATCAACACTGGGGCATTTTATGTGTTGATAATGAATTGTCCAAGATTCTTACACCCAGATGTTTATTTTCTTTTCATAGGGGACAGACTTTGGGTTCCCATTTTAGTCATTATAAACATAGGGCGGGTTCAGAGTCTTCTAGCAAACAAACATTTATTAGGGACAAATTGTTTGGTTGTGTACCTTGTGGGCATTGTATTTTTTGTAGATTCATTCTCAAGTCTAAACAATTTACCTGCAAAAATACAGCTATGTTATATGATATAAACATTTTTGGGAATTGTAGCATGGATTGTCATATTTATTTGGCAACTTGTTCATGTTCCGTTTTTTATGTTGGTCAAACCTCCAGGCCCTTGCATATCCATATATCTAAGCATATGAGTGACATTAGGAACAAAAGGGTCTCTTGTGCCTTATATAAACATTCAATCAAACATGGCTCAGCACAGTTTAGATTTATTATTATTGATTGGATCGAGGGTGAGAGAACTAATAAGATGGGATGGCATACAATATTGAAGCAAAAGGAGAAAAGTTGGATAATTATATTAGGGGGGTTATTTACCCCAGGCTTAAATGAACATTTGTAATTAACCAATAGGAGGCATTTGTGCTTGTGACTTGATGTATATAATGTGTCTGTGTAATTCATAAATTTGTTATTACTGAGGAAGGCGGGCTATGCCGAAACCGGTCTGATAATTTTTATGAGTATTGTGTTTTGCACATTACCATGGATGGTGCTCCCACATTGAATAAATGAATGTTTGTTCTACTACTTTGGTGCTGGCCGAATGTTTTTGGTTTGAGTTTACTTTGGTGTGGCCGGTTGTACCTGTCGTACTTGCAGAGCCATAATTTTTGAACTGCTTATTGTTTCTACTGTTGGCCTTGAGAGTGGAACTCTTTAGATCAGTGGCAGAGTCACCATCTAAATTACAGGCCAAGATGCAAGCCTTACATTCTCCCTTTTGGTATTACCGACTCACGGAACTGAGCTATTTTGGATGTAAACTTGATTAGAACTGTGCGGGGATATTTAGCTTCCTGAGAGTGTGCAGCTTTCAGTTGTTGGTTGAACGGAGTGGCATTTGCTGGAATTATTTGATCTTTGGTCTGAATAGATGAGATTGGAGCCATCCTTTTTTCATATTTTTGACTTGTGGAATTGTGTCCTGTTGGATGTAACCCGAATTAATGAAAGCGGAGCTGGTTTCCTTGCACATTTTCGATATATGGAAAAGAACTGTTTTTCAGATATAAACATGGGGGTTATTTGGATCTTATTCTTCAGCTCACTGTTCCAACAAAGCGATTTTTGCTCTTTAGTATCCGGAAGCTTCAATTGACATTAGTGGAGTTGCTTTACTTACAGTATATTACAATTCTTGCAAGCAGCTACCTGGCATTGGGACTGTGTTAGCAGGACTTATTTACAGCTAAGTTATTCCTCAAACTTATATCGTTGGGACATATATGTTTTTTCTATATATGCTAATGTTTTGGATTGTTTCAACATTAAATGGGTGTTAACACAGGTGGTGATAGTGTGTTATTGTGCCATAATCCTTTCAGAACTGTAATTTAGGCCTGTACAGTATCAGAATTTCTTCTGTTGATTCTGTTATGGATGAATAAATTTTTAGGACCAGGCACTGTATTTTTTACAAAAAATATGTACTGCAACAACACTATGGGCCAGATTCAGGAAGCCTCCGTGTAAGAGTTATAACTCTTACACGGAGGCTGCAGTTAAACTGTGTGATGTCAGCATGTCATGCATATGCATGAGGTGCATGAGGCATGCTGAATCACACTAGTAACTCTTACACGGTCCGTGTAAGAGAGTAGGGGGCATGTCTGTAGGCTAATCCCTGCAAGCGGACACGCCCCCGGAAGACTAGAATGGCTGAAAGTAAACAGCCACGAGAAAGGCCATGGAAATGTGAATAAACACACTACACAACACATGCCCCGACTGACCATCAGTGTATAAAGTGAAGAGATGTCACAAAATTAAATTAAAACCTTTTTTTTTTTGTTAAACCCCGTAAATGTTTGCTACTATGTGTGCCAGCTGGTGTGCTACTAACGCAATCACAGTTAGCAGTCAGTGGAAAAGGATATAAGAACTAAATATGCAAAGTAAGCCAAGTGGTAATAGCTTAGCGGTAGAGTTGCCGGCCTAAGAGTAGGCAGGCAGGGTTCGACCCCCCACAACAACCTTTTTTTTTTTTTTGTAAATAAGCACTAAAAAGCCCCCTGACAGTATTGTACAAATGTAAATGTATTCCCTTTTGTAAAATGGAATGAAATGGAGCATATATTCTGAAGTAACACAATAATAAAAATAGTCAGAAATGTACTGATAGCTAAGCTGCTGTGAGGCGGAGTGCCCATAGCTGAGTAGTGTTTAAAAAGCTGCAAACTGCGTGCCCGTTGCTAGGCACCAGTTTAACAGGCTGAAACTGTTTGCAACTAGCTGTGCTCAGCTGAACATGTGTGTCACTAGCCAATTAAGGTTTATCCCAGCACACCATTTGCGCCCGCCCCACAAGCTAACTGCCAGTGCAAGTTACCTCTCGCGAAACGAGCGCAGACCTGGTTTTAAGAGCTTAAAAGTGCTTTTGGCATGTTTGATTGACAGATCCTCAACTCATTTCTGTCAGGAAAATCAAAAGTCAGTTGCCAGAGTCGAACCCAGGATACCATGCACTAGAGTCAAGATACTACACCACTAAGCCATGACAGCAATACCATGAAATGCAGAAATAGCATATATATGGGATAAAATCCAGAATGGAGCATGAGAAAGCATTTTCAGTGAAGTAGATACAATTCCAAAACGGCCAATCAGAGAAATGCGGAAAAGCGGCATATATAAGCCCCATAGGCGGGAATACACAGCAGAAATGATTGTAGAACAGAGCTGCAGTCAGAATGAGTGGAGTAGGTGAGGGACGTTGCTTTCGAGCACAGCGTTGGGGCGTTGAGGAGTCCAGATACATGGTCTGACTCCTTGTCCATCATCACGAGGCCCAACTCATGCAGGGCCAGGTCTCATGGGGAGCATATAGGGCAGAGGCATGGGACCAGTTGGCTCGTGATCTGACCAGTGCTACTGGCATTCCACGCACTGGTGAGCAGGTCCGTCACCACCATGTGGACCTGAAGCGACGCAAGGAAGACCAGTTGACCGAATGGATCCAGGAGGCCCGGGATATGCCCAACGCCCCACTACTGAGTAAGTTACATTTTACTTATGTATGTAAGGATTTCAACTAGCTGATACCATGGAGATGTGTAGTCCAATATTACTTCTTTCGTATTACAGCTGCAGGTGTCCGCTCTATGAACCGCGAGATGCATGCCCGTAGGCTGGTGCGGCTGAGTCACCATGCAGGTTAGTAACCCCACCCAGTACTTGTAAATAAATATTATACTGTAGCATGTATCAGAACACTGCAGTGTATTGATTAAAAGTAATATAATGTGCAAGCAAGATTTGAAAGTCTGCAGGTATGGCTGCAACAAGTTCATCAGTATGCAAGTGTAACTGGAAATATAATTGATAGAATTAAACAGTGCTGTAATACAGATGTCCCACCATTAATTAAATATAGTGTAACCTGCAGTAGTCTCAAGAGTACAGCTTCAGAATCTGAGGTAGTCACATGTGAGATATATCCCCTGTTGAAATGCTGAATCATGACAGAAGTGAGGCTGTTGGAAAGTGTTTGAATCACCACTAGTCTAACATGTGAACAAAGCCTAGAAGTAGCAACCTGAACTGTGAAGTTGCAGGATGTGTGAGAGTGACAGAAAGGGTCATGTATGAATAAATAAAGTAGTAATAACCCTGAATATATTAGCCCCAGTGTGTTTCTACAGAACTAAATGCATGTGGGAAGTACAACTTAATATCCCAAACTGATTTCAGTGTGTCAGAATCTGGAATGTCTAGGCCAAATGCTGTATATGGTGATCACAGTAAACAATTTGCAGATAGAATGAATGATTATCTGACAGACTAAACAGCCATAGTTGTCCCCTGTCCTGTCATCAAAGTGTAGCAGGATGATGTATCTGATCAAATTCAAAATAAGTAGGATAGTGATGTATTTGTAACAGGTGTAGCTTGACAGTCAAATAAAATTTATTTTGAAACATCAGCCTCAACTTAATTGTGTACCTATTACAAATGTAAATCAATGTGTAACATATGAATGTGTCATCACTTTCTATCTCCGCCCAACCCTATAATTCCATATAACAACACCCACTAAATAATGGTATGTGAACATTTCATTAATCATGGACATTTGTCCGTTTCAAAAATATATGCATGTCTGTTCGTGCATGTGCCCTGTTCATACCTGCAAATCTGATGGCCTGTTGCCATTAATCAACCCTGCATGTTGTTTGACTGTGTATATCTGTTCAAATAATGCATGTGATATTGATATGCCCCTTGTTCAATGGTGTTAATATCTGGGTGTTTGTTTGATGGGAATACCAATGCATGCTGTTACAACTAATCTGAATGGAATAAAATGCCACTAACCCAAACTAACATAACTACTCACAAACCTAGAACGCTTGGGAAGGCAGGTCCCAGCGGACCCACCTCTCCCACTTCAGCTGGTGACTGCACCTGGCACTAGTGCCCAGGCCGGACCCCCCTCCGGTGGCCCTGTGCCACCTTCGGGTGGAAGCGCTGCAGGGGATGGGGCCCGTCCCCCCTCTGCAAGTGTGGCCGGAGGGTTTCGTCCACTCACCCTCCACTGTGTCCGGTCTGTGGTGCGAAGGGAGATCCAAGACACTGTTCTTGGGCCCCTACGCCAGCTTGAGGCTCGTGTGGCACAGCTAACGGCCCCGCCCGTTGCCCCGCCTACACAGCCCCCAGCACAGCCCTGTCCTGGGCTGTGAAGGAACAGTGGCAACTGCCTATGGGTGGGGATATCAGTTCCACTGTTGCCATCTGTGGGCTCATGCATCTTGGAAATCCCAACCTCCGTCCCAGTCAATTGTGTAACCCCCCCCCACGTGTGTCATACACCGCCCTGTATCGTCTTGTCTGTCTTGTCTGTTAACCTACCCAACCTACCTCCCCAGCTATACCGACTTCCTTCACCTGACATACCACTCTCACCTGAAAAAAAAAGGGCACTCTGTACCCACAAAAATTACGCCCCATACATAGCTGTCCATGTCGCACACATGTCTGCTTGACATTGAAACAGTTAATTACAATTGGCTCTACAACAAATATTAATGTTGTCCTGACACCTCTCTCAGGGGTGAAAGGTTTCCAATTTCTCACCAAAATACATGGAAATGCACAGCTGTTGCTGCCAAAGACATGGGCATCTATGGGCCTTACCTACATCCCTCCTGCAAATCCCACGCTTGTTTCCCTACTGTCTTACCCTCTTTGTGACCCCTTTTTCACCACTTTCCTGTCACCCCTTTTTCTTTTCTTTCAAAGAAATTAGTGCGGGTGTGCGCTTGTGTTAGCGGAGCTCACCGTCAGTGCGCATGCATGAGCTCCGCGCAAACTAGCGCAGACCTGGTTTTAAGTGCTTAAAAGTGCCTTTATGGCATTTTGATTGACAGGTCCTGTACTCATTTTGAAAGTCTGGAAAGAAAAATAAATACCCACTGTCAGTCTTGAACCCAGGACCTTGGTAACATTAGTCTGTATGACCTACCACTAAGCAATGCCAGCTTTACAAGAATGCAGTGCTAAAATAAATATAACATGTAATAGTAGGAATCAGTATAAAGGCAATATAGGAGATGTACTATCCAAAGCATGTCAGGTAGAGTTTTAATGGCCAAATTACTGGATTCCCATACTAGTTCAATGTTAACAGAAACAGCCCTGCTACCTGTTAGCTTGTACATAATAACGTAAGGTAATGTACATATGTGAAGGTATGTATATCTACACATACATATATATAAATATATATTACTACATATGAAATATAGTTGTAGGTCTCAGTAGCCATACACACTCACTACAGGAAACAGTGAACATAATTGCAGCAACCTGAATCTGCAACACAGCCTGACCCCTGTGTGACCTACTTACCCTTCTAACTGCTTAAAGGTGGCCTCAGCACTTTGATTGACAGGTCCTGTACTCAGTTTGAAAGTTTGCAAAGAAAAATAAATTCCCACTGTCAGTCTCAAACCCAGGACCTTGGTAACATTAGTCTGTATGACCTACCACTAAGCCATGCCTGCTTTACAAGAACACAGTGCTAAAATAAATATAACATGTAATAGTAGGAATCAGTATAAAGGCAATATAGGAGATGTACTATCCAAAGCATGTCAGGTAGAGTTTTAATGGCCAAATTACTGGATTCCCATACTAGTTCAGTGTTAACAGAAACAGCCCTGCTACCTGTTAGCTTGTACATAATAACGTAAGGTAATGTACATATGTGAAGGTATGTATATCTACACATACATATATATAAATATATATTAATACATATGAAATATAGTTGTAGGTCTCAGTAGCCATACACACTCACTACAGGAAACAGTGAAGATATATGCAGCAACCAGAATCTGCAACACAGCCTGGCTCCTGTGAGAACTACTAACCCCTTTAACTGCTTAAAGGTGCCTCCAGCACTTTGATTGATAGGCCCTATACTCAACTCAAAAGCAGAATATGAGCATACTAGTAGGCCCTACCAAAAGACCATTGTAACACTAGTCTGTATGACCTACCACTAAGCCATGACTCTCATACAGGAATATAGTGCTAAATAAGTGGAACATGTAATAGTAGGAATGAAGATAAAGGCAATATAGTATGTCTACTACCCAAAGCATGTCATGCAGACTTTTATAGTCCCAATTACTGGATTCCCATACTAGTGTAGTGTTAACAGAAACAGCCCTGCTAATTGTTAGCTTGTACCCAATAATGTCAGCTAATGTACATATATGAAAGTATGTATATGTACACATATATATATATATTCATATAGCAATACATATGACATATAGTTGTAGGTGTCAGTATGCATACACACTCACTACAGGGAACAGGCAAGATAAATGCAGCAACCTGAATCTACAACACAGCATGAAGCATGGGAGATGTACTAACCTTCACACTCACAAAACACTGTCAACAGCATACCAGCATGGTCCACGCCCTACAATCTGAAAGGGCAACGCCTATCTCACATACCCTTTTATAGCAGTGTCCTGAAATCACAGTGAGACATGCAATCAGTACACGCCCAGCTGCATGCAATTAGCAAATGCTGCCTTACAATTGGTGCAGAGGCCATCACATGGACCTATGCAGATACCTACAAAAGCATTGAGTACCCACACTACACTCACGCAATACATTCATTGCACAAACACTACGGAGAGAGAGAGAGAGAGAGAGACAGAGAAAACAACCAAACAAATATTAGGACTGCCAGCAGCAAAAGCAGCAGCAAGCAGCAAGCAGCAAGCAGCAAGCAGCAAGGAGCAAGCAGCAAGCAGCACCACTGGCACAGCAACAGCTGCCACAAACACAGGTAATGCAAAGTAGCAGGTTAATCCTGTGTATACTGTGACACCTCCAAATGTATCATAGTTCACTATCTATAGGTATGTCCATGAGATAGGTTGTGTGTACATAGTCCTGAAATATAAACATATGTAATATTGTTGTACATGTGGCCCATACCTAACACTTCCATAGCTTAGAACACAAGGCCAGTTGTGCATATGATGCAGTAGTTCCCAGGGTCAGTAGAGGTTCCTCCTCATTGGTGTGGGACCACTGTGTATGTATGGCACTGTTCAGGTACATATCCTGTAGTATGGCCAGGGATTAATATCAGTCTGTCATGTGGTGCTATGTCCTCCAGGGGTGAATGTAGCACACATCCAGGGATACCATTTCGTAACAGTGATGATATGTGTTCTGCAATGATGAGGGTGGCTCTCACCTGGACATGTGAGAGGATAGGGAGGTTACAGTCATCTGGGATAACTAATACCACATGTGTAGGAGAATGGGGGGGGGTACCTGCACCTAAACTGTCTGCAACAATGTTGCCAATATCTGTGCATTTGGTGAATGTGAAGCATCTTAACACTGCAGACAACAGATGCCTTCCCGTCATGTGAATCTGCCCTGTGCTGCAGTAGCCTCCTACTATTGTTATACAATATGCCTGTATCTGTAGTCCACTGGACAGGATTAATACGTGGTGTGCAGTTGTTCTGGGTTAGATATGTGTGTGCACAGTACATGCAGTATGTGGGATGTCTGTGGTAAGCATATGCAAAGGTGCTGGCGGTGTGTGTTGTGGCTTCCACTGGCCCAGTGGGATGCATGGATAACATCACTGTCATAACTACTGAATAACTGTGTAATTACATGCATTCATAGCAAGGTAGTGTACTGTGCTTGTGGTGTTGTTCGGATATGTATATCCAGGCTGAGTAATGTGTGTCCACATCACAGGGTTGGATGGCAGCACACATCCAGTATGTACAGATGAACACCCAGAATGTGTCAGACGTGTCACCTGTGCAGAAGTATCTGGCCATTACCTGTGCATCCCCCACAACACACACACATGCAACATATGGCAGAAGTACTATAGCAGTACACACATGTTCATAGGTTCATACTAGGCTATTTGCCCTAGGGCATTGGTAAGCCTAGTAGAATGTGTTTGTCTTTTGCCACCCAATTACAAGTTATGCTGCTATGCCCTTGTCCGACGTTAGTATACTGTGCCTCTGTCTAACAGTGACATAGAAGTGATACCTGGGGTACAACTATGATCTCCACCCACTCATCCAGATTCCTATGGAAGAGAGTCAATGAGGGACTCTGCCTAACCAGTAGTGTGAGCTCATTACAGAGTGAAGGGAGCCTCTCGGTTAGGAATATGCCCCTCCAGCATGTCCAGGTATGTCAGTGCTGAGGTCCAGCTCTCCTGAGCATGTGGCTGTATGGGACTCTGATTGCCTGAGGTGCAGCACGTTCATTACTGCTAGGTAGGACATGGCTGTATATGGCACGCACAGATTGCCTCTGAACAGGCAGTATGCCACTGAGTCCAGCTGGATTCACTTTACCTGGGCAGCATATGACATCTGTGTGAGCCATTGCATCCCCTTGATGATGTACTGTTGTCCTGTACCAGTTGCTGTAGGTGTCTGGTTAGGTACATCCCAAAAGGTGCATTGTACGCAATTATAGGCCTGATGATGGATGAGTAAAGAGGCACAATGACCTCCCCTGCCATACATGTGAATCCCTCATGATTAGCTGGGCTATATAACATGTCTGTCAATCCACGTTGGCCATGTGGTAGACAAATGACAGACCGCTACCATGTTTCTTCCCCAGGTCCCCAACTACGTCTTCTGTACTCAATGGCCTAACACCTATGTTGTACTGTGCCACCAATGTGGAGGCGTGGGAATCTACATTGAATACTGATACTCCCCCTCCCTTGTTCAAGTGTTGGGGCCGACAAGAATGGTAACAGCTATAACGTGGTAGTACTGGTGTGCTCCTGTGAAGCCTGAAACAGGTTCATGTTACTGCACAGATATCGATGTCCAGAATGCTAGGTAGGGTTTTGAGTGCATGCATCCTTAGGTCTAGACATCCAGTGTTGAGTAGCATCGCTCTTACTTCCTCATCCTTTGTGATACAAATGGATGTGGGATTGCCTTATGAGCCTTGCCTAATACAGGCACTATGGGTGTAGCAGGAGGCTCCGCCAAATGTCAATAGGACTGTGGTGACAGGTGCAAGCTGTCCCTAGCAAAGCATACCACCCCAAGATGGCAGGCATTGGCACACCTGTGAATGACACCAATATGTCAGTCAATTGTTGGAAGGGATCATCGTGCCTTGATATTGTGGTATCGTTCTAGGTGAGGGTAGGATGCTACTCAAGGTCAGGGTCAAACTTTCTCGGGCTACGTGCTCAGAGAGCTCTGTAATGTCTCATGTCATGTAGTCCAGGGAGGAATGTGTCAGGCCATTCACAGCAGCATGGACATTGACTGAGTCATACCTGTACCTGCCTTGGGGTTACCTGAGTGTTTGTGTTATGTGGCAGGTCATAGTGCCTGACAGGCTGCACACCGTGACCCTCACCTCGTTAAGCCTGGTGAACGTGATGTGAGTGTGCCTGATGATAGAGGTACCTAGTACAGGTGTATGAGGTGTGTTGTTAACTGTTAATGGCTGTGAGTGTTCAGCACATTGGCTTTGTGTGATATGTGTTGCACATGTTCGTTTATGTGGTAGTGGTTGCCTGGATGTCTGCTTAGGAGGTCTCTGCTGCATAGGCAGAGCTGTGGTCCGAGCCTACAAGTATGATCATGTGTGATCATATGTTAGGTCTGCTGTTGTGGTAGGTCTACGTGAGACTGGAAGTGTAGTGAGTGGTCCCCTTTGCCACCTGACTGGTTATGGCGGTATTGAGTAGACAGAGCCTAGCCTCCAGTCTGGTATATGGTTGCATCACTCACATGAGTTTGAATTTGTTGTTTGGAGGAGGTGGTTGTCTGTGTACATGCATCTGTTCTAACATTGTCTCTGGAGTACCACACTCACCAGCTGGACTGGGGAGGGAACTGACAACTGACCTCTGGACATGCTAGAATACTATTGTGAATTCTGTAATAATTAATGATTGAAAACAAGGTCCAGTGGGGAGTGTGGGTGTACTGACATTACCTACAACTGCTGACTGATATAAAAGCGTCAGTGAGCAAGTGCCAGGTAACCTAAGTGCAATGTGTCACAATTAAGTAAATGCAACAATGACAAGCAGTCACTTGTTGTCATGTGTAACATGGAAGTACGTACAGTAAGCAATGCAGATATCAGTAGTGAGTCACAGATGTGTTGAGAAGCTGTGTACTATGTGGAAGTAGCATACCAGTGAAATAACAAGCTAACAGATAACAAGCATATAAACAAAGGTAGATCCAGGAGGCCTGGATGTAGTGTTTGCTACAACAAACAAGGTGTAGCAATGTCAGTAAGATACAGCTCAGATATGCAGGCACTGTAAACCTGAAACCAGATGTCCCCAGCTATGAATGGCAGAGTACAGCCTATTGTCACACACGAGTGCAGACCACAAACCTCGTTAATGTTAAATAACTGGCCTGAAGGCCAACTGCCCATACCAGAAGTAATACACTTGTACACTGGGCCCACAATCAGCAGTTCCCAACTTCAATGGATGAAAGATGTGTCCTGCCACCACAGTGCTTGCCACCAACCTCCCTAATGTAAAACAACCGGTCTGAAGGCCAAGTACTTAGTACAAATGACATAGAATGATAGCTACACTGTAATCAAGTTTTAACCAAGCAGTAATAAGTAGAAGTTAACACTCCCTGTATAGAATGTGTACCATGTATTGTTGAGATACTATGCTGATAACCTGTTTGTGTACCTTTCCAGACAGACATGGCACCAAAAAGGAACCCTGCCTACTCTGCTGCAGAGGATGACGTGATTCACCAGAGCCTGGTGCGTGACTATGCCATCCTGTTCTCACGCACCACCCAGAATCAGCAGGAGAGGTCTGCACTGTGGCAAAACCTCGTTAGCAGGATAAATTATGTTGGCATGCATGATAGGACATATGAGCAGGTGAGACATCACTGCAGTGATTTGATAAGAAATGTCCGCCAGCGTGCTGCAGATATCCGCAGGCAACAGGTTGCCACAGGTGGGGGGGGTGGCCACACATCCCCCCCTCACCAGACAGGAGGGGCTACTGCTAAGTGTTGTGGATCCAGCCCCAGAACAACAGCAACACTCATGCATCCTGATGGAGGTTGGATCCACACAGCAGCAAGACAACGAGCGTGCAGGTAAGATGCCATATTCATTTATTGTTATTACTTTTACATTTGTTGACCCAGATAGTCTAGCTGGATATAAGTCCATTTTCAGTAGAGGCCTGTGGAGAAAAGCTCCACACATAACGTAATAAAGGCAGACAGACAAGTTGTTAATACAGACAGCCAACATAATAGAATTGTACACCAGCCTGTTAATTAAATCAACATACATGTAAGGAAGTCAAACAGTTTAGAGTCATACACAATGTACCGTTGGTTTCAAAGCAATCCTACCTAAAGCATAATGGTTATGCAATAAGGCAAAAGCCATATACATAATAGTTAGGGCTCAGAAGGGTAGAGAAGTAGAAGGAGTATGACAGATACAATGATATGGAAGAGGCAGGAGTCAAGAAGGGAAGTGAGGAAAAGAAGGAAGACAGTCAAGAGGAGGTGGGAGGGATGGGAGAAGTAGGTCAGAGCATAGAAGGACATCAAGGTGAAAGAAACAGGGTAGAAGCTAGTTTCTATGCACAATGAGGGGTTAAAGGTGAAGAGAGGGTAGGGAGAGGGACGTTAGCCTGGACTCCAAGAAGAATAAAGCCAGTGGTTTTGGAAGTACAGTTTGAGTTGACGTTTGAAGAGAGGTAAGGGTGAGATTAGAGTTAACTCCTGGTATGTACATATGACTGTTCTGTACGCTGTTACTTCATGCACGCATAAGGTGTGCATGTGGTATGTATCTGTCATCATGATATATATACAGACATGATGTGCAGCTGATGTGTATAAGGGAACTAGTGTACTACTGTACTGTATCATGTGCAAAACGAATGGCACACATGTGCCCACTGACATTACTCTCTTCACACTTCCAGGTCCCTCCCATCTAGCAATGAGGCAGGCCATACATGCTGGTGAGTCTTTTAACATTATCTGTAAAACAATTTATAAAACTAGGAAGAGTAGTGTAACTCTGTAGTAGACATGCTGGTGACTGTGTTCACAATAACTGTAATTGACAGGTAGTAAATTGAGTAGTGTAACACGGTACTGATGTGTGTGTTTACTGTGGGGTGTGCATGTGTGCAAGTGTGCCTGTGCCCAAGTGTGCATGTGTGTTAGTGTCCATGAGTGCATGTGTCCATTTCTGAATGTGTGCATTAGTATTGAAGTGCATCTCTGTCAAATATGTATTGAGACTGTAATCTGTGTTCCATGTTTTCCTCCCGTAGGTTCTGGTGCTGCTCTGGTGACCTGCAGCAGGGAACCTGAATCTTGTGCCCCAGGTACTGATGATGATGAAATGTCTGTAATGGTGCAGGAAGGTGTGTCTGGGTCCACCATTGGTCAGCCAATTGACAGTACACAGCTTTCAACCCCGTCAATGCGCACAGTCATCCTGCCGTTGCATCCTTTGTCACCATTGTCCCTAGGTGATGGACAGTCAGCAGTGGGCATAGATCAGGGTAATGTGGTACCTGTGGTACATGCATCCCCACAAGGCAGCCATGAGCAGGGGCCTCCAATGGTACCATGCAGACAGTCGCCCATGGGTTCTCGTGGGGGCATCCGTGGCCGTACTGCCTCTGGCCGACGTGCCCAAGGAGGTATGTCAACCTCCACTATGTTTAGAACTGTCATGCAGGCACAGGCACATATGGAAAGATACACCAGACAGGGTCTGAGGGAGCTGAGAGCATGTCGCACAGCCATGACAGACGGCATGCGTGATGTTGCGAATGCTATCCGTAACTTCACAGATGTCGTTGACAGACGTTGTGGGGGCATAGAACAGCTGTTCCACAACCAGATGTCCATGGGCCAGGGTGATGGTGTGCATTTGCGATGTCGATGTGGCCATATGCCAGCAAGAGCACCAGCTGGCAGTGGCCGCGGATGACAACAGGCCCACTCGCGCGCCTCAAGTGCCAGCACCAGCCCCAGCAATGCTGGGTCTGTGCTGTCATCAAGACGCCCCAGGAGGCCACGTGCACGTGGCTCTGGACAGTCCCAACAGGGAACTGTGTCCAGTCAACACACCCCTGCTTCCGATGACAGTGCCCAGTCTGGGTTAGTACCGGATATGGCCCGTAGCACCCCTGCCAGGCACAGGTACCGTGTCCGTGCCCACAGACACTGATCTGGATGACCTGACAGGTGCAGTCTGTGGCTGTCCACAAAACCCTGTACATGGCAGCCATTATGTGGGACTGTGTGCCTGCTTACACACATGCAGAAACCTAACACCTAGGGCAAACACATACACACACACACTGCACCAACAACGGTCCACCCTGTACTGCTGCCCCTCACAAACACACATACACACACATGCCAATTGGTGTTACCAGTGGCCGGCTTGGGCATACCTAACCCACACCCTGTGCATATGATGACACTGTGCCACCTCCTGCATACTACAACATCGGTGCAGGTAAAGGTAAACATGTTGCTGATGCACAGGGTGACTACATAGATGTGTATAAGTAGTAACATGTTGGTAACTGTTGACTGTTGCAGTATAATTGTGTGTATATCCCAGCAGTCCTGCTGCAGTAACTGTATGAATGTCCTCAATTGTTATCTGCACCCATACTACTTAACAAAGTGTACCAGCTGCACACCATCACATGCTAACATTGACTATGGCAATGCGCATCTTGTGCTGTTATGTAGATTCAGCTACATGTATCTGTTCTGTCACACATGCATTTATACACACCCTGCTACCCACACACATGCACACGCTCACCTGCCATTCCCATTATTTATAACCCTACATGAGTAGCTGTTGATACATGACAGGTACACATTTGAGAAGTGCACTATGTTGTTTACTACTGGCATCCCCTTCTCTACCTGTACTCACAGGGTGCAGGGAACCTCATCAGTTGAAAGATGTAATGTGCATCAGGTACTGTAGTACCCTGATTGCCACATCAAACATGTTTCCCATATGGAAATGCACACACAGACACATCCCACATCCACACACTTGCCACATTCAGGCTTCAGAACACTATCTAGGTATATTCGGGTACATGTACGTGTTACAGTAGCATGTAACACTATACTGAGTACTGGCAGTTAGTTGTCTTGTGTCATGTTGTCTGTATAGAATAAAAGAATTGTTTGATTATCCTACTCCGTTTTGTGGACATTACTTGAAGAAGTGTTACCTTACATGTGTTATCAGTACCACCACCTTCTGTTTTGTAGTTTTGTTTGTATAGGGTGCTATCAACATCACTGCTTGTTAAGGGTAATGACCACCCTGCAGTGCATAGCCCCATGTGGCAAAAGCCACATCCCACCCCATCATTGTGCACACACACTAACCCCACCAACAGTAAAACACATACTTTCCATTTGCAAGATTCAAACCCATACCTAACTGTGCAATGACAGTAGAAACAGACACATTAGCAGAGTGTGCTATTTGCAGTACTTGGAGAAATCTTTACTAATGCTGTACTTAGAGGGTGCTGACATCATCTGTGTGTAGGAGGAGGGATGTGCACCCTGTAGTGTGTTCTCCCAGTTGGCAAAAGGCAGTTAACTCTCCCAGCATAGTGCACACACATAAACCACACATACATTCCCTTTGCAGGATTCAAACCCCTACCTAACTACGTTATGACACTGAAGAAAGATGCATTAGCAGAGCGCGCTATGCAAATTACTGGAGGACTTTACTACAGGTGATATAGTTATACAGTCCTGACATCATCAGTGTTTCAAAAGGGGGATCTGCATCCTGTACGATACTGTCACAGTTGCTAATAGGGACATTTCCCACACACACATCGATGTGTTTGAGGTTTGCATATGTGGGGGATCCAGAACTCCAGTGTGATTAGTATATGGTTTGATTGCAACAATGAGGGATATACTCCCAGTGGTGAGCAGTTTGTACTCATGTTTGTGAAGATCAGCTCTAGTATATCTGACCCTCTTGTGGGAAGGTTGGTTACCTGTTCCATAGCCAAAGAATGTCTGATCAATGGGAACCTTAGAGCTTGGGTATTGTGGCTTGTGTAATGTTCACAGTCTATGTTTGGGTAGCTGGCATCACCCAGTATGATGGTGTTTGCAGAGTAATCTAAACTCTCCTGTGTCAGCATGAAGGCTGTGTGGGAGTCCTGAGTTTGAGAGGGTGCTGTAAGAGCTCCTCTGTGTCTCTTTCCATGTGGTCCAGGGAGGTACGTCTCAGGTTGTTTGCACCAGCATGGACAATGTCTGCCTCATAGCTGTACTTGCTGTGGAGTGACCTGTGTGCCTGTGTTATGTGGCACATTCTATCACCCAACAGGTAGCTGACTGTGACCCTCACCTTGCTCTGTCTGGAGGCGGCACGCCTGTCAACAGCTCATGTCAAGCAAGTGCACACCCCTCATAAATGATGTGGAAACCTTCAAAGGCCCAAGGCCTGTTGAAAATATGGACCAGACTGCAGATACCTGTATAGAGGCATTCAGTGGACACATTCAGGAATGCATGGATCATGAAGCCACATATGAAAGCATGACCCAATTCTCCAAAGGCAGATGTCCTGGGCGGACACCAGCCATAAACACACTATACAATAGAAGGATGACACCACTACATGATACAACAACCTCCCAAAATGTGAAGGCACCACTGATGAGTACTGGAAGACAACTACAGGCACCCATATGATTGTCTAAGGCCATCTTTGAGAGAGGATTCCACAAGCCACTGAGGATAATCACAAGGCTGCCTGTAGTTATGTTAGTAACCTGGGTGGTACTACCCAGATATGCTCAGAGGTAATCCATGATGTCACACAAAATACAAAACACACAGACATTGCCATCATCCTAGTGGACAGGTTCAATGCTGCCTTCTCTCCCCACCACACCAAAAGGGCAAATATGTCTCGCAGCACAGTGCTTCCCCCCCTGACATCACAGATGCTCAGGTAAGAGATGCCCTTCCCAAAGCAATAAACACTGCATCAATGCGACCAGACAGTGTCCCAGGCTGTGTCCTACATGAACCACAAGAAGAGCTACACCCAGACATAACACCACTGTTCAATCCCAGCCTTAATACACGATATGTGGCCAGAGAGTGGCATACAGCAACAGTGGTCCCTCAACATTCAGGTGGTGCCGCCACGGATCCTGGACACTACTCGCCCCATATGTCTGACTAGCTTTGTCTGCAAAGCTATGGCAAGGATCATCATGAACCTCACATATCTAGATATTGTGGACCTACAGACATGTCACCATACACAGTTTGGCTTTGTCAATGGCAAATCCTGCCTATCAAACCTGTTTGATTTCTTTGAAACAGTCACCAAGGCCACTGTCAAGGGGTAGGAGGTCCACACAGCCTACCTGGACCTTGCATAATCCTTGGATACAATACCCCACTTGTGCATTCTAGGGAAGCTCACCAGTGTACATATTAACCCCTATGTCACTATGGGTATTGCACAGTGGCTCAAGGGCAGAACACACATGGTAGAATTGCTGGAGCCATGTCAGCCTCCAACCTGGTACAGGTGGTGTCCCACAAGGCACAGCCCTAGGAGCTGCCATGTTCATTATATATTTGTCATAGGTACAGGCCAACATGGAAGTACTGTGGCTCAGCAAGTTGCAGGTGACTGCAGACCGAACACCATAATCAACTCACCAGCTAGCACACGCATCCTCCAAAAGGGACTCTTGCAAACACACGACTTGTGCCACAGCCATGGCCTCAACGTGAATGACAGAAAGAGTATAGTCATCCCCTTTGTCAAACACTAAGTGACCACAACGTACCACATATGTGTTAATCCAGTAAGTGCAGACCAAGGAATTATGGACCTTGGGGTACACAGGTTGATAGCATTCTACCATTTGACAACAACATGGACAAAGTGGTTAGGTAAGCATGTTATATGGGTCACATCATCATGGGATCCACATGTAGGCCAGGGGAGGACATTGTGCCCCTTTACTCATCCCTCATCATGCCCATAATTTACTATGATGAACCTGTTGGCATGCACCTTACCAGACACCTGCAGCAACTGGAGCTACCACATATGTACCTCGACAAGGGGATCAAAGTGCTCAAACAGATGCCACATACTGACTGGTTAAAGTAGCAGCAGCTCTACTCAGTGACATACTGCCTCTTCATAGGCAATCTGTGCCTGACATAGAAGGCCAGGTCATACCCTCACTTAATGGCCATGCTGCATCTCAGAATATCCAGATCCCACCAGGATACACGCTGGAAATACTTGAACCTCAGGAGTGATATACATAGGACATGCTGGAGGGCACATTCACAACTCAGAGGCTCCCTTCATTCCTGATTATTATCCCAATAGAGGTTAGGCAGACTGACTCAGTGACTATCTTCAAGAGTGATATTAATGACTGGATGTGACATTGTAGGGTTACCCTGGGTATCACTTATGTGTCACTGTGAGAAAGAGGCACAGTATACTAACCTTGGAAAAGGGCATAGCAAGACAGATTCACAATGCATGTTGAAAGGCACACACATTCTGGCTAGGTGGATACATGCCCTGGGCAGATATCCCTGTACGAACCTATGGACCTATGTCTCTTTTTCACCATTGGCCCTATGTGCTGTCAATCACCAATGTAATCTCAATACCTGGTAGCATGTGCCAAGGTCAGTTGTCAGTCACCTCTATGGTACAGTTGTGGAATATGTGTGTCATGTAGTAATGTCACAGCTGCCACATGTACACAGTCAACCCTATCCCTACCCATGGATGTACATCACATGTATGAGATGGAAACACATGGCCAAACTGTAACAACAACATACAAGTCAGTCAGATGCATGGACACATATGACTCAGTCATTGTCCATGCCACCACAGCTGATGTGGGATGTCGCTCACTGGGATACATGATAGGGAACATGGAAGGGATCACTGAGCAAGTGACACAGGCTGGTAGACCCCTGACCTTGGTTGGCATCAGACCCTCACCAGGGATTCTGACAAATTACTGAATGCTAATGAATAAGTGTAGCTACAACACCCTAGCTGAATGGTTCTTAGCATGCAGTCACTGCATTGCTATGGAATACTGTCTTACCACTCCCACAACAGGTGAAAACATGCAGCTCCTGTACATCAACAACATGTAGACTTTATGCCCCAGACCAGGTGTGCATCCCTCAGTACTAGGCTGATAGCATCTACATCTCACACTGTATATACACATCCCACATGCAGCACCTGCACAGAAGACCACGGTCATAATGTTACCCTGTGCAAATACCATGTATTCACATGTGGCAGGCATCACACATGGTAACTATTGAAAATCACAGGTACATATGTGTATTTGGCACACACATACATCATGTGTGCATTGCCATAACCGGTGTAATCAATGTCATGCATTATTGTGAGTGACAACCCACACACATGGGCATTCTGTGTGTGCACAACACACGTGGCATGTCTGTAATCAAAAGCCATACATAATTGTGATATTGTTTAGAAAGGGGTATGTGCATCCTGTAGTGTGTTTTCCCAGTTGCCAAAAGGGATATATCAATCATACACGCTTACCCCTCTTCACACACACTTGCTGGATTCAAACCCCTACATAGCTATGTTATGACACTAAAGACGGACGCATTAGCGCAGCGTGCTATTCGCATTATTAGGAGTTTTCCTTTCCCCTGATATACTTATAGGGTGCTGACATCATCAGAGTTTAGAAAGTGGAATGATCATCCTGTGGTGTGTTTTCCCAGTTGCCAAAAGGGATGTTTCTTTCATACACACTTACCCCCTTCAAACACACTTGCCACCTGCTGGATTCAAACCCCTACCTAGCTATGTTATGACACTAGAGACGGACGCATTAGCACAGCGCGCTATTCGCATTATTGGGAGTTTCCCTTTACCCTGATATACTTATAGGGTGCTGACATCATCAGAGTTTAGAAAGTGGAATGATCATCCTGTGGTGTGTTTTCCCAGTTGCCAAAAGGGATGTTTCTTTCATGCATACTTACACACACACTTACCCCCTTCATACACACTTGCTGGATTCATACCCCTACCTAGCTATGTTATGACATAATAGAGATGGACGCATTAGCACAGCGCGCTATTCGCATTACTTGGAGTTTTCTTTTCCCCTGATATACTTATAGGGTGCTGACATCATCAGAGTTTAGAAAGTGGAATGATCATCCTGTGGTGTGTTTTCCCAGTTGCCAAAAGGGATGTTTCTTTCATACACACACACTTAACCCTTTCACACACACTTGCCACCTGCTGGATTCAAACCCCTACTTAGCTATGTTATGACACTAGAAACGGACGCATTAGCACAGCGTGCTACTCGCATTATGGTGAGTTTTCCTTTCCCCTGATATACTCATAGGGTGCTGACATCATCAGAGTTTAGAAAGTGGAATGATCATCCTGTGGTGTGTTTTCCCAGTTGCCAAAAGGGATGTTTCTTTCATACACACTTAACCCCTTCACACACACTTGCCACCTGCTGGATTCAAACCCCTACATCGCTATGTTATGACATTAGAGATGGACGCATTAGCACAGCGTGCTATTCGCATTACTGGGAGTTATCCTTTCCCCTGATATACTTATAGGGTGCTGACATCATCAGAGTTTAGAAAGTGGAATGATCATCCTGTGGTGTGTTTTCCCAGTTGCCAAAAGGGATGTTTTTTTCATATACACTTACACACACACACTTACCCCTGCTGGATTCAAACCCCTACCTAGCTATGTTATAACACTAGAGATGGACGCATTAGCGCAGCGCGCTATTCGCATTACTGGGAGTTTTCCTTTCCCCTGATATACTTATAGGGTGCTGACATCATCAGAGTTTAGAAAGTGGAATGATCATCCTGTGGTGTGTTTTCCCAGTTGCCAAAAGGGATGTTTCTTTCATACACACTTACTCCCTTCACACACACTTGCCACCTGCTGGATTCAAACCCCTACCTAGCTATGTTATGACACTAGAGAAGGACGCATTAGCACAGCGCGCTATTCGCATTACTGGGAGTTTTCCTTTCCTCTGATATACTTATAGGGTGCTGACATCATCAGAGTTTAGAAAGTGGAATGATCATCCTGTGGTGTGTTTTCCCAGTTGCCAAAAGGGATGTTTCTTTCATACACACACACTTACCCCCTTCACACACACTTATCACTTGCTAGATTCAAACCCCTACCTAGCTATGTTATGACACTGTAGACAGATGCATTAGCACAGTGCGCTATTCGCATTACTGGGAGTTTTCCTTTCCCCTGATATACTTATAGGGTGCTGACATCATCAGTGTTTAGATGATGGAATGATCATCCTGTGATGTGTTTGCCCAGTTGCTTCTCTTTTGCCTTTCACTTGACAGACCACCTCACACACACTTGCGATTCAAACCCTACCTAACTCATGTTATGACACGACTGCGGCAGGACAACAGCAGCGGGCGCTATTCGGATTATTGAGAGAATCCTTTTCTCCAATATACTTATAGGGTGCTGACATGATCAGTGTCTAGAAAGGGGGATGAGCATCCTCTGGTGTGTTTTCACATTTGCTAGGAGTAACATTTGGACCAAGTGTGTGAGCATGCCCAGTTCAGCCTTCCCATGGCATGTTGTGTGAAAGATGTCTCATTTATCTAAGTGTGTGAGCATGCCCAGTGTGGGCTTTACATATGTTGAACTCTGCAGCCCATCACATTTGTGGATGAGTGTGACCTTCAACAAATACCTCCAGTTTATGGTTGTGTGTTCTGTGCCATGTTGTGTAGTTACTGTCCAAATGCTTTTTGTGTGAACAAAACAGGGAGTATACTGTTCCTGCAGGTTTTGCATGGGATACTTTGCACACAATTGTCAACATCCGTTCATACTGACCTAACACTGTAGCACTGTCTAGTGTAGTGTTTCAGTACTTTCACTGTGGTGGTCAGTATCCTGGGCTTTAGTCCTATCACTGCTTTACATTTCCATAGTGTGCACAACAGCCTGGTTAGGGTCCAGTTGTGCACATCTGCACAAAGGCAGTGCCTCTACAGACCCTGGTAATTGGTGCCCCATAAGCTTAACAAGTGTAGTCTGCAAATCTATGGAGAGGATCATAATTGAGCTCATAAACAAAGATATAGGGGACATGCAGACATTGTACCCATCCCATTTTGGCTTGGTCAGGGGCAGATCATGCCTTTTGTACTGGGTTGACATCTTCAAATTGGTCACTTAGGCCATTGTTGGGGAAAGGCAGTCCATACAGCCTACCTTGGCCTTGCAAACACTTTCAACACAATACCCCACTCAGGTATTGTGGAAAACCCTAACAACTGAAATGTAAACCCATATGTCACAAGATGGGTTGCAAACTGGGTTAAGGACGGGACCCACAGGGTTAGAGTTGCTGGCACTATGTTAGACTCCAGGCTGGTCACAGGTGGTGTCACACAGGGCTCAGTCCTTGGCCCCATTGTTTGTCATGTACTTCCCAGAAGTACAGGCCAACATGGGAGGACTTTGGATGACAATGTTAGCAGATGACTGCACACTGGGCACCATAGTGGACAGTGCATCACACACAGATATCCTTCAGAAGGGACTCACAGTAACTGATAGCTGGTGCCAGGGCCATGGCCTGAAGTCAAAGTGCACAACATGTGTAGACATACCCTTCAGGAAAAGCAAGGTGACCCCAAGCTACCATATAGGTGGCAATCCTCTAAGCACAGAGGAGGTTATCATGGACCTGGGGACCCAGGTTGACAGTCGCCGTTCTTCTGAGACTCACATTGCTAAAGTGGCTAGGAAGACCTTCTACATTGCCCACCTGATCAGGATGGGATTCACATCCAGATCTAGTGGGTCATTGTTCCCCTGTACTCTTCACTTATCAGACCGGTGATTGAGTCGAATGCCCTATTCTGGCTGTATCTCACCCAACATCTGCAGCAATTGGAGACACCCTGACTGTCCCCCACCTAAAGGATCAAGGAACCACAACAGCTGGCATATGCTGCCAGATTGAAGACACTCACACTCTATTCACTCACATACCGTCTGCTTAGAGGTGACATGTGCCTGACATGCGAGGCCATGTCCAAACAGAGATTAATGGACATGCTCCACCTCAGAATCAGAAGATCCACCTGAACCACTAGTGCAGGTGACTTACACCTCAGCAGGGATGTATGTTGGACATGTTGGAGGGATGGAGTTCCATTTGAGGCAGAGCACCTTGCTGGCTGTGTTCAAGAGGTATCTTGACCTAATGCTAGTCGGAGAATGTGTTTGTGCATCAACACATTGTGGCGTGGTTGCCATGTCATATGTCTTGTTTAGTATACTGTGCCTCTGTCTACCTGTGACATAACATTGATACCCAGGGTAAACCTCCCATCTCCCATCCACTCATTAGGATTCCTGTTGAGGGGACTCAACCAGTGTCTCTATGGACAACCTGTACTGGTAGTTTACTCATGTGTGGGGGTGGCTTCTGTGTTTTGGATAATGCAGTACAGCCTGTCCTATATATGTCAGTGCTGGGGTTCAGGTCCCTCATGTTCATAGCTCCCTGCCATTCAGATTGTACAAGGTGCAGCATGTGCATTGATTCCAGCTTGGACATGGCTTTCTACATCAGGCACAGCTTGCATCTGGGTGGACAGCATGGCAGTGTGTGGAGCTGCACTCTGTTTAATCAGACTACACATTGCATGTGTTCCAGCTCTGTCATACTCCTGGTGAGGTACTGTTGTGGACTTTACAGGTGCTGGATGTGTGTGCATGAGGTACACCCCACAGGGGCTGTTGTGGTCATTTCTAATGCTGATGAAGATAACTGCAGAACCAGAATGACCTCCCCTTAGCTAGATGTCAGACAGCATGGACCATACAATCACAACTGAAAACAGGACCCTCTCCACAAAGGGAAAGTGTCCTGTCTGGTGGACCCCAGCCATAAACAAACTGTATGACGGATGAGGGTTACTAATGCAAGACAGAGCTACATCTCCAAAGGGAAGACAGCTGTGATCAGCACTAGTAGAAAGCTACATTATCTCATAAAGACATGCAAGGTCAACTTGGGGACATAAATCACCAAAGACAATGAAGGTAACCACACTGCTTTCTTCAGTTATGTCAGACACCTGGTTGTGAACCCTCGGATATGCTCAGAGTTGGTACACAACAACACTGACAGATATTGGCAACATTCCGGCGGACAGCTTCAGTGTGATTTACCCCTCCCTCACCCCAAAACAAGATAGTTATCACTGCTGTATGTAACCTCACTGTCATCTTGGATGTCCATGTGAGAGCCACACTCAGCAAAGACAAGTACACAGCATCCATGGGACCTGCTGGTATCTCCAGTTGCATGCTATGTGAACTCCAGAAGGGGCTGGACCCATATATACAACTGCTATTTAACCTTAGTCTTGCTACAGGATATGTACCTGAACACTGGCATACGGCAACAGTGGTCCCACTCCACAAAGGAGATGCCTCCACAGACCATGGCAACTACCACCACACAAGCTTAACCAGCCTTGTCTGCAAAGATATGGGAGGAGTCATGGAGCTCTTACACAGACACATTACTGACCTCTGGACCCTTGTTTCCACCTAGTTCAGCTTTGTACAGGGCAGATCCTGCCTTTTGCACCTTTGCACCCAAAAAGTACCTACCATGAAGATCAGGGTTCTTCAACACATGTCATATGCTTCCAGAATAGAGGAAGTCCAGCTTTGTTCAGTGTCATACCGCATACTTACAGGTGACCTATGCCTGACATACAAGACCATGTCCAATCAGGATTTGGTGGACATGCTCCACTGCAAGCAATCCAAATCCACTAGAGCCATGAGAGCTGAGTATTTGAACCTCAGCACATACATGTATAGGACATGCTGGAGGGACAGAGTCATAACTCAGAGGCATCTCACACTCTAGCAGAGTATCCCAGTTCATGTTTGACAGAGTCCCTCACTGACTCTCTTCAGGAGACATCTGGACAACTGCATATGAGACGGAGGCACAGACTAGACAGAGACACAGTCATGTTATTCAATTACGTAAGGGGGTCATAATGTGTCACTACTAAGTCAGAGGCACAATATTCAGAATCTATTCTGTACACTTATTACCACTATAAGGGGTGGCAATAGCCACATCACTATGGCTAGGCTTATACATGCACTAGGGCAGATAGCCTAGTAGTAGACTATGACACTATGAAACACCGGTGTATGTGTAGCTATTGTCAATCAAACAGTATGATGTGGTTTGGGGGGCTTGATATCTCCCTGTATTCCAACATTGTTTTGTCTATTCCTTCTAGCATGTCTAGGGATCAGTTGCTAGTGTCCTCTCCTGCTCAGCTAGTGAACCTGGGAATATTGAGGCACTGTTACACTTGCCTCATGTACACTGACAACCCTCTCCTTCTGCCATAAAACACACATACATGTGAGAGATGCAACTATATAACCAAAGTGGAGGCTGAGCTCTCTCAACATAGGACTAGCAAGACCAGAGAGAAGGTGAAGGTAACCACACACACATCACAAATCCAGTCTCACATGGCACTGTCACAACTTAAGATCATACACATAGACACACAGAGACACTCTCGAGGCTCTGATCAGAAGTCTACCAGAATGGCAGTGGCCACCACAGCAGACACTCACACAACTGCCTCCACAGGGCACAGCACATGCAACACATTGACCACAGAGTCGGTGTGCCAAACAGTCACAGCCCTTAAGGCCAAACACAATGCCAGACACACTTGTCATAGGTGACTCCATAGTCAGACACACTGATGTCCCACTCACCAGATCAGGTACAGAGGAGGTCACAGTAAGCTGCCTATCAGGCACTGGAATCCACCACATAATGCAAGCACTCAGGTCACTAAACTGCAAGTACAGGTCTGACCCAGTCATAATCCATGCTGGTGTGAACGACCTGAGATGTACCTCCCTGGACTACATGGAAAGAGACATAGAGGATCCCTCTGATTATGTAGGCCAGGCAGGTATGACCCTGACCTTGACAGTATCCTACCTTCACCAAGTATGATGCCACATAAACAGAGACAAGATGATCAGCTGTAATATTTTGCTTAGACTATGGTGTCATTCTAAGGGGTCCAATGTCTGTCTGCCTGGGATGACATGCTGGACAGGCCACAGTGATTTGCAAGGGACGGCTTGCACCTGTCACCCTGGGCTTCGGATTACAGATGATGCTCTTGCCACCTCCATTGTGCCTTTTTTATGCAAGATTCAGATTCTACACCTACCACCCTAGAACACAGTAAAGGAAAGACACTAAGGGTAATGCTGCTCAATGCCCAAGGTCTCAACCTCAAGCTGCACACACTCTATGCCCTTCTCAGTATGTAGCACATTGATGTCTGTGCTGTGCCTGAAACCTGGTTCACAGCTTCTGACAGCACCCTGGCACTATCGGGTGTTACCTCATATCATGCATTCCGGCACCAGCATCCCGACAACACCAAGAAGGATGGTGGGTGTCCATATTCATCAAGGACACCCTCATCTCATGGTTGGTGGCAACACACGATGCATCGGAGACCATCCAGGTGCCAGTGACGTAGGCAAGACTGCTCTGCAGTTTGTAGCATGTTACATGCCACCCGCTCAAACTCAGGTACCTCACACAGCTATCCTGCAAACACTGAAGGGGATAAATGTATCTCCAAACACCATCCTACTGGGTGATTCTAACTATCCACATATAGACTGGGATCACTAATCATACCACAACACTCTAACACAAAGGTTCCAAGAGTTCATACACTGAAATGCCATGGAACAACTGGTCCCAATCCCCTCAAGTGGAGGCAACATACTAGAACACATCATCACGAACATGGGGTCACACTGTTCAACACCAGACGTATACCCATCATTGGTGAGATCAGATCATGGACTACTCTCAGTGGGAGTCCACATCCCACCCACACCCCAGATGGGAAAAGAAACAGTGAAGACCTTCTCAAATGCCGACTTCACATTTCTGAGGACTGGTGTGGTCTCTTTCAAGGCCCCCAGGCCAGCGGACACCATTACCCAAGCCACTGTATCACTTAGAAATGCCTTCTACCAGCACCTCCAGGACTGCATGGATCAGGCAATCCCAAAAAAAAAAAAAAGACTCTTTGTACCACAGGCAAGCATCCAGTCTGGTGGACCCTAGCCATAAACAAGCTGTACAACACAAGGAAGGAGCTACTACGAGATAGGCGTAATCCGTGGAGGAAGACACCCCTGCTCATTGTGAGTAAAACACTGGGTTCCCCCATACAATCATCCGAGGCATGTTTTGAGAGTAAACCCACTCAGGACTCCAGGGACAATCATGAGGCCTTTTTTACCTATGTTTGAAACCTGGGAGGGAACTCCCAGATATGCTCAGACTTAGTTCAGAATGATGTTGATATCACTGCACCTACAGACATTGGCAACATACTGGCTGACAGGTTCAGTGCAGATTTCTCCCCCGCCACAACTGGAGGGGTATGTACACCAGAGGATTGTAGCCCCCCAAACATCTCCACTGCTGGGGTGGGAACTGCTCAATCCAAGGCAAAAAACACTTTATCCATGGGACCAGATGGTGTCCCCAGTTGTGTGCTCCATGAACTCAATGAGTAATTACACCCGCAGTTAGGGCAGCTGTTTAATCTTAGCCTCATCTCAGGATATGTTCCCAAGAGGTGGCATACAGCAATGGTGGACCCACTTCACAAAGGAGGTGCCTCCACCAACCCGGAAACTACCATCCCATCAGCTTGACAAGCCTGTTCTGCTAAGCTATGGAGAGGATCATAATGGGAATTCTAAATGAAGACATAGGGGACTTGCAGACATTGGATCCAATCCAGTTTGGCTTTGTCAAGGGCAGATCATGCCTTTTAAACTTGGTTGACTTTTCAAAACAGTCACCCAGGCCATTGACGTGGGCAAGGCAGTCCACACAGCCTACCTTGACCTGGCAAAGGCTTTCAACACAATACCCCACTCAGGTATCATTGAAAACATCACCAGCAATTGTGAACCCATACATCACAGCATGGGTTGCAAACTGGCTAAGTGACGGAACACACAGGGTCAAAGTTGCTGGTGCCAGTTCACACTCCAGAGCTGTCACAAGTGGTGTCCCACAGGGCTCAGTCCTGGGCCCACATTTGTTCAGCATCTACTTTTCAGAAGTACGAGCAAACACAGGAGGATTATGGCTGACAAAGTTTGAAGATGACTGCAAACTGGGAAGCATAGTTGGAAACCCATCTGACACAGACATCCTTCAGAAGGGTCTCATAGACACGGATAACTGGTGCCACAGCCATGGCCTTACATTAAACACTAAACAATGCATAGCCATACCCTTCAGGAAGAACAAGGTTACCACTACTTCCCATCTAGGTGGCAATCCTCTAAGCACAAAGGAGGTTATCAGGGACCTGGGCACCCAGGTTGACAGTGACCTTTTGTTTGACACTCACATTGCCAGGGTAGTTTGGAAGGCCTTCTACATTGGCCACCTCATCATGCAGTGATTCACATCTAGATCAAGGGAGGTCATTGTTCCCCTGTACTCATAACTCATCAGACCAATGATTGCATACAATGCCCCATTCAGATTGGATGGGCCCAAAAATTCCTCGACAGGAGGTGAAAGGGTCTCAAACATATTTCTTATGCTGCCCGACTGAAGGAATTCCAGCTGTATTCAGTTGCTTACCGTCTGCTCAGAGGTGACCTGTGCCTGACATACAAGGCTATGTCCAACCCAGAATTAATGAACATGCTTCACCTCAAGACCTCTACATCCATCAGAACTACAAGGGCAGGAGACCTAAACCTCAACACAGATATTAATAGGATGTGCTGGAGGGACAGATTCATCACCCAGAGAGTCCATATGCTGTGGAACAACATCCTGGTACATGTGAGGCTGAGCACCTCACTGGCTTTGTTCAAGTGAGATCTTGACCAATGGATGGGAGATTGCAGGTATACCCCAGGGATAACCTCAGTATCACTGCTTGACAGAGGCACAGCAAAATAATGGGCATATTATCCATCAACTTGCAGGGGTGGCAGAAGCCACAAAACTCTGGGCTAGGCTTATTAATGCCCTAGGGCAGATAGCCTAGTATGAACCTATGAACCTATGAACATAGGCCTGGGGCAGTTCCTGCTATTAGGACAGTGGTCTGCAGCAAGCTATATAGTAGTAGTCGGTTTTAGCCATTGGTTTTGACCATGGCTATTCCATGTTGCTTCTTGTTGTGGTACAAACATGGGTGTGTGGTTATCCATGCTATTTATTGCTAGTCACCCTCATTTTGTATCTTGTTCCATGTTTTTGCACATGTACATCACTGTATGACGTGCAGCTGTTTCCATGAGGGTCATATGCGTGGATATGGATGTTAGTTGGGGTCCTCAGGTGTGCATATTGTACATGATATTACATTACTTAACACATGGCATTCATGCCTCAGGTGGTGCTGCAGGGCCACCTCTGTCGGATACACATACTACACTCCCTGTGCGTTTGGAAGCAGGTTGTGTCATGTTAGGCATCCCTGTTACTGCATGAGTGAGTCAGAGCGGGTATCAGTCCCAGTGTTCCTACTGACCAAGCATATGTGCTATGCGTTGCCTCTTTGCCAAGGCCAGGGCATACTGGGCACGCCTCCTTCTGCCTACTGGGACAAGGTCAGGTTGTTCCTCCTCCAGTCACCCCTGCCTGTGGTGGCCTTGGCAATGGTGGGGGGAGGTTTGGCCCAGCCCTGTGCTGGTCCTGCTGCAGCTGTTTCCGCAGGATCATATTATGTAGCATAGCACATATCATGATAATTTGGGTACATGTAGTTGGTGTGTACTGCAAGGCTCCACCAGACGTGTCCAGACACCGGGACCATGACTTGAGCAGCCCAAACACACGCTCTATGATATTACGTGTTTGTGCGTGTGACTCATTATGGCGTTCCTGTTCAGGTGTGTGTGCATTTCTGATGGGTGTCATCAGCCACGGCTCAAGTGCATAACCTGCATCCCCCACTAGGTGTCCGTGTGGGAAGTCCCCATTGGCAAATGATTGGTACAGCTGCGTCAGATGCCAGATGTGGGAATCGTGGTAGCTCCCAGGGCAGCCAGCACACACATTCATTATTATGCCCTGGGCATCACACACGACCTGGCAGTTGATGGAGGGTATCCCTTGCGGTTAATGTAGGCTCTACCCGCTCACCGGCTGGTGCTTTGATGCGTATGCGTGCAGTCTATTGCACCCAGCACCTCAGGGTATCCGCTATTTGCTGGAAGAGGCGCATATTGCTGGCCACAACCTCACGGTCATTAGGGACATATATATGATCACTGACATGTGCTGACATGGCATCCAGGAACTGGTGCAGTACTCTGGAGGCTGATGCCTGTGATATCCCCATCATATCACCAGTTGGTCTCTGGAAGGTACCTGTTGCTAGTATTCTTAGGCCAACACATACCTTGGTTTCTACTGGGATGGGTTCCCCTCTGTTGGTTCTGTGTGTGAGATGTGGCCTGCACAGCTCAACAATCTGCTGCAGAAGGTCTCTGTCCACTTTGTAGCGCTCTACTATCTCCAGCTCATGTAACCCATGGTAGGTGACCCTGGGCCTGTATACTCTTCTCCTTCTCCTTCTCCTCACTCTGGGTTGTCTGTCAGCGTCTGCATTGTCACCACCCTCAGCAATTCGCCTATGCCTGATTATAATAGCCATGGCAGCCCCTAGCATTTCTGCTCTGAGTTCAGATTTTTTCAGTTTTCAATTCTGATAGCTTAGATTCTGGCAGTATCTCTTGTGAGAAACAGCCTGCACTGCTCTTTGTTGTGTTTTAAGTGCTGGGTTGGGCTTCTAGTCTGCCTGTGTAATTGCCTGCTTCTAATTGTTTCCACCAATTAACTTTAGTAGTAGCTTCTGGCAGTTTCCATGTATTTTAGTTGTTTCCTGTTTCCTCTCTGTTTCCTGAGGGGAGCAATGTGCACACCAGCTTAAACACGCTCACAGTCCTTAGCAGCGCACACATCCCTACACGGTGTTACACGCACACATCCTTACACGGTGTGATTTATGTTAAAACGCGCGCACACTGCCTTCAACACGTGCACGCCCGTGCAAACCGTTGTAAACAGTTTGCAACACGCTCCCACATGTTAAACCTGCCTTACGCAGCGGCGCGCAGCGCACGTATATCAAGAAAGTTTGAGTGTAGGGATGGCGTATACCCTCAATTTCTTGACTTTCCTAGTGTTCTGTTGAGACACACCTCCCTCCCTGATGTCTGTCTGTCATCTGTTACCTTACATTGCCCTCCAATCTGGTACATTTGTTTCTATCCTTCCCCCATGATGTCACCTACCTCTTACTCTGTTCCTCCCCTTCTCTAAGTCTTACACTACTCAGAAAGTGCTCATTACCTATGTGGCAGTGTGATTCAGTATTGTAACCCTCATTTACATAGGATTGCCTAGTAATGACTAGTTACATGTCTTACAGAGCTTCCCCTTGACAACCACTACGGAGGCCATATTGTTTTGGTCTGCAAGTCCCTCCATTGACATTCAATGTACTACATAAATCCCACAATTGTGGGCTTATAAGCTTTGGTTTTAGTTTTAGGTAGCGCACCCGTTTGCGCGGGTGTGCGCTGCAGTTAAACAGAAATCCCGTGAAAAAAAAAGTTATATAACTTATTTTTGCAACACTTTTTCATGCCAATGGCCACATATTTGGCCATTGGCATGTAATGAAACATATGCACCCTTTATTTGGAGCTGACATAGCTCCGTTTTAATTTTGCAGAAATGTACTCAGTTGTCAGCTGAGTACATTTCTGCAATAACACGTCCGTTACACGGACTGGTTTTAACCGTGGATCGCTCAAATACCTCATTTGCATATCTTGGAGCTGCAAATGAGGTATTGAGCATTTCCACGCCCAGTCCATGTAAGAGACGTGTTAGCTGTCTCTTACACGGAGATTTGGGCTGTTCCTGAATCAGGAGGCTTACACGGAGGCTTACACTACTCTTGAACTCCGTGTAAGCCTTCCTGAATCTGGCCCTATGTAATTGGAATATGCCTTTATTTGTTTAGTGTCTAAGCTACTTTACATTGTACAATTTTTCAAATGCCATACAGTTTTTGTCCTATATGACCTATTGAATTAGTTTTAGTCTAATAGTGATTAGCTTACTTTGAGCCCAGCTGGGCTTTTTCTTAGGTCAATTTATTCTTATGCTCTTAATTCTTTATTAATGTTTCTTATTATATAAATAATTTTAAAGGTTAGTTAGTTGCAATTTGTATTCTTAACAACTTTTGTGTTTAGTAAATTTCAACGACAAACATTGTGCTTTGAAGTAGACACGTTGGATGAATATGGATCTGATTACGATATTTCAGGGGTTTCTGCTAATAGGGACAACTTACAAGTTTTTGGATTAGGCCCATTGCATAGAGACACATGTGATACAGATGCCACTGATCCAGCTAATATGTGCAATTAAACTTTTAATAAATGAATAAAGAGCATGAAGGGACTCAGAGCAAATGTGTGACACCTTAAACTTTTTAAGGCATACCAAATAAAGGGCATAAAACCCAGGGGCCTTATGATACGCATTCAGCCGTTGGTTAATATCAATGATGACATTTTATGAGAGGAGTGGACCAAGGTCCAACAAAATGCATCAAAGGGTCTTTTTGGATATTCTTATTTCATATTATGAATGCATGATAGACTAGTTCACATTGGAAGTGAGATTCATTTGTGATGAGGTCAAGATTTATGAGGGTGAGACATATTATGTCTCTTATTTAACCAGCTCATTAAAGAGTTAGTTATTTTAGAGAAACAGCTTAAGGATAAAAAAATTCAAAAATTTAACAGTGACATGGGAGATTACCAGATGGGTAAGCCCTTTGGCTCTCAAAAGAATGTCAAATTTGTCAATGAAGATTCTGTAAAGTTACCATATAAAAGAAAAAGACCTAGGTCTATTTTCAAAAAATCTAAGAGTAGTTATAGTGGGACGTCAGGGGATGAATCATCCTCCGCCACTGATGTGGAGACTCATCATATTCAATGCTCACTGACCCCAAAAAAGTGAACAATGGAGAACCCTTTAGGGGTAGAAAACACAGGGGTAGATGGAAACATAGAGCAGGAAGACAACATAGAGAACTTGATAGAACTGGTAATACTATGTAAGAAGGTACATGCAATGTACACAACATTTCTTCTACCAATTTGTCTGATGCTGAAATACAACTGTTAAATAAAGGTTTAAAATTTGTGCCCGTTTTTTTGTTGGTGAAGATGTCCTGGCCAATGATGTGATTGCTTTCTGTTGCTTACTAAATCTTCAATTATATTTTGGCTCTGACCTTGGGTCTCAAAGATCTATTGAATTTAAGTTTCGTAAGTCATCCTTTATACCCCCCATGCACAAGCATGTGTCTATTTTTCAGGAATGTGCACTTAAAGATTTACACTGCAAGTCATGGGAATCTAAAATAATACATTCTAGTCTTTTTCAGACCAAACAACAGGTCTTAACCAATCTTAAGAATAACAAGGGGCTGGTTATTTTACCAGCCAATAAGGGTAGGTCCGTTGTTGTAATGGATTGGTCAACTTATTTGGAGGAGGCTAAAAGACAACTGTCTGATGGCAGGTTTTACATGCAAATACTTTTGGACCCCACATTAAGATTTAAGAAAGAAATTGATGGGTTCTTTAGACTGGTTTTGGAGGAGAGTATTAGCAATAATTCTGATATATATCATCTCATGGTGCCTGACCCCCAATGTCAGTACTTATACCTGTTACTGAAAATACATAAGGATTTACAGAAGCCACCTGGGAGACAAATTGTCTCAGGCAGATGTTCTCTTACTGAGCCTTAGTCTGTTTTTTTACACAATATCTTAAACCTCTGTTGTATTTTGTTAGCTCAAGAATCTAGGATACTACACAATTCCTAAAAATTATCTCAGACATGCAATTGGATCCTGATTGGCTAATGTGTACGTTGGATGTCACAGCACTTTATACCAATATTCCTCATTGGGCTAATTTGGAAGCTCTTGAATATTCATAGGTAGGTACTAGGCTATTGGCCCTATGGCCTATATAAGCCTATCCAAACAGATACCCTGGCTTTCGTAACCCAAAATAATTATTTTCCTGTGCCCCTGTCGAGCAGAGCCACAGAAGTGATCCCCGGGGTGATATTTGCTAAATAAGACAGAGTTATATTTTCCAGGATTTAATACCCTATTAGTATGTCTTTCAGAACACATCCTGAATAAAAATGTGTTTTATTTTCATGGGGAATGTTACTGGCAGGTCGGGTACTGCGATGGGAACATCCTTTACTCCCATCTATGCGGACTTGTTCATAGGTTACTTGGAAGAACAACTGATTTAAGACATCAGCCATAATATTTTCTTACATGAGATTGATATATGGAGGCATTAATTGGATGATTGTTGGATGGTTTGGAGGGCTGATAGTCTTTATTTGCAGGAATTTATACAGTATTTGAATGATAAGAAGTGGGGCATTGAATTTACAGTTAACTATGATGCCCAGCAAATTAACTTTCTGGATGTTACTATTACTAGGGAGTTGGTTAACACTCTTAGTAGTAAGGTTTTTCGAAAACATCCAGAGTACAATACCCTGCTTCATGCCACCAGTTTCCATCCATGACATATCACCCAGACCACCCGGAATATTCCTAAGTCATTATTTTTAAGAATTAGACATATTTGTTCTTCCGATAACTCCTATGAACATTATAAAAAGGAGACGATCCATAGGTTCAAAATAGGGGATATCAATATGACAGTATTATGTCTGCCAGTAACTGGGTATCTAAACAGGATAGATCCACCCTATTAGAACATAGGGATAAGGATCTGGATGAGACTTCTACTATTAGATTTGCCACCACTTTTGGGCATAATATTAATATACTCAGAGATATTATTGATCAACATTGGGGCATTTTACGTGCTGATAATGAATTGTCCAATATTCCTACACCCACATGTTTATTTTCTTTTCATAGGGCACAGATGTTGGGTTCCCATTTTAGTCATTATAAACACAGGGCAGGTTCAGAGTCTAGTAAACAATTATCGTTAATTAGGGACAAATTGATTGGTTGTGTACCTTGTGGGCGTTGTACCTTTTGTAGATTCAGTCTCAAGTCTAAACAATTTACCAGCAAAAATGCAGCTATGGTATATGATATTAAAATTTTTGGGAATTGTAGCATGGATTGGCTTAGTTATTTGGCAACTTGTTCATGTTCCGCTTTTTATGTTGATCAAACCTCCAGACCTTTGCATATCCATATATCTAAGCATATGAGTGACATTAGGAAGAACAGGGTCTGTAGTACCTTAAATAAACATTCAATCACACATGGCTTAGCACAGTTTAGATGTATTATTATTGATTGGATTGAAGGTGAGAGAACTAATAAGATAGGCTGGCATACAATATTAAACCAAAAGAAGAAAAGGTGGATAATTAAATTAGGAGGGTTATTTACCCCAGGCTTAAATGAACATTTGTAATTAACCAATAGGAGGCATTTGTGCTTGTGACTTGATGTATATAATGTGTCTGTGTAATTCATTAAGTTGTTATCACTGAGGAAGGCAGGTTATGATGAAGGCAGGTTATGATGAAACCGGTCTGATAATTTTTATGAGTATTGTATTTTGCACATTACCCCGGATGCTGCCACATTGAATAAATGAATGTTTGTTCCACTACTTTGGTGCTGGCCATCTTTTTTTGGTTTGAGTTTACATTGGTATGACCGGTTACACCTGCTGTTCTTTCAGAGCCATATTTTTTGAACTTGTTACAGTACAGTTGACCCTGGGTTCTAATCCAGCAAATGCTAAAGTTTTATTACTGCTGTTCCACTTTACTTTATATGAAAAATAACAGTATTAAAATACTTACACATAAAAATAGCTATCTATAGCAGGCACAGTGAGCATGCACAGGATATCAGATAGATATTACATGTTTAACAGTCGGTATTAGTATAATTACAGTTCCATACCTTTCAACTGTCCAGATTTTCACAGAATGTTCATATTTTCCCTCATATTTTTGGTCTGTTTTTCATAAAATTTGTTGTTTTCTGGCATATCACTGGGATAATCTAAGGATTGAAGTCACTAAATAATAACATACATTTCAGTTTCAGACTTCAAATCCTTTAGAAAATGTATGTTAACACAAACCCTGTTACTGTATTAAATTTCTAAGTTTGTAAGAGCAATATTTAAAATGTGTCCCTATTATTTCGCCTTTGTCCCCCCATTTTGTCAGGCTTTGTCCAAATGTCCTGCATGAAGAGGTTGAGAACTATGTACGGTTCTACAAGTATACATTTATTTTCTAAACTTTGCTGTCATACACATACGTGGTTAAACATTCACCTCTTCAATGTACGTGCATAACTAATGAGCAAGTGTGACAAACAAGTTGTCATTTGCAATGATCACTCTGCACATTCATGACTGTAAAAAATACATATCTAACCCAACTTTCTCTATGACAACTGGTATAAGTTAATGCTCACAAAAAAGATGAGTCAGGGTTCTAATCTAGCACACTGCTAATGTTATTAATGCTTGTCTACTAAATTTTTAAAAATAAAAAAACAATGTAAAGATGGTTATAAATAGCAATAATTATGTATAGCACTGGAGCGCATATGAATTAATGTGCTACTTTGGGTATACTGACAATTAAGTTTCTGTAATTATAATTATCTTTTCTGACCTTGAATGGACTTCAGACTTCAATGACAGTCATACACACATGAATGTATAAACAAGTACCTTGTTGGGACACACACATGCATGGTTAACTCCTCACTCTGTCATGTGTATTTACATATAATTAATGAGCATGTCTGACAAGCACTTCTTCAGTGGCAAGGATGAAGAATCACCTATGTGGTATAACATGTTTTGTCACTTATGCATTAGGTTTGAATCACACGTTGTACAAATAAATTTTATCAGTATGTAAAGCCACACAAAAAATGTGTCAGCTCATAAAATTTATTTCCTCAATACATGTCTGCAAAGTTAAAACAATTAACAGTTACAGCAGCAACCAACCCATACACTAATGCCAATTATCAGATTACCATTCATATTTCAACAACTGCCTTCCTCCCTGTTTGGCGCCGTTGCTTTCCACTTAAGAAACATGGTTGGCATAGATGTTTGGGTTTGGAATCTAGCATTAAATTTGATAACATGAATTGGCAGGAAAACACTCAACTCAAGTGTTGGTGTGTGACCTGAATGGATATGTCTGGAGTTGAAGGAAAGGAACCCAATTTAGTGCTCAAAGGTGGGGTGTGGAGAAGTCAAGAATCTTTATTGGTATTTTTGTAAAATGACACAACCGAAGGCTGCTGCAGGGGGACTCTACCACGTCTCAATACAAATCTGATGTTTGGAATAGTCTGGCCAAAGCTGTCTCCAGTGCGACTGGCATTCCACCCACTGGAAATCAATGCAGGCACCACTGTAATAACTTCAAAAGATGCAAGCAGAAACAACTCAACCAGTGGGTGGATGAGTTTAGGACTGCTGACATCCCACAGTTGTGTAAGTAGACAGATAAAGATAATTTAAATTAGGTAGAACGCTGGATATAACCAAGACTGTTATGCATAATGGTTTTACTTTTTCCTCTTCTTTTTATTTTACAGGCACCCAGGACATTGCAGCAAACAGGGAAGCCCATGCTAAACATTTAGACAGACTTAGGGAAACAAGGGGTATGCATGCAGCACAACAAAACTATTATTTTATCTAATGTATTGCTCCTCTATACAGTGGTAGCAAATTAAGCATGCATATCTTAACTGTAAAATCAAGCATGCATGCTTCAGTTTATAGTTCAAGTCAACGGCAGGAGTCAATTATAGTAGTGCATTCAGATGGTGTGGGTTCAAATAACACAGGTAACAAATATGTCATAAATTAATTAAAAAAGTTACATAATATTTTCAACAAAATTGGCATACATGCCATGCCGTTTAATTAATTTTTATTATATGAACATGCATACGTGCAGTATATGCATGTTGTTAAGTATTACTTGGAGCAATCATCAATTATAGTATGTAGTTATTAAAAAGTATTTAATGTAAAAATAGAAATAAATTATTTATATTGTACTAATTTATTTTATAGCACATGTGATGGTACTACTTATCTTTTTTTGTTTCTTACTCCACCCCTTATCTCACTTTTTTATTTTATATATGTGGTCAAACATTTTGATGTTATCAATTTCTGACAGCTCACAAAATTATTTACAGCACAGGGAGGTAGTAGGCCAACCAGTGTGGCTCAGCCTGTCCCTGCTCCAATGGCTGTTTCACTGATGCTCAGCACATCTGGGACCCAACCTGGCAGTACTGCCTCTACAACCCCTGCACTACCTGCACCCTTCACATCAGGTGGCATTACCCTGGCAGCTGGTGCAGTGGTACCCTCAGGAGTACTGGCATAGGTGGTGATTTTTTTCACCCATTAGGAGATGCCAGCATAGTATGTAAGGTCATGGAAAGCACCATTGGTGGATGTCTTGGCCAGATGAAGAAGATGCTCACTGGAATGCTGGACAAAAGAAAATGTTAAGGACTCCAATAGCAAGCCGAGGAAGGGGATGTTGATAGCAGTTCTGAGGTTGAGGATTAAATTCTCAATGTCCCCATGTCTGACTGACATGGGCATCTGATGTTCTGACCTTATCTCCAGTCATGGTGCCCTCCACCCTGTTATATCCCTTGCTGGTCCTGTTTCTTGTCTTGTTTGTCCTGTTTGCATCCACTTTCTCACAGGCCCTACTTACCCGACCCTGACATACCTATGTCCCTTACCCAATATTCCTCTCTTACTGAAGTAAAAAAAAGGAGCACCTGTCCCACAAAAAATATAATCCCATACTTAGCTCTCCACTTTGCATATGTGTCTTCTCGACACACATTACTGTGTTGTTGTCACCCATCGTTGTTGAGGTGACAGTCCAAATTCATCCAATATTTTATCCATGCTCATTCTACACTGCTGAAGAAGTGGATAGCTATGGATCTTTCTTGTTTCCCTTCTGCACTTTCCTATATTGCTTCCCCTTTGTTCTTCCCCCTGCTTGCCTCCCATTTCACCACCTTCTTATCTGCCCCATTTTCACATCTTTAAACTGGTCAAAAAATAGAATCACACACCACACACATGGCAGAAATGCACCCTAATGAAGCCCTCTTTTTGTTCTCTGTATTTGCGCTGAGTTTCACATTGCTCACCAATGCCAAGCAATGGTGAATGGTTCTTCACATCCTATAGAATGTTACAGTTACCTCCACGTAATGCTGCATAAACTTGTTGCGCTAAGGAAACACTAATTAAAGCAAAATAAAGGCACTGATAATAGAAATGTCATATAATTATTTATTTATTTCGACTAATGACTGTATAACTATGTAAGTCCATATGTGTACTATTGACATGCATCAATTCACTACTGTTTATTTTTATACAGTACTCTACTGTAGTCATTCCCTCTCACATTTGCTAAAATATCACCATTATTTAATGACATCCTGAATGCATATGTAAAAAATTAGATTAAGCTAGATTTGAACCATGTATCATCTGTGCTCAAAATAAGGGCTGATGTTACAGCTGCTGCCCCAGACACAGCTAGGCAGCAAGTGTTTTTCTTCCATTCAGTCCTGTCCAAAATGTTGACTGCTATGCCTCTCCACTTAGCATATTCGTTCAAAACAAAGTAAATCAACAGAACTCTCATAATTTTATGAATAAAGTAGAGACTCACATTTGCTAGTCACTTAACTACATGCAAATGGGAAAGCAGTATAAATCCTTTTGTAATGTTAAACAATTTATGACACAGCATTTCCCATACAAACTAATTATGCACACCAGAGTATCTATTAGCTTTGGATACTGCAGCTATTATTGATAACTACTTCTCAAGTTCAAAATCAAAATGTTCACCAACAAAACAGTTAAAAGCACAAAACACCACTGCCAAGTGAATACCTCTTCTTTAATATATTCCACAAGTTTAAAATGTAGATGCATATAAAATACAGTTAAGCGCTTTCACCCAGGAATCTCCCGAGCTTCATCAGAACATAAAAATACTGAAATAGGTACCCCTTTTATACAATTCGAACAAATTTCCCCCAATGAAGTCATCTCATTAATATTAATTAAACTGATGTCATCCATTAAGTTAAACACTCATTGATCTAACTATATTATTTCACTGTCAACAACTTTAATGTTTGAAATATACACTTAAAGCATATGCAAAAATAAAATAAAACTGTTAAATACAAACAGCGTTTTTAACTTAAGCTCAATTCCAGATTAATAAACATATTAATTCCAGTCAATTTTCTGCTGATACTGCACTACTTATTCTTATAGTTTAGCTGCCCTTAACTTTAGGACACTGTTTATACTCACATGGTCATTTAACCCAAGTTTTTTAGTTGTGTATAGTTTTAACTGCCAATATAACTCTTTATATTCCAAACGGGCCTCCCATATCAGCAGAAAATTAACTGGAATTAATATGTTTATTAATCTGGAATTGAGCTTAAGTTAAAAATGCTGTTTGTATTTAACAATTTTATTATATTTTATTTTTGTATATGCTTTAAGTGTATATTTTAAGCATTAAAGTTGTTGACAGTGAAATAATATAGTTAGATCAATGAGTGCATAACTTAATGGATGACATCAGTTTAATTAATATTAATGAGATGAATTAATTGGGGAAACTTGTTTGAATTGTATAAAAAGGGTTAGTATTTCAGTATTCTTATGTTCTGATGAAGCTCGGGAGATTCCTGGGTGAAAGCGCTTAACTGTATTTTAACTGCATCTACGTTTTAAACTTCTGGAATATATTAAAGAAGAGGTTTGTGACATGACAGTGGTGCTTTGTGCTTTTAATTTCTCAAGTTCAAGTAAGAGTCTTGAAATGTGTATCTTGCATTCACAAACACTTTGCCATCAATCGCACAAACCAGTTGCTCAGTGGTATGCTATTGAGATTACTTATAAGCACGTATTAGTTATATTTACTGCCCAGTTAGTCTTCATCTCATTAAAATCCATGTAAAAACACAACTTAAGGGAAAACACTTTTTAATGACTGAACACTTATTTACACTGAATACATTCTTCAAAAGCATCCAACAGACCAACTAACAGCAGAACAGCTATATAAAAAGCAATAAATTATTGAGTGAGTGCTTTCATAGTGTAGACACACTACTTCATCAGGCCTAAAATACATCTAGCAATCCATCAATAAATAGCAAGATTCAAAAAACAGCAGCACCAATCATACTACCCTATTCATTAAGTAACAAGCTTAAAAGAGACAGTGTAAATGAAAAAATACATATATATCACTGCTTTATAACTAAAGCTTAACTCTATAATATGTACATATAAAAAATTGCTGCTCATAATAAAATATGAAAAATCAGTTCCCTATTAGAAGACCAAAGACGCATTCCTTCAAATGCGTCTTGGTTGAACTGAAAAGACTGAAATGGCAAAATATCGAAGTGGCTTTTAAGCAAATTCTTTCCCTGGGAAAGAATTCACTTGGCCTCTTCCTTACTTTGCCATTTTTGCACTGTAGTGCAGTCTCGGAGTTGGTATATTTAAGTAGGGTGTGTGTGTGTGTGGGGGGGGTGAAGCCCCCCACTTAATGTAATGTTTAAAGTTTTTTTTTTTTTTTTTTGTTGGAACAGCGATTTTATTTTTCCTTGGAAAAAAAATCGCTGTTTTGACAGTTCGACATTGTAAGCTTTTGCTTACATAGGGTCGATTAATCACCGTTCGCATTTTTAAGTGTTCGGTGATATAATATAGACCCGAAAAATCTGAAAGACCTCATAGAAAAGTGTGAAAAAACATATAAAACATATAAAAAGCAATATCTCATTTAAACAGTGGTCTGCACTTTAAAAAGGGTTTTAGAGGTAGAGGAATATCATTCAACTCCCTTCCTTGGTCTGCTCTCAACCTAATAATCCACCTACTTTCAGAAGTTTCGGTGGAATTCAAAATATCACCCTGTCTCTCATTCCTATTAACCCTCTGAACAAGAAACCTTAATGTATGTGATGCATCAGTTTTACACACATGTTTAGCTAGAGCATTAGTCTGGTCACCATTCCTAATTTTAAGATGTTCCCTAATTCTGATCCTACGCTTCCTGTTTGTCTTCCCAATGTAGAAGGACGAGCAGAAAATGAAAATAGCTAAATAAACTACATCATGGCTATTGCAATCTGCTCTAACACTAAAAGAAAATTCAGAGCCTGTATCAGGGTGTACAGACTTATTACTGGAATCAATAAACCTACAATGATTACAACTGAAGTAAGGAAAAGTACTTTTCTTGCCATTTATGAAATCCATTCTGTTACCACTGCTCTGATAACACAGAAATCTCTTCAACGACTACTTGTTTTTGTAAAGAAAACTGGGTTTATGCCCCACAATATCCTGTATCTCTTGATTCTGTGTCAAAATAGGCCAATACTTTCTAATAACATCAGTGACTAGTTGTACTTTACTTGAAAACTGTGTTGGTACCCGCACATAATTCTTAGTCAACGTATTCTTATTAACACTCTTGATAATGTTTGAAACTCTTTGACTAGAAAAGTAAGGTTTACCCACATCTTCCCTCAAATTGGCAGTATTATGCAAAATACTCTGAGAGGTGGGATCTGTATGGCCCCTCACTAAAAACCTTATCTCAAGGTTTACTAACTCTCCCTTAAATACCTCATCCTCAGCAGTTAGTCTAGAAGCTCTCAAAGTTTGACCCTTCACCACATTCCTAAAAATGTGGTTAGGGTGCATCCTGCCCCTGTGAAGTAAATGATCTCTATGGCAGTCTTTCCAATACATTCTGTTAGATAAGTAACCATCTACATTCCTATATATATATATATATATATATATATATATATATGTATAGTGATGTCAAGAAAACTAGCCTCCACATTCGAGTACTTTACTTCAAATCTCAGAAAGCAGGTCTTATTGATTTCCTCACAGAAAAGGTTTAAATCAGTAACACTTCCCTTCCACAATAAAAACAAATCATCAGTGAAACGTCTATAAAAAATTATCTGTTCACAACTATCACTAGATAAAATATATTTGCTCTCCCAGGTAGCCATGATCAAATTAGCATAACTGTTTGCACTAGACATGCCCATGGCTACCCGTTCATTCTGCAAATACAGTTTGTGCTCAAACATCATGACATTATTATTCAAAACTAAAGTCATAAGATGGCATATTAAATCAATACATGAGCAGTCATAAGTTCCATCTCTAACCAGGTAATCTCTTGACATCTGTACTCCCAGACCATTTGGTATGGATGTAAAAAGAGAACACACATCTAATGTAACAAACACCAACGGCTCTCTTTGTATCCCACTACCATTCAAAAAACCAAATAAGTCTTGCAAAAACTGTTTCGAATCCCTAAGAATATAAACACTTTTATCAAAAATGGGTCTCGGGTTCTTCTCAATATTTATGGACAAGGGTTCTGTGACCCAGTTTCTACAAGAAACTATTGGTCGAAGTGGGGGGACATTAGGATTCTTGTGTATCTTAGGCAGACCATTGATAAAAGGAACAAGGGGTTTAGACACTTTAAAATAATTATACAAGTTCAAATCAATCACATTCTAACTTCACAACATTCATTTCACTATTAGTAATAGGTCTATAAGTCTTAACATAATTAAGCAAGCCACACATAGCAGCATTATAGTATTCCCTGTTCATAATCACTATGGGCCCAACTTTATCCGCAGGCTTGATAACAATACTACTATCAGACTGAAGTTTTTTCAAAACTGCATATTCATCTTTAGTCGTGTTATAAAAATTAACATATTTCCTGCTACTCATTTTATCAAACAACTCATTCTCACATAACTGAACAAAGGTATCCATAATAGGATGACCTGGAGGGACAAAGTACTATGCTTTCTTATAAAATGTATCATTATTTTTTAATCATTTTTAAAAATTAATTTCAAAAGTACATTTTTATTAAACATTTTCAAGTTTAGAATAGTCTCTGTTACCTCTTGCCTCTGTGATGGTATAAACAACAATGCTTTATTCAACAATGTAGTCTTTGCAGTGCTTACAATTCTTGTTGAAATGATCAATATCAGAGATTCTTCCGGTCTCACTTCCAACCCTGCCACACTCCAATTGGAGTACCCTGTGAGTTCTTCCTCTGCATCCACATTCCAGGTCTGAGAAATTTTGCTATTGTATGCAAATGAAAAGGACTTAACAGTTAATAAAAAGACTGTTCTTTTATCCATTTCAGCTGCTACATCTCAAGCCACACTTATCCAGAATGTGGACGATTCTACAATAATCTGTTCAGCCTCAACCCTTCTAGAACTTCAAAACATAACCCAAGAATCCTTTAATCAAAACATGTCTGGCAGATGCCCAATTAATCCTCAACCCAAATAAAACAAAATGTATACTTTACCACTCCAGTAAACCCACATACCACTCCTCTTGCTTTAAAATTATGTTTAGCAACAAAACATAAATCAAACCAGTCCCATCCACCAAGCTACTCAGAATTATTAAAGATCAAAATCTGAGATTTGACTTACACATTGCCCAGACAATTAAAAAAAGTTCATAAGAAACTAGGAACCCTATACAGATTCAGAAATTACCTAACCAAAAACTCTGAATCCATTACAGCCTGGATACATCTTCTATGAACACTACTATATGCATCACCTATTCTTACTAACTTTAGCAAATCAGACCTAGTGAAGCTAGACATCTGTTACAACAAGATAGCAACATTTGCCACTGACTCCACTCTTAAAACACACCACTGTGAGGCCCTAAATCAACTATCTTAGTTAGAATTACCCAATCGATTCACCCTCACACAACTCACCATGGAACACCACATGTTCTATGAATCTGTAAAGACACCATCCCTCCAAGGCCTCTTAATCCCGCACACAAACTCTCACCCATTAAGATCCACTAACAAAGCTCTAATAGAAGTAATCTGAAGCAAAAATAGCTCAGGAGACTCTCTTTGTTCCTCTTACATTGCAAAACTGTGGAATGCCTTGCCCTTTGACATTAGAACCACAACTAACATAAACAACTTCAAGCATCTTGTTAAAACCCACTTCACCAATTCCTGGCTATGTACCTGTGCTGATCACAGGTAACCCTCCCATAACACTATTTTCTTCTCCTATGCCTTCTGCCCCTACTTAACCTGATTAATATTTCCACTCACCTGCACTCCAATCCACCTCCCTAGACCCCCCAAAAAAAACCCTATTGCATAAACCAACTTCCATTTTTTTCACTCTAAAAATTAAGCATCATCTAATTTCTTAATGTGCTATCATATTGTACATAATGTAATTGAACTTACATTGTTTAGTTTCCTTGTCTAAATGTGTGATTATCCTGTACAATACCAAGAACTGTCTTTGGATGTAATGTGGCCAATGCATAGTGTTACCTGCCTCTTCTCTGTACTAACTATACTTGTTTGTTGTTTTTGGTGCTTGTTTTAATTTTTGTTTTTGTTTTCTTCTTGCCAATGTAATACAAAATTGTACTAACAATGCAGCTTTTCCCCCCAGGCCTCCACTGAAAAAGGGCAACTTGCCCAGTTGGATGTTCCCAGTAAACAAATGTAAAATAAATAAAATAAATAAATAAATAAAATAAATAAATACACACATACGCACAAGAGTCTTACTATCTTTCAAAATATAGATATAGGGAGTTTGTTCTAAATGGTATAATGTCTAGGATTTTATGTGATGTTGGTTATTAACCTAATAATGTCCTATGACCCTATGAACAGTGGACATTTCAATGTTGCTGTCATTGACATGCTATATTGAGATGCGGAGATACAGTATGACTACAAGAGGGTTTTACAGTCTGTCATGTGAGCTAATGGATTGATAGCCACTGCTGCCATTTCATTACATACTCCTTCTATAACAGCCATAGTAGTTTGCCTCCTGAGAACTGTTGACACGGTATGATACACTTTTATGTATATTTTTGGCTTATAAGGACATGTGTTGTTGTAGTGGAGCAGATAAACATTCAACACAGTTCACATTCCACCATCACAGTGATACTTGCAGTATGGCACAGGAGTGCATGTGCCTACATACCATCATTAAATGTTTTGTGACAGACATCAATATAAATTCACATTGATTACATGAGCACATGTTGTTATGCTGTGATATACACAACCATTTATCACATGTTTTGATTCTATCATAACCTTGTGGAATTCATGTATGTGCAGTTGTGTTGCTATCCCCAAGGATTACTGAGGTGGTCAGCAACACCACTGTGTGACTATTAGCATTTGTGTCAGGAAATGTTCTGCATGAGCCACAAACAACTGATCTGTAAGGCAATCTTATATGGCATCAGGCCGCTCAAACACAGCTTTCCTATGACACACATATAGGCATATCTTGTGCAATTGATGTAATGACATGACAATGGCACAGTTGCATGACTGTCTGAATAGTACCGGTGTGCGGCATGTGACAAATGACGAAGGATGTATTTGCAGGTCTTTTCACAAATAGTTTATTCCAATAAATGTGAAATGTTAAGGGGAATACAAAACTAAGCACAGAGCTGTTTGTGGATACCACCATACATGCTCAGCCATAGAAAATAGACAATCTGCTAGCTGACAGTCTGTCTCATCCATCATCGCCCCATCACCACTGGCCAACAGCCAAAGTATACATGCAAACCTTACTCTGTGTTTATTCTGATGTGAGAAGCTCATCAGTGCTCTCTCTATGGCTAATAACCCAGAATCAATGGGCCCTGACAGCATCACAGGTTGCCTATAACATGACTTAAAACCTGACCTGCAAGACACAGTTGGATCTCTCCTTCAACACAGCCTCTAGACAACCTATGTTCTCATAGAAAAGTGTGCCAACATCCATCCTTCTGACTGGGGGGGGGGGCATCACCTGGTGCATGGAGTTAGAGAGACATACTCCTGACTCTCCTCATCTGTGAGGTAGACCAAGGAGTCATCATGGACCTTCTTAAAAAGGACACAGGTAATCTCCTGACTGTGTACCAACCTCATGTTTGATTAGTTAATGCCACATCATGTCTGTCACATCTGTTTGATGTCTTCAAGAAGGTCACCAAGGGCATGCATGATTAAAACACTATCATTCAACATAACTTGACCTGGCTAATGCATTTGACACAAATCCACAGTCAGTTATTGCAGAAAAACTGCCTCAAGTGGCCATAAACACCTTTGTCACTAAGTGGTAGATAGCTGGATCACATGAGTGACAGATAATGTTAAATTGTGTGAACTCACCTTTATCTAGAGTCCAGTAACCATGTCCGTACCTCAGGTTTCTGGACTAGGCCCTGTCCTGTTCAGTATTTAAGTCTCAGATGTCAAGACTAATGTACACATCCTTTGCCTAACCAGCTTTGTGGAGGACTGCAAAATGTGGACATCACTGAATCCATATCTGTTATTGGTATAATGCAGACAGTGTTAACACATACAAAGAACTGTTGTGAACAAAAATCATGGGGGGAT
>NC_056741.1:668160091-668257591 GCF_019279795.1 Protopterus annectens | reverse complement strand
ATTCAGATATTCCTGATCTTATGGCTCTGACTATAAAAAATGCATCTGATAAATAAAATATTGGTACTATATCTGTATCTGTGACAGTAGTATACATTCATGATTTCATACAACAATCAATAAAGAACCCCAGTAAATATTTGGCTTAAAGTGTGTGTGTGTGTGTGTGTGTGTGTGTGTGTGTGTGTGTGTGTGTGTGTGTGTGTGTGTTACTTAGTATTTGCTGACAAAGATATACAGCTGAATAACTATAGATTGTGGGGGGGCTAAGGCGACAGAGGTGCATCTATGCAGTAGTTCTTCCTCTTAGCTCTTATGCATACTAGAAGAATCTCTGTGTAATATTAAAACTTTAAAACAGGAAAGATGTGGGGTTATTTCATGAATCGTCATTTCACAGAGTAGCCTGAGGCCCCCAAGAATAGGAAGAAAACTTATTTTGTAGTACTACATTCAAAAATGTAGATCAAAGAGGGAAGCAATTAAGGTGCCTGCTTTATGTTACTGATGGAACAGATTCGTAGATTCATAGTTATACACTAGGCTAATTGCCACTCTTGTCTTTATAAGTCTAGCTGTGCAATCCAACCCAGTTTTGTTCCTATGTATCATGCACATTTATTAGGAGCAGCTATGTTAGTTAGGAAGTTTCTAAAGGCTATGTGGGGGAGGGGGCAGGATGTTAGCTTTGGCATTACTGTTTGCCTCTGTCTATCAGAGGCATGGGGGCCAGATCGGTGGTAAATTTCCAATTTTCCTTCCATTAGTCAATGTTGCACTTAAATAAAGTTAATGGTGGGCTCTGATTCACATGAACAGAGAACCTGTTCCATATAGAGATCCTCTTAGACAAATATCTGTTTCATCAGCATATCTTATTCATGTCACAAGCAAAATTTAAATCCTTGGAAATAGTGGTTCTGATGCTGTTCATTTTGAGGATGTGCAAAAGGTCCATCACAAGCAACCGTAAGTTGCCTTTTTTTTTTTTTTGCTTATTTATATTATTTACTGCACTTTTTATTGCCTGCCACCTACTTTAATACTGTATTTAAATATTGTGCACTAATATACACTGTTGTACTGCAATTGTCTACCTTATTGTGCATGTTAAATCAAATTTGATTGCTGTTTTCAGTGTTTCTAAGCTGTTTTTGCTATTTTCACTTTTTTAAAGTTTTTGCAGGTGTTTTTCACTTTTGCAAAACAATCTGTTCTGCTTGTTCTGGTTTTACACCAAGCAGTGTTATAATAACTGATTTGTTAGCTGTTTAAAACATTTTTTAGAGGCTCCTTGCTGATTTTCTGTTGTTTTAAAAAAAATTAGTATCTCACTGCTATTTTTTAGATGTGTTAAATATTATCTAGTAGTTTCTGCCAAAACTAGGGTATGTAGCAGCTACAGCATAGTCCAAATACAGCTTTGCTGCATCTGGGACTGTTTATAGTGGCTGTTTGTTCTGAGCACATTTTCCAGGCTATCTTTGATTGGAAGGGCCTTTCTGCACTCTAGTGAGAGGATTGTGCTGATTGGAACCTGTTTGGTTAAGGGTGGTTGGTCTAGGGCTTAGAATAAGCATCCTCATTGGTCCTTTTGAACCTTTTTAAAAATGTTTCAAGTTTTTAGCTTCTGGTATTTAAGCCCTGCATTTAAGCTGGTTCTGCTTGTTTGCACATCGTGCAGTATTGCATACTGACTTGCAATTGTGCACCATAGCCAGACAGATTAATTTAACAGTTTTTTCCCTTAGTTACAGCTGTAGCACATTAGTTCAGCCCTCGTCCTTAGTACTTTCTCAGTAAAAGAAATACTGCTAGTGAGCTGAAACCTATTCAATTACAAAAAAAAATAAATAAATAAATAAAAAATATAGAAATATCCATCCACTGAGCTCCTCCTTATTCGAGCCTGAAAAGCCTCCCTTAGTGACAACAGTCTTCAACGTAGCATTATGGACAGTTGGACCACCCTTATTTCTCCTGCCAACCTTGTTGACGTGGGTATCTTGAGGCAGTGTAGCAATTGCCTTATGTACTCTGATAACCCTCTACTAATAACTCACTCTAGTAAAGCATGTGAGAGATGAATCTACACCAAGAATCTTGAATTCATGCTCTCTTGCACTCAAAACAGTAAGACAGAAGTGGTTGTCAACCCACCCACAACTACACATGCACGTAGTAATGTAGTACCACTACTCTTTCACATAGAACATATCCAGCACAAAAATCAACATACATGGAGGCTCTCTCAAAAAATCTACTGAGACACCAGAGACCTCCAACACACAAGACTGTTACAACTAAGACAGTTCCCACAACAACCATGACACATAGCAACACCAGTGTATCACCTACTGAGCCTGTAAGGTGTAACACTCAAAAACCAAATTTTGTAGTCATTGAGACTCAAAAGTGGATGTCCCTGGACTTGGATGTCCCACTCACCAGGTTGGACAAGGAGAAAGTCACAGTTAGTTGCATGCCCAGTGCCAGAATTCGTTAGATCATGCATGCACTCAGGTCTCTCAGCAACAAGTACCATTATGACTCTGTCATAGTTCATCTTGGAGTGAATGACCTGATATGTACCTCACTGGACTATATGAAGAGAAACATGACTGAGTTCTATGAGTACATGCCCCAGCAGGTATGTCCCTAGCCTTGAGCAGCATACTACCCTCACCTAGAATGATGTCACAGTATAAACAAAAAATATTTATTTTAATAATTGGCTTAGTTTTTGGTGTCATTCAAAGGGGATCCAGTTCCTGTCAGCCTGGGAAGCCATGGTCAACAAACCTCACTGCTTTGCCAGAGACAGTTTACACCTGTCGCATTTAGGCTTTTGGCTGCTGGCAAAAGCTCTTGCCTCCCTCATATTGCCTTTTTAGGCAAGGTCTCTAAAACAAACATTGATATGAAATTTGCTAATAATAACAAAATAAGGGTCATGCTGCTAAATGTTAGGATCTTAAACCAAAAACTGCACAACCTGGAAGTGGAAAATGTAGATTTCTGTACAATCACAGAAACTTGGTTCAAGGCCTTAAAGTGTACCCTGACCTTAAAAGGCTACAATGCCTTCAACATCACCAGAGCTCAACATGAACATGTGAGAACCAAAGGAGGCGATGTTTCTATCTATATTAGAGATAAATTAAACTCCATGGAGTTACTCCAAGTCCAAATTACTGTGGGTAAGACCCCCCATCCAAGTCATAGCCAGTTATGGATCCCCCTTCATAGGTCATAACATGCACGAAGCCTACTTGAGCAAACTGGAGACAATCCCAATATTACTGAACATTCTGGTTATGGGGGATTTCAATTATCCCACCATCAACTGGGAAACCTACTCTAGCCCTAACCTGCTTGCACAAAAGTTCCTTGACTTTGTTAACTGAAATGCCCTGGAACAAATTGTTCATACTCCGACAAGAGGAGCAAACATACTAGATCTAGTTCTCACTAACATGTCAAACAGATGCACTACCATAACCATCAGACCCTCATTAGTTAAATCGGACCAGAAATCAGTCACTTTCAAGCTGACCCTAACACCAGAACTCACAAAGGGCAAAAATCAAACTAAAAAAATTTACCAAGGCAAACTATACTCACCGAGGTGAAGGTATAAATGCATTCTGAACCCCACTCCCAGTTAAAAGTGGTAACTGCACTGAAGCTTACACTGAAGCCCTGTACAATCACTTGCATAAGTATATAGACCCATCTGTACCAGAAAGAATCAAAGTCAGAGCCCCAAGTGAAAACAAGCCTCCACGGTGGACATCCAGCATCAACAAACTTTACAATAAATGCAAAAAGTTGCTGTCCATGAAAACAAAGGCTAGACCCCAACAATGGAAAAGCCCCCTCCTCAGCCTCAACAGGCACATAAGACAATTTCTCAAATCCTGTAAGGGCCTATTTGAGAGAAACTTAACTAGTACAGCCAAGGATAACCATAAGCCCTTTTACAGCTATGTACATAGCCTAACATTTGCAGAACTAGTGACTAACGGTGTCACACACCCTGATCCCAGAGATATAACAAATCTGCTAGCGGATAGGTTTGGTGAAACTTTCTCCCCCCATGCCATCCAAATCTATCATAAACCTTGCCCCAAACTCCCCCCAAACCTTACATATCTGAAGAATAGGTCATCAAAGTCTTGTCCAAGGCAAAAAACACAGCCTCTATGGGACCAGATGGCATCCCAGGCAGTCTTCTAAACAGGCTAAAACATGAACTAGCATCACCATTATGCACCGTTTTCAGTCATAGTCTAACCACAGGATTTTTTCCTGCAGATTGGAGAACAGCAGCAGTTATTCCAATCCACAAAGGTGGTTAGGCAACAGACCTGGGGAATTAAAGATCCATAAGCCTGACCAGGTTCATCTGTAAGGCCATGGAACGTATCATTATGGATCTCATAAATAAAGACAGGTGACATCCAAACCCTGGATCCTTCCCAATTCGGCTTCATCAAGGGCAGATCCAACTGTTAAGTCTTGTGGATTTTTTTGAAAATGTGACCAGTGCCATTGATGAGGGCAAATCTATGCACACACTATAATTCAACTTGTAAAAGGCTTCTGACACAATCCCACACTCAGGCATTATGGATAAACTTAGCAAACTTAATGAAAACCCCTTTGTTGTAAGATGTGTTACTAACTCGCTCACAAATCAGACACATACTATCAAAGTGGGTGACTACATCAATCAGCAGACCTGTTACCAGCGGAGTGCCACAGGGGTCAATGCTGCAAACCCTACTGTTTTGTATATACTTCTCAGAAGTTCTAGTCAAAAGTAAGGGGTTATGGCTGACCAAGTTTGCAGATGACTGCAAACTGGGTGCAATTATTGAATCCCCAAATAATATCAGTATACTCCAGGAGGGTCTTACATAGGCCATCAACTGGTGTCTTAGCCACGGTCTCAAACTGAATGCAAAGAAATGCATCATCATTACCTGCAGCACACACAATGTCCCTTCACATTATCAAATCAACAACAATACCCTAGATACCCAAAAAAGTGGTAAGGGACTTGGGTTCACAAGTTGACTGTGACCTTAACTTTGACCACCATGTGTCTACTGTGGTAAGGAAGGCTTTCTACGTAGCACACTCGATTAGTAAAGGCATTGCCTCAAGAGGATATAACCCTTTATACTTGGCGCTAATCTAGCCCATAATTGAGTATAATGCCCCATTTGGCATTTACCATATGAAGCACCCACAGCAATTGGAGAGACCTCAGAGTTTTCTAACAGAGAAGATCAAGGGACCCAGCACATGCCATACACAGACTGATTAAAGTTTCTGTCACTTTACTGTATATCATATAGCCTTCTTAGGGAAGACTTATGCCTGGTTTACACAGCAATATCAGATCCAAACCTAATGAACTTGCTGCATATCCATAAATCAAACAGGACTAAGGTGACCCATTCCTGAGAGCTAAATATGGCCTGTGACTTAAGTTGGACATGCTGGAGTGACAGATTTATCTCCCAGTGACTGTTGCATCTTTGGAATAGGCTACCTATTCATGTGAAGCATAGGACTTCTATGACACTGTTTAAAATGAACTTGGACGAGTGGATTAGGCACCATAAGTTCTTAATGGGAGTAGTGCCCACAACCCTCCTGGACTTGGACAGTCATTACTAAATTCAGTCTTGGGTATTAACTAACATTTCTGTGGTATTACATTGGGATGAAATGGGTAGGCTTCAAATGATGTCCAGGTCGATAGCCTAGTAATCTCCTATGCTCCTATGATCCTAAGATTCGAGGATGCCTTGTATGCCAGGCATAAATCACCTCTTAATAACCTGTAGGAAACAGAGTATACAGATAGGGCTTTAAGATGATCCATATAGGACAATGTATTTATATCCTAGATTCTCCTGGTAGGGAACCTTTGAGTGCATTCCAACTGTTGTATATGCTTAGTCAGGTATATGTGGAAGGGCACATTATACTCAATTATGCATCTGATAAAGGTTGAATAAAGTAGCACTATGGCATCCTTGTATCCAGATGCCATGCTCTTACTTATAAGTTGGATGGCATAGAATGCTTTTCTTACTACCTTGGCCATGTGTTGTTCAAAGGACAGATTACTGTGTACTATGTTCCCAGATCCCTGACTACTGGGTCATTTCTTAGGGGTTTCTTATAGATAGAATAATTAGCCTGTGTTACAGTTTTGCCAAAAGGCACTATAATGCATTTCTCAGCATTGAGTTTTAGTCTATGACTGTGGCACCAGTCATTTGTCTGTGCTAGACACCCTTGTAAGATGTTTGCATCATGGGAACAATCTATGATAGCTCCCAATTTATAGTCATCTGGGAACCCGTTCAACCAAAGGCCATAGCCATTAGTCTCTACCTCTGAGAAGTAGATTCCAAATAGGAGCAGTTGCAGCATGGAGCCCTGAGATACCCTGCTGCTAGCAGGTTTCTTAGTAGAGATGGTATCACCAAGCCTGACTGCCTGGGTCCTGTCTGTGAGCCAACTGGCAATCCTGTGAGTTATGTAGGGGGTTATTCTCAGTTTGGTGAATTTGTCAGTTATATGCAAGTGGGGTATTGTTTCAATGCCTTAGTCGGGTCCAGGTGGGCAGTATGCACTAATTTGCCCCTCATCCATTGTCTTGGTGACCTTCTCAAGGAAGTTCACCAGGTTTAGTAGGCATGATTTTCCCTTGCAAAGCCAAACTAGTTTGGGTCCAGTATTTAAGGTTGTCTATGTCTTTGTTGATCATTTCCATGATAATTCATTCCATGGCTTTGTATATTAGGCTAGTCAGACTAATAGGCTTGTACTTTCTGGGTCTGGTGGATGGTACACTCTTGTAAAGTGGGATAAGCATTGCAGTCCCCTATTCTCATGGTATAAAACCTGTTCTGAGGCTGTAGTTGAAAAGTGATGCAAGTGGTCCTGATAAATTGGGGATGGAATTCTTAGGATCATGGAAGGAGCAGGATGGGATAGGATGTTGGATGTCATTACCTATAAAGTCAAAAATAATCTTGGGCAAGACAGCTGGCAGTATATGACAAATCTGAGGTACTTGATCAGTGCTTTAGGTGAATAGTACACACATTAATACTAGCTGAGGGTGCTACATGCCCATGTTCCATTACACAGAGAAAGAAATGTTAGTGTTTTCATTCCTTGATCTGATTTTAAATTCATTTTAACAGTCAGTATATGCTTTAGATAAAGTTGCAAAGCCTATATTGGTAATTCCAGTGCATAGTTGCACTGCATTGTGCTCTTTACATGATCTAACTGTTGATATTAAATGCTACTTTCATTCATATGTACTGAGTATATGTCAAGCTAGCTCAGGACTTATCTTTGCATAAAGGCAGTTCCAGGCCAGTCTGCTCACAGCTAAGGGTCTAATTGTTTTTCTCTACCATTCACCCAGTTGTAGTTGTGTTCTTGGGCCCAGTGTATCTGTTGTTGCCTTCTCCTTCTGATAATTTGACAGCATAGTTCCCTTCCTCTTCCTGTTTATTGGCTGTTAACAAGTACACAAGTACTATGATGATTTTGCAAAGTCCCTCCTCTTTAACTACTCATGAGGCTAAAAGCCCTTTGATAAAATTGTTTAATATTGAGTGTACTGATGCAGCTTGCACTGATTTTATTATCAAATTAGTGAGTTTGTTAACTATAATTAGTTTGTTTTTGCTGCTGGCAGAAGAAGATTTCCAGGCTAGTTGTTTAGTAATGAAATTGAAATACTCAGTAGCCAGTACACCCAAACATTATTCTAAAACCGTACTCCAAGCAGTTATAATTACCTCTGCCCCAGAGTCATTCCTATCAGTATCATTGACTAGCACTTCACCACAACTTCTGTAGCCAGCCCGATTGAGATGGGTATCTTGAGACAGTGTAAGAACTGTTTCACGCTGTCTATTGAATTCTAAAAAACAGCATAACACAGTTGTGTGAGAGATATGCATATACAATACCCCTGGAGGAAAAAAAATCTCACACAGTAAATTTAGACACAAAAATCATCAGCAGTACACCGCACATTGCATCTCTCTAAAGGCCATCAGAATACACATAATCCAGCATACATTGAAGTTCTAAAGATTAACTTGTCTAAACCTCACATACCTCCAAAACACAACACAGGCGCAAAGCACACTCAGAAAATTAAGCCTACTTCATCACATAGCACAAGAAGTCCAAAAGTCACAGATGCTGAGCCCACATAGCAGGCATTGACCCAACCAAACATTCTTGTTATAGGTGCCTCCATTGTAAGACATACAGATGTGCCTTTTACTGTGCTGAGCAAAGAAAGAGTGACTGTTAGTTGCTTGTCTGCTGTCAGAATCTGTCAAATCATGCATGCACTCAAGACCTTCAACAACAAGTACCAGTATGACTCTGTCATAGTTCATGCCGGTCTCAATAACTTGGGGTGGTGCACCTCCCTGGGCTATATGAAGAGGAACATGATGAAGCTCTCAGACTATGTGTCCAAGGGAGGTAGAAGCTGACCACTGAGCTGCATTCTACTTATTACAGGAATGATGCATAAATATTAGCAAAAAATAATTGACTTCACTAACTGGCTTAGTTTTTGGTATCATTCAAAGGGGTCCCATATTTGTTAGCCTGGGAATATATGATCAACAAACCATGTTGCTTCACCAGGGATGACCTGCGTCTGTCGCTTCTAGGGTTTTAATTATTGGCAAAGACATTGTCCACCCCCATAATGCTTTTTTAGGTAATGCCAGCAAGAAATAGGCAAAGGAAAATATGAAGGTTTTACTAATCAATGTTAGGAGCCTAAGCAAGAAGCTCCACAAGCCTGTCTCACCCTACGAGAAACTGATGTCTGTGTAGTGACTGAGACATGATTTAAAATAGCAGAGAACAATCTGGATGTGCAGAGCTATAATGCCTTCCCCACATTTAGACCAGCTACTGTGTAGGAGGGGACAACAGGTGGAGGTGTCTCAATTTACATCCAGGAGAGACTCACATCAAGGCTGGTAAAGCAGCATGATGCACAAAAGCTTCTTCATCTGAAAATAATCATCAGAAAAGTCCCACACCATATATTAGCTGGCTAAACTCCCTCTATGATAAAAGAAAGACACAATGCCTATTTATAGAACTACAATTACTCTGTATTAAGCCCGATACCATTTTCCTAGGTGATCTAAACTATCCAGCTATAGACTGGGAAACATACACCACCACTAGTGCGCAAGCACACAGATTTCTGGACATTGTCTATGCAAATGCCCTTGAACAATTAGTCAGAGTGTCCACTGGGGAAATAACATTTTGGATCTTCTCCTTACTAATACGGGAACATCTAGTACCATTCCTTCCATATTTTCATCATTTGTTAGGTCTGACAACAAAGCAGTCACGCTCAAAATAAAACTGAAACCAGAGATCTCTTCCACCTAAGATACCTTTACAAAGTTCTTTAAGACAGACAACCCACTCCTAAGTGATATGTTGGCAAGCTTCAAATCCCCACTAAAGCCAGTTAACTATACCAAATAAACAGAAATGCACACCATCTCACTGTGCCAGCATGTAAACAGCTGCATAGAAGCAACTTTACCATGTAGAAACAAGTGCAGGGCAAACCCCAGAAACAAACTCATATGGTAGAACCATAATATCAACAAGCTTTATAATAAAAGGAAAAGAATTTTGACCAAATATAAGAAGAGCAATTCTTAGAATGTTAGAGCCCTTGTCACTGAAATAATCAAACAACTCAGGAGCTTAGTAAATTCCATCAAAGCAAAGTCTAAGGTTAAAATAGCTACCCAAGCCAAAGAGAATAACAAGACATTTTTTATTTTTTTCGTAATCTCAAAAGTACTATACAGTAATGGGCTGAGCTGATTGTGCATGATGTTACTACACTGAGACTGAAGATATAGCTAACCTACAGGCTGATAAATTTAGCTCTAACTTTACCCATGTCTCTCCTCCATCTGTCCCCCAAGATACACCTGAAACTGGCTCACCTCCAGCTATCACAAAAGACCAAGCAAAAAGTGCTATGAAAAGCTAAAAATACTGCATTGATGGGCCCTGACAATATGGCTGGATGCATCTTAAGTAGCATAAAACATTATTTAGCCACTCCTCCTAACAACAGTGTTCATTCTCAGCATCTATACAAGTTTTGTACCAGGGAACAGAGAACAGCTACAGTCATTCTCATGCATAAAGGAGGACCTTCCACAGACCCTGGCAATTGCAGATCCATTAGTCTGACCAGCCTTATATGAAAACCCATGGAAAGTCTTATCATGGAATTAAGCAATCACGACATAGAAATTTTCCAAAGACTAGATCTGTCTCCCCCTGGATTTGCCAAGGGCAAGTCATGCTTACTCAACCTGGTGGATTTTTTTGAAAAGGTCACCAAAGCAATGGATGAAGGGAAAATGGCACATAACACATACTTCAACCCTGCCAAAGTTTTTGACACAACTCACCACGCAGGCATAATAGAAAAGCTGAATAAACTTGGAATAAATCCCTATGTGACCAATTGAATTACCAGCTGGCTCACAGATAGGATGCAGATAATCAAAATAGGAGAAGTTACCTTCACAAAGGGGCCAGTCACGAGTGGAGTCCCTCAGGATTGTACTGGGACCTCTCCTGTTTGGCATCTGCTTTCTGAAGTAAAAGGCAATACTCGAGGGGTCTGGCTGACTAAGTTTGCAGATAATTGCAAGCTAGGATCAGTGGTTGCAATGCCAAATGACTTTGTTAACCTGCAGAAACCTTTGTTCTAAATAAATAACTGGTGTCAACATCATTGACTGAAACTAAATGCCAAAAAGTTCATTATTGTATCCTTTGAGAAGTCATCTACTCAAGGTAACTACCACATTCAGAATGCACCCCTAAGAGCTGATCCAGTTGTTTGGGATTTGGAAACTTATGTGGACAGTGACCTAACTTTTGACCATTGTTGTAAGAAAATCCTTTTATACTAAATTTCTAAAGACATTCTAATTCTAAAGACATGCGACTGGAGCGTTTCTCCCTGGGCCTCCGCTGAAAATAGGCTCTGTGTAGCCTAGTCAGACTTTCCTGGTCAACAAATGTTAAATAAATAAATAATTTTCTTGAGTGGCGAAAGCCAGGGTACATTTTTTGGCTAGGCTTATATAGGCCCTAGGGCCAATAGCCTGGTACCTACCTATGAACCTATGAAAATAAAATACTGCAGAGCTTCTAAACAAATGGATTGTATCTAGATGTAGAGATGTCATATTCCCCCTTTACTCAGCCCTCATTAAGTCAGTCATTGAACATAATACTCCCTTTGGAATGTATGTGTCCACATACACGCAACAACTAGAATACCCATAGAGGTATCTTACTAAAAGGATACAAGGCCTAAACAACATGGTCCTACATGGACTGACTCAAAGCCCTGTCACTATACCTGGTATCCTACAGACTGCTAAGAGATGGCCTGTGTCTGGCATACAAGGCATCCTCCGACCCATTACTGATGGATTTAATGCACATCGGTAAGTCATATGGCAACATAAATACTCAGTCTAGAGATCTAATTCTGTTCTGCAACATCAACAGAATAGTCTGGATGGACAGGTTCATGGGTCATTACTATGCTAAATGCCTTTGTGGGCCATTTTAAGCCTAACCAATTATCCCATTTGAAAATCAAACTCTGCACCTTGTGTTTGTAAGTGTTTGTAAACATCTTAACCATTATGATAAACTCCAACCCTCTTGTATATCTTGCAGATGATACCACTGCTCCTCATTCATATAAAACAAAGTTCATCCTTGCCCATATTCAAATGCAACTTTGATCTATGGATGAGAAACCGAAAATTTATTCCAGGATTGCCTCTTGTACTGCTAATGGACAGAGGCAGTTCCTAATTACTTTATCTCCTGCATGGGTCCCCTCAAATTAACTATGGTATAATCCAGTTATTCTCATTAGGGGTGATATATAATTATCAGCCACAGGATAGGTAAGGACAATCTATAACCAAATAGAATAGGCTATTTTGAGCCAAAAAGGGAAACTGGCTAGATTTAAAATGGTCTGGAAGGTCAGCTAGCCTTGCACTTTTCTATGAACCTCTCAGAGAATAAAGTGTTCCCATGACAGATTGTGGACACAGGATTTCAAATGGTGGTGTGACTTTTAGGTCACACGGTTAAGTGTCTGATTCACAAGCAGACATACTAGGAAAGAGGGAAGGCATTAGAAAACATTAGGAAAGTCATGAACATTTCCAAAATCTGAGTAGCTAGATATTTTAACTCCAGCAGTGTGAATAAATACAGAGCATGAATCAGAAATGAAAAAAAGAAAAGCCACAATGATATGTGCATAAATGAAACTAAAATAGGAAAGCTAAACAAAACAAAACAAAACAAAACAAAACATGTAAAGCAGTACTTACCAAAGAGTTTAGGAAAACATTCTTCCTGAACTAGTGCTTTTGAAGGAAGAGAAATATCTTTATTGCATGGCAGTAACACAACTGCAGAACATGGAAACTATGACAGGGGTGTAAGCAGGGACAGCATGGGTTCTTCAAAGTAATATGGGACTCAATGGAACATCTGAATAGGTGGATTAACTGGAATGGGATTAGGCAATACTGGGAAACAGGCATCCTTGAAAATGAGTGCTGTTTTATAATAGTAATGGATCAAACATCACTGGGTTAGTCATTCTGCAGCAGTCACATGAGTTGTTGAGCCTCTTGATCATTAAGTTGCATTTATGATCTGCACATACCTTGGTATCTACTGTTGTAGAAAGTCCATGCGTGCCCCAGATCCATGGAACCATGGAGCCAGAAAATTACATTACTCCTAGTTGTCTTTTCTTAGGCACAGTCTTCATTATTTGGCTGCTTTGTTATTGCTACCATGACCAATGTAACTACAAACAAGGAACATTTAGAAACTATGGTTTGATATATGTAGGTTCTTTCATTGTATTCTGTCTGTACATTAACTGTAAAACTGTACAGCATTTTTGGTGCCTCAGCAATGCTACCTTGTTGTAAATGAACCACCTACAGGAATCTTCTTAATTTTTTCCAGTCTGTGACTGATGAGACTATTATATGCAAAAAAGTAGACAATCCCCCGGATTTATGAAGCCCTTTATTGCATGCAGGATTAGTCTAAGAGTTATTTTTGGCAATATGGCCAACGTGCGATCCAGGAATGAGCTCCTGGGACATGCACATGGCCAAGTAGGAGGCCATTGGCATTGCAAACTGTTTAAAAAATAAAAAAAAGAACTTTTATTTTTTTTTGCCGATCTCGACTGTTTAAGCATAGGGCAGCGGTGTGCAAATGGGATCGGGGATAATAAAATAAACCTAAAATAAGCATTCTAACTAAAAGTAGTATTCTGCCATGCAAGTCAATGGCAGGCAGAAGACAACCTGGCCAATGAGTAATGGTTGCTAAGGGGGAGGCTCAGTGTGGGACATGTAACTATGCATTAGCAGGCAATCCTATGCAAATGAGGGGAAGGATAGTGAATCCCAGTTTTCCCCAGGATGTGAAGCAGGTCTCAAGAGTGTAAGAGTATAAATAGCTGGGTGCAAGACTGGGATATAGGTGACATCATGGGGGTGTGTGTCAGGCATACTGTAAGTGGATTGAAGCCATGTGGCTCGGGATTGCTCCTAGCTTAGCACAGATAAGCTAGGGGTGTGCCTAAATCTGCCTAGCATTCTTTACAAAGTGTAAGTGGGCGTGCGTGCTGTGCACTGGGTTTTACAGGAAGAAAAAAGAAGTTAAAGCAGGAAATAGCAGTTCTGTGCACATTTGAGCACTCAGTTTATGTGGCGCGAACATGGGCTTAAACAGGGTGGCAATGGGAAGGGAAAACAGCAGTAGGAAGGTAATCAAGGAGAACTTGCTTAGCTGACAGGTGAAATGTATCAGAATCAGCTAATTACCCAGGCAGCAGACCAGCCTAGCCCAGCACACCACTATAAACTATGCAAACACCTTTCCCCATTGTTTTTCCCAAAAACTCTGCACCACCGGTGTATACAAATGGGGAAATTTTTCAAAACGAAAGCAGGAGAAAAAATGTTAGGGGCTGCTTTTGCTATCATAAACCAGCATGTGCAAGAGGCTGAGGGTGGTGAGGATGTTAATGCTGCTGAGCAACCCACAGTGAGGAGATGGAGAAGAGTGTACAGACCCAGCGTAACCTACCAAGGGCTACATAAGCTGGAGATAGCGGAGCACTATAGTGTGGACAGGGTCCTCCTACAGTAAATTGTTGAGCTGTGCCGGCCACGCCTCACACAGAACTAACAGAGGGGAACCCATCCCAGTGAATACCAAGGTATGTGTAGGCCTAAGAATACTACCTACATGTACCTTCCAAAGGTTAACTGGGTATATGATGGGGATTTCACAGGCATCAGCATCTAGGGTACTCCACCAGTTTCTGGATGCCATGTCAGCACATGTCGGTGAGCACGTATATTTCCCCATCACCCGTGAGGCGTTGGCCAGCAATATGCATCTCTTCCACCAAATAGCAGACTACCCTGAGGTAGTAGGTGCAATAGAATGCATGCACATATTCATCAAAGTGCCACCTGGTGAGCAGGGTAGGGTCTATATCAACCGCAAGGGCTTCCCCTCCATCAACTGCCAGGTCGTGTGCAATGCCCAGGGCATAATAAAGAATGTGTGTGCTGGCTGCCCTGGAAGCTACCACGATTCCCACATCTGGCATCTGACACAGCTGTACCAGAGATTTGCCAATGGGGACATCCTACACGGTCACCTATTGGGGGATGCTGGATACACACTGGAGCCCATCAGATATGCACACATACCTGAACAAGAACTCCATAATGAGGCACACGCACAAACACAGATCATAATAGAGTGTGTGTTTGGGATGCCCAAGTCATGGTTCCAGTGCCAGGACACATCTGGTGGAGCCTTGCAGTACTCACCAACTACATGTACCCAAATTGTCTTTGTATGTGCCATGCTACACAATATGATCCTGCAGAAACAGCTGCAGCAGGAACAGCATGGGGCAGGGCTACACATCCCCTACCATTGACAAGGCCTGCATAGGCACAGAGTGATTCAGAAGAGGAACAACCTGAGCCTGCCCCAGTAGGCAGAAGGAGGCATGCCCAGTATGCCCTGGCCTTGGCAAAGAGGCAACACATAGCACATGCACTGACACAGTAGGGACCCAGGGAATGACACCTCTCTCTGACTCTCACATACAGTAAAAGGGATGCCAAACATAACACTACCTGTGCTCAACCATGTATAGGGAGTGTACTATGTGGATCCAACATAGGCAGCCCTGCAGCACCACCCTCAATACTGGGACACCCACAAGGTATGTGACTCACACATGCCAGTTGGGGGGGGGGGCTCACATACCCAACAACAGTTACAGCCAGCAGGATAGGTGTAGACAAACACAAACAAATGCTGTGCTATGGCCTCTGAATGAGCCCTATGGGTAACCCCTCCCTCAGGCCTACACAAACAGACTACAACAGGCCAGGCAGTTGGATGTAAGTTGTGAAGGCTAGGAAGTCAGAAACTAATATGTAGGTAATTAAAGCTAAGATCTGTAGTACACTGGTATGCCTCTAGCCAGCATGATAGGTAAGACTACAGACTGAAATGGAGTACCCGACATACCAGTACAGTCCTAGCAAATAGTAACAGTCAGGTGTACCCCCCAACTCCTGTGTAGAAATGTAGAAATAGTCAGGTGTGCCCTCCCCTATTCTACATAGAAATATAGTAACAGTCAGGTGTGCCCACCCCAATCCTGTGTAGAAATGTAGAAATAGTCAGGTGTGCCCTACCCCCATCCTACATAGAACTATAGTAACAATCAGATGTGCCCCCCCCAATCCTGTGTAGAAATGTAGAAATAGGCAGGGTGTGCCTCCCCATCCTACATAGAAATATCATAACAGTCAGATGTGCCCCCCCCAAACCTGTGTAAAAATGTAGAAACAGTCAGGTGCCCCCCGCTATGCAGAAATGTAGCAACAGTCAATGCCAAATGACCGATGGATACCCTGCAGACACAGCATGTTACCTGTCGGTGTACAACACAAAAGTCAGCACCACCGTACAAACTACCTGGACTTGATCCACACATGCAATACAGATGGCCATACTGGGCATGCTCACACACTTAGAGGAATGAAGGCAATGTCAGTCAACAACATACTGAAAGGTCATACTGGGCATATTCACACACTTAAACACATGAAGGCCATGTCTGCAAACACCAGTGGGCCAGACATATCTGGCAATCGCAGTTCTTAGCGCAGAAACATGTCAGTATGCACCATTCCTGCCTTGCACACAGTGGATAGGAATACAGACATATATGTAAGGACAACACACTATAATAAGCCAAAGGTAGCCTGACAAAGATGTGTGGAAGAGGGTGACCATGACAAGGAGCCAGCCAGGCCTGTCCCATCCAGCACACAGCCAAAGGGCCCCAAACACATGAGGTGCAGATGTCACTCACTGCAGATACCAGCCAGCAGTATCTGTCAGCATAATAGACTATGTGGTGCATGTGCCAGCTGTGCAACATGACTGTACAAGGAAGTACTCATCAAGTAGCTGTATACACGTACCTGTGACATATGATCCCGTGTGTGCCTGCATGTGGCATGTCAACCCCTACATGAATGGGTTATGACCCATGCACACACCGCCCTCCCCATAGCAGTATTATGACAAGCCTGCTGAGGTCATCCAATGTGAAATACACCTTTGGGAGAACTGTATTTTAGTAATCTCCATGGCGTGTCCCATAGCTGTGTACTGTTGTAGTAATAAACTAGTTACGTAGTAGTTCTAACCCCAGACTTGGCAATCGTGTGAGTGTACATTTGTGTGCATGTCTGTCTGTCTATGACTGTGTAGAGAGAAATACTTTTTAGGCTACTCACACTCCATACTCAACTTTGGCAAGGCTGCTGATGTCACTCACCTAGAAATACACCTCTGGGAAATTCATAGCCCAGTAATCTCTGTCACGTGTCCTGTAACTGCATACTGTTGTAGTGTGATAAAGTAGTTAGGTAGGTATTCTAACCCCAGACCTGACAAGTGTGTGTGTTTGTGTGTGAATTGGTGTGTGTGCGTGTCTAATTGACTAGAGAGCAATGCTTTTAAGGCTACTCACACTCCATGCAGTTCATATACTCAACTTTGGCAAGGCTGTTGATGTCACTCACCTAGACATACACCTCTGGGAAGGGTGTAGCCCAGTAATCTCCGCTGCACATCCTGTAACTGCATACTGCTGTAGTGTGATAATGTAGTTAGAGAGATGTTCCAACCCCAGACTTGGTAACTGTGTGTGTGTGTGTGTGTGTGTGTGTGTGTGTGTGAATCTGTGTGTCTCTGACTGAGTAGAAAACAATGCTTTTTAGGGTACTCACACTCCTTAGAATTCATATACTCATCTTTGGCAAGGCTGCTGATGTTACCCACCTAGAAATACACCTCTGGGAAGGTCATAGCTCAGTAATCTCTGTACTGTGTCCTGTAACTGCATACTGCTGTAGTGTGATTTAGAACTGTGGAAGGGTTCCATCTCCACCCATGGCAATTCTGGATGTTTTGTGTGTTTCAATGTCTGTGCATGGAGCAATACATAATAGGCTACTCACTCACAGTACATTTCAAATGCCCTACTTTGGCAATCTTGCTGATGTCAGTCATTGTGAAATATAGCTTTGGAGAAAAGGGACTTTAGTAATCCCTGTAGTGTAATATAGGCTTTGGTCAGGGATTCTATACCCACACATGTAGGTTGTGGATGTTTTGTGCGTGTCTCACTGTCTGTGTAGGGAGCAATGCATTTTAGGCTAGCCACTCGCAGTACAGTTGAAATGCCCTAATTTGGTAATCCTGCTGATGTCATTCATTGTGAAATACACCTTTGAGGAAGAATCACTCTAGTAATCCCTGTGCTGTGTCCTATAACAGCTCCATGCTGTAGTGTGAAATAGACCTCAGTTAGGGGTTCTATACCCATACATGTCAGTTGTGGATGTTTTGCGTGTGTCTCACTGTCTGTGTAGGGAGCAATGCCTTTTAGGCTAGTCACTCACAGTACAGTTGAAATGCCTTAGTTTGGTAATCTTGCTGATGTCATTCATTGTGAAATACACCTTTGGGGAAGGACTGTTCTAGTAATCCCTGTGGTGTGCCCTATAACAGCTCCATGTTGTAGTGTGATGTAGACCTCAGTCAGGGATTCTATACCCACACATGTCACTTGTGGATGTTTTGTGTGTGTCTCACTGTCTGTGTAGGGAGCAATGCATTTTAGGCTAGTCACTCATGGTACAGTTGAAATGTCCTAGTTTGGTAATCCTGCTGATGTCATTCATTGTGAAATAAACCTTTGGGGAAAGCAGTACTCCAGTAATGTCTATGGTGTGTCCTATAACTGTGCAGTCCTGTAGTGTAATAAGCTAGTTAGGTAGGGGTTGTAGTCCCAGACAAGATATGTGTGCTTGTGAGTGTATTTGTGACTTGTATCCTGTATAGAGGTGGACATGAGGGTGTGACACCTGTGGGCTATGTAGAAGGGGTTTTGCTTATTTCTTTAAAGGTGGCCCTGCTATATATCACAATGTCAACCATACAGAGATAACAGATGTAAATTAGCTGAGAGGCTGGGGTGCAAAGCCATACCCATACATGTGACATCAAGGCCAGCCAATCACAGTTAGTAACCCCACTATTACCCAGAGCACACACTCAACCCATGTGTCATACGCACACACATGCCTAGACAACAGCCAATATGTGGGTAGTACACTGCATATTAGCCACTGATAGTAACTATGCAGTGATAGCAGTGGGCTACAGAGGGCATGTCACCCTGCCCACCTGTCTAATATCTACGTACATGCAGACAGTGCACCTCCGCCATGTTCCCCAATGGATACTTGCACCACCTGTGGTGCCTTTACATGTGACTCACAATGGACATACCATGCCTGACAACATGCCCTGTATGGACATATGACACTGACATCAGGGAATGCTGTTAGCATGCTATCAATTTAGGTGCAGGGTAAACCTGTTGCCCATTACCAGTTCCTGCCACAGGTGGGCAAGACTGGCACATCTGATGATAATCTGTGTTCACAACATGGGCCAGACACCCCAGGTACAGTTTCACATGTCACTGTACATGCATGTGGGAGGTGTGCACATCCCAGACATCATCCATGTCATGGACTAAGGAACACACACATGGCAAGTGATGCACAGCATTGGCCACACACAATAGTCACCCAGGTGAATGGATGGGGGATGCAATACCCACCTGTGTGGGCAAATGCGGAAACTACAGGACTGAGCCACAATGCAGACCATTGTCATGTAGCCTGATGCCAAGGTATACCCATCGTCCACCCTTGTACAGCTTGCTGGCACAGTTGACCACCACACACCTGTGCAGACATGCACCCATGCATGTCAGAACTGGCACCCTGTGTGTTTGTGTGTGTGTATTGTTTAGTGCATATGTCCACATCCACACTCACTGCAACCCCCCAGTGCATACTGAAGCATGCTATCTGATGTCTGACACCTTCTCATACTCTTTGCCTATACAACCTCCGTATGACCCATGTGGTGCATGTGATACTTGCACATTGATGTGTTGTGGCAATCCCACTAGTGATGAGTTGTACCCCTGGCCCTGCCAAATGTTTCAATGTGTGTGCATCCCTGTGTGAGTGTGCCTGTGTTGACGCTGGCACCTGTTCATGCAGACAGGCATGTGTACATCACCTACCGTATATCTACTGTATCCCTGCTGCAGATGTCACTCACCATCACATATATGTTCTGAGTGCTCCACAGCAAGTAACCCATGTGGTGCATCCAATAACTGCATTGAACTGTGATAGCACTACATAGTTGTCGGGGGGGTTGATACCCTGTGCTGGTAGGTGTGTGACACAAACATGTTTCAGTTTTACTCTCCCACCCCTCTCTGACATGTATTTGCCTCTGTCTGCCTATTCCACTCCCTCTCTGGTGGATGTGGAGACCCACACCTGCTTTGCTTAGGCAGCAGCATGTGTATTTTAAGTGATGCTCGTGATCAGCTGATGGCCTCTGCATGAAATGCAGCCCTCCCCTAACTGATTGCATATGGAACAACTGTGGTAACATTCTGATAGCCAATTGCATGGAAAACACTCCAATACCAAGGAACATCATGCTGGTGTTGGCCCTTTTCAGTCACTGTGAGCAGGAACTAGATCTGTTGTTTGGCAAACAGCATCTCAGATGGATTTACCTCTAACAACATACACTGTGGAAAAAAGACAACAGGCAAGAGGGGGATGTGCCTGTCCTGACTACAGACTGTAAGTGCTGCTATGCTGCATTTGGAGTAATGTTGGTTTAACAGTGTTTGTCTGGATATGCCTGTCGTACATGTCACAATACCTGCCATGTCAGTTCCATGTATATGAGGAATCCCCATCTGCAGGGTCATCTGCAGACTGGGCAGTGTTGTGCCTTTAGGTTCATGTGTTAGCCACGGTGCATCTATCTGTGGAATGCAGAAGGTAGTGTGAGGATTTCAGTCTGTAGATGGTGAAGGCCATAACAGTTACTGACTTCATATCCCTCATAGGACATATGTTGCAACAAACCCCGTTACAATGGTAAATTTATGAGGTTATCACAGCAACATGTCTATACTGGCCATATGTATGTGCTGTCAGCCACATCTCTATCAACCTTTGTATATATGTCATGCATGAAGTGGTGCATATGTGCTGTGCACCATAAATAGTGTCATCATATCTGATAACAAGCCAGTGATATATCAGATTGCTACACATGTCATGTACAGTAGGGGTTATATTTCATGACATAACCTGGACATTCTGTGGATGTTTGTACAGTACTGAGGTCTGTGTAGTGATGGTGAATGTTGGCAGTGTGTGTATTTTATACTTTAGCCTGTGTACAGACTGTGGTAGATGTTATCGTTCTAGCTCCCCGTCTATCTGATGTTACATGCTGCCCCACTGTATGGTACTGTTTTGCCGTACATGTTTGTAGGGCCATACACACACATGTCCCATACCACAGGCAGCCATCAGACCAAACTGTATAGCAGCCCAGTATATGTAGGGTCATTCTGTGAGTGGCACATATGATGATGGTGTAGAACAGATAGCCCATATACTGTAATATTATGTTAGCTTACCATATGTGGATGTGGCTGTGTTCACATTGGTTGTAGTTAATAAACTTTCACACAGGTGTATCTTACCCTGTGCTGTGACATGGCTGTTGAGCCTGCTATATATGGAGGTACATGTGCATTCCCCCATACGAGATGTAGGCCAGTGTTGTGCCAGTCTGCCTGTAGCCTACACAGTGCATTGTTACATGCCTAGCAGCTTAGTGTACTTACCCAGTGAGATGTCATGTGCAGATACTTGCCAGATGTACTGCTGCCGGGCCTCCCTTAAAAGTCATGTATGTTAGACAGAGCAGTGGGATGCTGTACAGATGTATGTCAATATCTAGTGGGTAGCATGTGTCCATGTCACCCCTGTACCAGCAGTCATTATGTGTCAGGCCAGACAGGAGTGTGTGAATCCAAAACCTATGGTGGCAAATGTATATCAATCATTATGTGTTATACCCATCTACATGGCTGTCTACATCCATATTGTCAGGCCTGGTACACATGTTTTGCACTAAGGGATTATGTGTATATCTCTGGACTGTACAAGGTGTGTCCGAAGTTCCACATATATTGGCCAATATCTCTGCTTCACTCAACAGGGCCATTACATGCTAGCAACGGTACTTTACAATGATTTTCTTAGGATGCCTGTCAGTAGCCAATGGCACACACGTTATAAGCAGATGTCACTTTCCACACACACCATGTCTGTGAAGACAATCCCAATGATAGTAACAATAGTGTAGTTATATGCCTGCTATACATACCTGACATCCCCTTGCACTATGACCTTAGGAGTATAGGGGGTGGGGTAGGGATACACTCCATGTCCAGGACATATGGTGGAAATATATGTACATATATTTATCCAGATAGCCATATATATATAATTACAAATGTGTACTACTTCCAATTACCACTGTCAATGCAACCACCCACTATAAATCCCTACAGCATGTGGGTGTGGTCCCTTTACATTTCCTGTGTGCTGGACATCCTTCCTGTGTGTGGGCATCAATGTTACAGACAGTAGGTAGAAATACCTCTTACAGGAGAACCTGCACATTCAGAGTGGACACATATTTGTAGGAGGATCAGGAACTACAGACAGACTGTGAGTAGAGTTGTGTTATGCTTTGTATAGTACTGGTGTTACAGGGTGTGTTTGTGTGTACATACTAGTCTACCTTGGAATGCAGTCTGTCTGCATAGCTCACTACTGTGGGCCTATCCTCCTGCTGGACAGAGGTATGCCTATCATGTGTTGTCCATCCACCACAGAGGTCCTGTGTCAGATATTACACTGGTAGTGTGTCTGTTGCATGCTATCAGTACATGGCTACATCCATTTCTGTTTCGAACCTCAATTCCCTGACTGAGGGTGTGTTGCAGACTATCCTGTAACACCAGCAACTTGCTTAGTGTATGGCAACAGTGTTCCACATATGTGCCTGTGTTCCAGCCTCTGTACTCCATCTACATACCAAGCTTTGTGCATATGTCATGCTGTTGGGGGTTGTTCTGTAGTGGGCTATGAGTATATCACTCTGCCATTGCTGCCATTACCCCACTGCTGTTGTATCACCCACACATACAGTGGGGTTGGGGGCATATATGTTTGGGCATCACCTACACAATACATGTGTGCCCTTATCCACTCCAGAGGCCAGTGTATGTAACAGTGGTATATGGGCCTGTATTATTGAGTCCAGGTGGGGAGCACCAAAAATGACCTAGGCTGTTACAAAATGTGAGGGTATCAGGGGTGGGCTGCCACAAGGTATTTGGATGTACAGTACTGTATACTTTACCTATATTGACATTACTTACATGAATTGAGGTACTGCAAGCCTACTACCTCCTGCCATACAGACTGTTCTGTTTGTTGGTGTGCTCGTGATGGTGTCAGTTATGCCTTGTTATGTACCAGTTACAACACATTTGATCACAAAATGTCTTTACCTCCTACTGAGTTTGTGCAGAGTGTAGATACAGGCTGCTGAACTACACACCTGCAGTACATACTGTTGATTGTTTGGTATCCTGTGGCCCAGTCTGTCTTCACTATTGTACAATCTAAAGGGCTTGGCATGAACAGCAACAGTTGTGAACCTTTCCAGACTACTGTATTAGTGTAACTGTTTCACAGTTGCAGTACTCTGTTTATATGGTTGTCGGTATCTGAACAGCTGTATGACATGGCATATAGAACTGTTATAGTACACATTTAAAGGATTCCCATTTCTGCAAACCTGTGTATGGTGTCTTTCCTATGACCTTTCTATGGGTATATGTTGCAGGCAACGATTGGCATCTTTATGGGTGACCCATACAGTGTCCAGTTGTTCAGGTGTTAACTGTTGGCATAGCGGCTGTTCCATATTGTGTGCACCTTCTACATACGTATCTTACTGTACATATATCTGCATGTGTATATGTAGTCACATGTGTGTATGTAGTCACATGTGTGTATGTATATATATATATATATATATATATATATATATATATATATATATATATATATATATACAATGTCCCACCATTATACAGGTCATATCTGTATTGAGCCCTGGCTGATGTTGCCTGTGGTACACATAGGTTCATAGGTGAGTACTGGTCTATTGGTCATGGGGCCTGCATAAGCCTAGCCACAGGGATTCCCAGCCATGCACCACCCAATAATGTTATTCCCCTGTGCCCCTGTCAGGCTGTGGCACAGATGTACTACCCAGGGTGAATTCCCCATTTCCCATCTAGTTGTCAAGTGTTTTTGTAAAGAGGGCCAATTAGTAGCATTGATTGACATGAATGGGTAGTCTGTTCCAGAGTGTGGAAATTCCCCAGGACTGGGCCCTATCACTCCAGTATGTTCTGTGTAATGTGTTGATGATGTTTTGGACCCTGGAACATGTGTTTACAGAGGGAGTGGGATTTCTTTATGTGTAGCATGTTCAACTGCTCTGTGTATGACATAGCTGTGTATGTTAGGCAGATGTCAGCTGAGCCTGAGCAATGTGCACTGGAGTGTAGCCACAGTTGTCTGAGATGGTCTGTGTATTGCATGTGTTTGAGGCTGGTAATCCCATTAGTGAAGTGTGTGCTCTGTCACTGAACATGTACAGCATGCATTAGGGGTAGGTGTGTTAGATGTGTACATGGCCTACACCTTAGCTATGACATGCACAGTGAATTGCCAAGCATAATATTAAACCATACTCACTGGCATCCAGCCTCTGCCTTGCTGGTATCCCAGAGGTACCTACATTGAAATGAAATAGAGTTGATGTCAGTGACCACAGCTGTGGCATTGCTACAGGGTGGGTGCAATATTACAGTAAAACAACAGCTGAAGTCCACAGTACTACAGATTATATATAACTGCTTATCAGTACTACACAGCAACAGACTCCACATCTCACATATGTATGATTTACCTGTACAGATGCATACACAACAGTGGTTTACTGATATTCCCAGGAACCTTACCTGCATGCTCCATGTCTGGTGTGTGGGTAGCACCCACTTCCATGACTGTATATGTCTGTAGATCTTGTGGGCAGGCAGATGCCACCAGGCTCATGAGCAGCTCCTCCACCCTGGTGAGGGGAGGATGGATGTTCTGGCCCCCCTGTTGCAAGGTGGTCACCCTGCATGGCAGCAGCATGGCAACGTACATGGTGGAGCAGGTCACTACAATGATGGCGGACCTGCTCATATGTACGGCTGTGCATCCCCACCTCATTCACCCTGCGGACCACTTCGTTCCACATGGCAGTTTGCTCATGCTGGTCCTGGCTTGTCCTTGAGAATAGCAGCTGGTAGTGCTGGATGATGCTGGTGAGTATTATGTCATCCTCAGCGGCAGTGTAAGTGGGATTCCTTGAGTGCACCATACTCCCTGAAAGACATGAAGATGGAAATATATCTGAGCAACTCATATAGCATGTTTCCCATAATACAGAACACATATCAGTCTCCCGCCACCATATCAGCTCCAACTTAATGTTCACACACAATGCAAGTGGCATGTCTCTGGTTTATCTACCACTGGGACATATATTGTATTGTACAACACTTTCTGCTATGTGTTTATAGACATGCTCCCTGTGGGGACACTAGAGTTGCTGGGCTGTTACACAGTATTTCACCTGCATGCCATTGTCATTGCCACTATGTTTCCACATATGCATGTGGTATGCTTTCTATGTGATTGCTACACATCTGCCATTTTGTGTTATTGGGGATATCTATGCATGCTGTTGGACATGTTCTGGGATTGTGTGGACTACTACAACCCACACATGTTCCATGACAGTTACACAACAGTTATTTGCCAGCAGGAACACCACTCTCACCTAATGTGCAGATGTTACCAGTCCACCTCACATCCATGACCCACCATGGAACCTCATTATCTACTGTTCCGGCACTACCTTCATGTGGAACCACCTCAGGGGATGGTGTGTCCACCCCATGGATCACACACAGACATATGTCTGTCACCCAGTTAGGTCCAGGGTCTTGTGCATAGGGAGCTCCAAAGAGACATGGGGCATGTGCTACATCACCTGGAAATGTGCAGTACACATACATGTATGTTCCTCCTGCTCAGCCCACAGCCCAGGCATCTTTATGACCATGTAGATGCTGTTGTGACTCTCCATGGGTGGGCACCATGTTCCTTTTGTTCCCATATGGGTGCTCAATGGCCTCCACATTCCAAATGGAACTACCCATCCACAGTGTTTCACCACAACATGTGTCATATACCAGCACTGTATGCTGTATTGTTTGTCACCCAACCAAACCTACATACAATATGTGCCTAATACCCTTCACCAACATATATATCCCACCTTCTCAAACAATTGCGATGTGATCCCAACATGGGTTACACACTTCACACTCCATTTTGCAGCCATGTACTGGTGTGTAGATATGCTGTGTATTGATGTGTGATGTTCTCTCACACATGTCATGGCAGGGGACATGTACTGGCATATATTTATGTATATATATATATATATATATATATATATATATATATATATATATATATATGTGTGTGTGTGTGTGTGTGTGTGTGTGTGTGTGTATATACCTATACATGTCAGTATTATGCTTATGTGTGTATGTGTCTGTTTGTGTGTGTGTGTATATATATATATATATATATATATATATATATATATATATATATATATATATATATATATATATATATGTAGACATACACTTATATATATATATATATATATATATATATATATATATATATATATATATATATATATATATATATATATATATATATATATATATATATATATATATATATATATAAATTATATAAATATATATATAAATAAATAAATATATATATATATATATATATATATATATATATATATATATATATATATATATATATATATATATATATATATATATATATATATATATATATATATATATATATGCATTTATGTGTAGATATCAATATGTGTTGTTTATATACCTATATATATGTATAACTGTCCGAGGTTCTGTAGACATACACAGCTGTGAATATGTATCACACATATATGTATCTGTATGTGGGGTGCATACAAACATCTGGTCCACACTCTTGTAACTCTCTTTGCTTCACAGCTGAACTGTTCTGCCTTGCTGCAACACAGAAAGGTGTCACATATGAACACAGACTAACATTACGGGGTGTATATGGTGACAGATTTTAGATAAGCATATTATACTGCTATGGCAGTTGGGCATGCTATGCTACACTTTAACATGACTGTCCTGCAGGTGGTGTGGTCTAACACCCATGTGTCTATTATGGCAGTATTAATACCACCACCATTCATTGGCCACAATAATGTACAGAACACAGATATCACGGGTCACATCTTTGCCATTCACTACTGATCTGCATAGTTGACAGGTATGTCCCACTGTCCACAAGGACTGACACTATTGTCCAGAGCAGTTGTTGAGCGGAACATCATTACAGGAACAAGTACTGATGGCACATATAAATCATTTCACATTATACATCCTATTAATCTATGCCATATACTACATGCAAGTAAATACATACCTGTCTCACATACCTTTTATGTTTTTCTGCTGTAACAAATCCTTGAGCTTTATTACTTTTATTGAAGTTGTTATTTTTTTTTCTCTCTCCCTCTCTCTCTATCCCTCTCTCGGTCTCTGCAGTAGAGTGATTGAGCTGGTTTAATAGATTGTAACATTCTTTTGTAGGTATTGCATATGATCAGATGATGGCCTCTGCACCAGTCAGTGTCCACCAGTTGCTAATTGCATACAGCCTGCTGTGTAGTACTTCAGATAACCACTGTCATGGCACCCCTGTACTATAACTTGCTGACTTCTCTGGGTGTTGTCCCTTCACCTTTCCAGTATGGATGACATCCTTCCTGTGTGTGGACATCAGTGTTACAGAAAGCAGATAGCAATACCTCTTACAACAGAACCTGCAGACACAGGCCAAATGGACATTTGGGTAAGGTTCCAGGCCTACAGACAGTGTGAGTAGTGTTGTGTGCATTGTATCTTGCTGGTCTTACAGGGTTTCTGTGTACATGGTACTTTTACATGGAATGTTGTCTGTCTGCATAGCTCTCAGCTGTGGGCCTATCCATATGATACCAGGAGGTCTGGCTGTTAGGTTTTGTCTGTGCACCACACAGGTATTGTCCCAGATTTATCAGTGGCATTCTGTCAGTTGAGTGCTATCAGTATATGGCTACATCCATTTGTATTTCAATGTCATATTCCTGCATAAGGGTATGCTGCAATAAATCCTGTAACACCCACAATTTCCAGGGTGTGTAACAGCAATAATGCAAATATGCCCCTATGTTCCTGCCTCTGTCCTCCACATATATGACAGTCTTTGTCCTGCTATGATACAGAAAGGGGTTGTTAGGTAATGGCCTATCATTATTTATTGCTAGCATTACTGCTATCATCCCAGTCATGTTATGGACTCCCACACCAACTGTTGAGCCAAGTCCATATATATGGGGGCAACAGCTGGATAACACATATGTACCCTTGTACATTCCAGAGGTAAGTGTGTAGTACGCAGTGTTCCTTGCCCTTGTACAGCCTTTTATGGGGGGTTCAATGCATTAACCTGGGCTGTGACACCTTTTCAGGGATATAACTGTTAAGACAAGGGTCATTCAGTGTGATAGTGAGATGCTAGGTTAAGCAATGCTATGTACAAGATACTGTGACACTAACACAAGTGCTACTTTTTCCCTTAGGGCTTGACTACAGGGTGTAATTGGAGGCTGCTGAACTACATTTTAATTGTTGATTATTATGAATCTTGAAGGCAAATCCTGTGTCTAGTGTTGTACTAACTGAAAGCCTTGGCCTGGACAGCATAGTATGGTATATATACACATTGCTTGCATCTATTGTTTTGTGTGGGTCTTGCATTCATCACTGATTACATATTTCAAACTTTATGTGGTATAAGTACTGGCATACATTATTGTATAGTACACAAATAAAGGTTATCTGTGTATGCATACCTGTGTGTTGTGTCATGTCCTTTGAATTGTGGGTGGGTATATGTTTAATGCCAGTATTCTCATTTGTGGGAATGGTTGCTACACTGCACATTTCACAGGTGGCAGTTAAAGGGCTTGTGGCTGAGGGGTATACTTTGCACCCAGTACTTCCACACTACTTCTACATATGTATATCTACTAATACCTTTTGTCTGTGTATATGTGTATGTACCTATATATATATATATATATATATATATATATATATATATATATATATATATATATATATGTATATCTCATATAGCTATATCTATATATCTATCTATCTATATATATATGTATATACATATGTGTATATATATATATATATATATATATATATATATATATATATATATAGATATATATATATATATATACATATGTGTATATATATATATATATATATATATATATATATATATATATATATATATACACACACATATATATACATACATAGGAACATATTTATGTATCTATATACAACTGATGTTATATGATTATTTGTGTCATACATACTTATATATATCTACATATAGCTGTCTGTCTACATTTACAGATATATATCTGTCCATATGTCCATGCATGTTCAGCTCATATTTTGGCCTGTACCTCATTCTCTTGGCAATTGACATGGATGGTAGCAGCACTGAAGTCAGAACTAGTGCTGACACTTTTGTGTTTCGACTTCATCTCCTTCTACATATGTGCTCTAATACATATAACTGTAACTAGCAACATTTTAAGTGTATTAGAGCATTAGCTGACATATATCCCTATTTGTACCCACATTGTGGCATACTTTGTCTAGACTTTTTGCATTAACAGGTTGTGTGGTATGATATCAATACATTTCCTGTACTGTTGACTGATTGTGCTGGATGATATGTTTGTGAAAACAGTAGGTTATGTATATCTGCTATGGTTTAGTGGTAAATCACTTTGTATATGGTGAGCTGGGTCCTGGATTTGAGCCTTGCCGAGGCTGCTTATTTTGTTGCTGGGAAGAACAAGGGCCATTGAATACAGAGTGATTAAGGCACTTTTAAGCAGCTGTAAGCGGGTTTGCACCAGTTTGCGTCATGAGTAAGCACTGCTAACCTCCACTTATGTTTTCTTACACTCAGTTAGCTTTGGAATTCCTCAACCTGTGTAGGCATAGCTTACCCCCACGCAAAACCATGCATATCCGCTTACTGCTGCTTAAAAGTGCTTACTGCTGCTTACCCCCATGCTAATTTCTTTAAAAAAAAAAGAAAAAGGGGTTGATAGGAAAGTGGCGAAAAAAGGGGCACGAAGAGGGAAAGACAGTAGGGAAAATAGCTAGGCATGTGCAGGAAGGGTATAGGAAAGGTCATTAGCTTCCCATTTCTTCTACAGCAACAGCTGTGCATATACACTGAATTTGGAGGTACATTTAGGTTCATAGGTTCATAGGTTCATACTAGGCTATCTGCCCTGGGGCAAATATAAGCCTAGCCTGATTCTGTATGGCTTACGCCACCCCTTGATTTGAGTATACTGTGCCCTTTTTAAGGTTTAGTTTACTATGCCTCTGTCTAATAGTGACACGGGAGTAATCCCTGGGACAAACCTACGATCCCCCATCCACCTATCGAGATTCTTCTTGAAGAGATTCAGTGAGGTGCTCTGCCTCACATGAACTGGAATTCTATTCCAGAGTGAAGGGAGCCTCTGGGTTATGAACCTGTCCCTCCAGCAAGTTCTATTTATTTCTGTGCTGAGGTTCAAGTCCCTCGAGCGTGTGGCTCTAAGGGATTTAGATTTACTGAGGTGGAGCATGTCCATTAATTCTGGATTTGACATAGCTTTGTATGTCAGGCATAGATCACCTCAAAGTAGGCGGTATACAACTGAGTAGAGCTGGAGTTTTTTTAACCGAGCAGCATATGGCATCTGTTTGAGACCCTTGATCCTCTTGGTAAGATACTTTTGGGGTCTTTCTAATTGCTGCAGGTGTCGGGTAAGGTACATCCCAAAAGGGGCATTGTATTCTATGATGGGCTTGATGAGGGATGAATAAAGGGGGACGATTACCTCTCTTGATCTAGATGTGAAACCCTTCGTGATGAGGTGGGCTATGTAGAAGGTCTTTCTAACCACTTTGGCAATGTGGTTTTCAAAGGAGAGATTGCTATCAACTTGGGTCCCCAGGTCCCTAATAACTTTCTCTGTACTTAATGGGTTTCCGCCTATGTGGTAATTTGTGGGCACATTGTTTTTGCCAAAGGGTATGAATATACATTTTTTGGCATTTAGCTTTAAGCCATGGCACTGGCACCAGTTATCTGTCTCTGTGTGACCTTTTTGAAGGATGTTTGTGTCAGCTGGAGAGTCGATTATGGTGCCCAGTTTGCAGTCATCTGCGAACTTGGTGAGCCATAGTCCTCCCACATTTGCCTGTACCTTGGAAAAGTATATATCGAACAAGAGTGGTCCCAGGACAGAACCCTGTGGGATGCCACTTGTGACTGGTTTCGAGTCTGACATGGCTCCATCAACTCTCACTCTTTGGGTTCTGTCTTTGAGCCAGTTTGTGACCCATCTTGTGACATAGGGGTTTATATTTAAGCTGGATAGCTTATCTATGATGCCTGAGTGGGGTATTGTGTCAAATGCCTTTGCAAGGTCCAGATAGGCTGTGTGGACTACCTTCCCTTCATCTATGGCTTTGGTGACTGTTTTGAAGAAGTCAACCATGTTCAAAAGGCAGGATCTGCCCATGACAAAGCCGAACTGGGTAGGATCTAGTGTCTGTAGGTCCCCAATGTCTTTGTTTATGAGCTCCATGATGATCCTCTCCATAGCCTTGCAGACTAAACTAGTCAGGCTTATGGGGCGATAGTTTCCAGGGTCCGTAGAGGCTCCACCTTTATGGAGTGGGACCACTGTTGCTGTACGCCATTCTGTGGGCACATATCCTGTAGTGAGGCTGAGATTGTATAGCTGTTTTATTTGAGATATTAGTTCCTATTGGAGTTCATGTAGGACACAACCTGGGATGCCATCTGGTCCCATGGAAGCAGTGTTTTTTGCTTTGGAGAGGGCAGCCTTCACCTGAGCATCAGAGATGTTTGGGAGGCAGCCCTCTGCTGGGATAGATACTTGCTCTTTTGGGGGGGAGGGTGTGGAGAAGTTTGCACTGAATCTGTCTGCCAGGATATTGGCAATGTCTGTGGGTTCAGTGTATTTTTTGTCATTTAGAATCAACTCAGAACAAGTTTGGGAGTTGCATCCCAGGTTCCTAACATAACTGAAAAAAGCCAAAAAATGTGGACCCTCAAACCCCTAAGAGAGGGATAACATATATTCATTGTGATGCCAATTAGACCAGATTATGTGTCCACTGGACATGTATGCAAAATAGACAGCTATGTATGGGGCGAGATTTTTTTGTGGGGAGAGATTACCCTTTTTTTTCAGGTGAGAGTGTGATTTTGGGGAGGGGTAGTACGTACATTTGGGGAGGTAGGTTGGGTAGGTTAACAGACAAGACAAACAAGATGCATATAGGGGTGGTATATGACACATGTGGGGGGTAAGCACCTTGGATGGGATGAGGTGTTTGGAAGTCGCAAGCCCATGAGACCCCAAATGGAAACAGTGGGACTGAGGTCCCCACCCATGGGCAGTCACCACTGCACCTTCACAGCCCCAAAGGTGGCTGTGCTGGAGGCTGTGTAGGAGGGGCAGGCTCACCCTCTAATTGCGTAACTCGGCCCTCAAGCTGACGTAGCTGGTCTCAAAATTCCAGATCAAGCTCCCTACGCACCACAGCCTGGATATGTTGATGGGTGACAGGTTCTCCTCTGTGCCCACTCCAAGGGGGGATAGCCCCATCCTCTGCAGCTGTTCCACCCAAAGGTGGTGCAGAGCCCACAGAGGAGAAGGTCCCAGGCTGGGCTCCAGATGTGCTTGTGCCTGCTGCCATGGCCCGCTGAGGTGGGACAGGTGGGTCCACTGGGACCGGCCTTCCCATATGAGCTATGCTGTAGGAGGTTTATGACAGATATGGGTTAGTAACAGTCAACAGCATTCAGGATTAGTTAGAACAGCATGCATAGGTATTCCCGGTAACCCCAAACACCAGATTTAACACAGTTGCAGAGCAAGCAGAACACATGCATATATGGAACAACAGTGGCCATTACAAGAGCATGCAGATTTCATTGATGGAAACAGGCAAGGGTGTATTTTAATATGGCACATTATAGAAACAAATGTGAATATTTATAAACCATTAGGACATATGTCCCAACAAAAGTTTGGAGTGTACACATACCAGTTGAGGAGTGTCATTGGGTTATTTTGCACATATGGTAGGGGTGAGAGAGAGAGTTTAATTAACAACTAATATATCCTTGTAGTTTTTACAACATTCTTAGTCACTGCAGTAATCTTTCCCTTACATGTATTATTACACTACCCAATGGCCTTATATTGTACACTGGTATGTTTATAGATTATTATATATGTGACCTGTGTCTTACATACAGGAGTGACAAGATGCAGGAGTTAATGCAACATATGTTGAGAATTGCTGTCATACACTTTGGTTGGGGTGCTTGAATGTCAGGTTTGTTTTCATATACATTCTATGACTATGTACATGTTTGACTATCAGTTATATGTCATTAACGGCTGCTTACATTTATTGGATCATCACACTGATTTTTTAGGGGAACAGTGTACAAGGCTGGTGATATGGGCCATTTATCTGGACATGCTGGACAGACTGGAACAGTTGTGGGATATGAATATGCATCCAACTTTCAATGTGAACATTCTAGCAAATTCTGTATAGCTGTTGGGTGTAATTATGTATACAGCTTTCTATCTGAACATTGTAACAGAATCTGTACAGTTGTGGGGTATGATTATGCATACAACTTAGTAGCACTCCGAGGATTCAAACCCCTGCTGATTGTGACAAAAATTTATAGTTAACATCACAGCACACTGTGCTATCATGGACCTGATGTCAAGCTTTCTACTGTTTTCATTTTAAGTCTCCCTCACTTGTACAATATGACTGATCTCTTGGCACTTCCAATATTGTTATGCAGGACTTCATACACATTTTATCTGCATACCACAGAGTGGGTGACACTGCTTAAAATACAACAGCACTATTTATAGTATGCAACAGTTCACCAACATATGACAGAAGAGTAAACAGAAGCACTCCAGGGGTTATACCTTTATTCACAGCCTATTACACATTTATTTCTACTGGTGCAACACTTTCTAAGGCTCTTATATTTATTTGTTATGACAGTACATGCAGACTAATTGCTAACCTGCCTTATGATGCAGCCTTTGCAACCTAGCGTCATGGGCTTGCTGGTTCGCAGACCGCTCATCTGCAGCTGTTGGAGAAATACAGTGATATTTAGCCATACCATCCATAGTATACACAAGCTAGGCAATTCTTAACTGCTTAGTAGAATGAATACTTACTCCATACTGGGACATTAGGCATCTGCCAAGACTCCTGGATCCACTATTCCAGTACATCCCTCCTCCACCACTTCAGGTCAGAATGGTGGTGCCTGACCTGCTCACCAGACCGGAGGATACCTGTGTCACTAGTGAGGTCATGGGAGAGACTGTCCCAGGCCTCCATTTTATACTGCGAGTCCTGATACTGGCGCTGCAGTAGTCTCTCCTCATGGTGTTTTACCAGGAGCCATACCATGATTTTTGACTCCTGGATGCCCCAGCCCTGTGCTCTAAAATGAGTGCCTTCACCCACACCAGCCATTCTGCCTGCGGTAGGAAGCTACAACCAGTTATGGAATGTATTCCCGCCTGTGGGGTTTAAATACGGCCAATTAACCACACTTTTCCGTGATTGGCCGGGTTTGAAAGGCTAAGCTATGGGCACACCTGCTTACCTAAGGTTGACAATGCTTAAAGAGGTATACCACTAGGCAGATTGGATTGGCTCCCCTACACATTGCTTACTCTTACTAAGTTGAGCTGTGCTGCGGTTAGCATTTCTTAATAGTTAATTAACACTACATTTGCTTTTTGGCAATGATTTATTATTCATTACAGGTTCTATATCTGTCTGGTATTCATGATTCTACACTTCTACTACTTCTACACTATATTACAATAACACATCACATCTATGCTTACTGCAGTACTCCGGTTCACATATTTATGTTATGTAGCAGATTATACCATTTCACACTGTACATAGATTCAGTTCACATGTCTGGTTTGATTTTCCTGTGGTAAGGATTAGTTTGCTAATACCTCACTCTTATGCATTCTTGGAATGGCTTAGTGGTTAACTACTGTGACTGTAATGTACAGGGTCCTGAGTTTGAGCCTGACAGAGGCAGTTTATTTTGTTGCTGGGCAGAACATGGGCCATTGGGTACAGAGTGATTAAGGCACTTTAAAGCAGTTGTAAGTGGGTTTGCATGGGTTTGCATAATGGTAAGCACTGCTAATCTCTGTTTACAGTTTCTCACACTCAGTTAGCTTCTACTTTGCTTAGTCTGTGTAGGCAATGCTTACCCCCACGCAAACGCACTTAAACATGCTTACTAATGCTTATATATGCTTACTACTGCTTATTTCTGCTTAAACCTGCTTACTAGTGCCTTATTCATTATGACACTGACACTTCACATGTGCATTTAATGCAGTACTCCAGTTCACATTTAAATGTTATTTAGTAGGTTATACAGCTAAAAGATGTAAAAATATGTTCATATACAGATTTCACATAAATAATGGTATGTGTTACAGTAGGACTCAAACCGGGAATGCCTGTTCGTTAGGCGGATCCTCTAACCACTACACTATTGCAGTGTTGCTTCATATGCATATATATTCCTTGTTATCCTCTTCAGCCTTTTAAGCTGCTTTAACCGTAGCTAAGCGATGTGCAAACCTGCGCACCTACAGTTAGCTGTGCTCGGGGTTTTAAAAAAAATAAAGGGGTTTCTTCTTTTTATTTTTATGTCCTGTTGCTGTTGTACACATGGGGGACTGTTGGTGGGGATATCCGAACACCTATGAGTGGTCTCGCTCATTTATTTACACTTTCTGCTGTTCTACTTTGCAGGGGCATGTTTATTCTGAGAACTCTGCTCTCAAACACACCCCCTGCACTCTTCCATGCTCCATGTAGAATTAGGAGGTCAGGCAACGTGCCTTCATTAATATGCCTGGAGTACTGCCATCCTCCTCCTAAACAGCCACTTCCATGCAGGACGAGATTAGTCCTGCATGGAAGATTAGTAAATCTGGGGGAATAATTCTCATAAATGTAGCCATTCCTTTAATTACTGGGCTGCCTTAGCAGTGAAGTGCAGAGGGTTAAGGTTATGAGCTACTAAAAGGCTTCATCTTGCAGTCCTGGGTTTGATTCTCTCAGTCCCATTTGCACACTCTGTCATTGTGAGCAAATTACTTGAAAAAACAGTGCTCCCTGATCACTCTTAGGAAAAAAGCAAATAACACTTGTCCCTACTAGCAGGGAAGTAGTCAAAAGTTCTGAGTATGTACAACAAGTTCTCATTCTGCTAACTTCTGCTACCACTCCCACTCTCCACAAGACACCACCTTTGATCTATCTTTTGGAGACTCAAGGCATAGTTAATAACTATTTTTTCATACTCACAAAACTCTCTTTTGATGAAATGGTATGATTCTGTATTATTTATCATGGATAACTGTTAAAAACAAAAATAACAATGAATTTGTAATAGACCCTATCTATGTGGAACAACATAGACACTGATTTTTTTCATGTCTCAAAATGATGAATGTTCCTTATAATGAGGTACAGAAAACAGGTATGTCCGAACAGACTCTGCCTCCCCATCTTTAATTTATCTTATCTTAAAACAATTAATTTAATGTAAGTAGAATAGTGCAAGCCTTCTTTACATTATTCTAGTCTTCTATCAGTGCTGTCACATCAAAAATCATGCTACATGTGCTGTGACCCTGACTTTCATTGGATAGGTTCATCCAGACAGTCAACCAATCAAGTGATGGCACAGACACAGATGTGCTCTGACTTATGACTTGGCATGGTAGTTACGCAATATTCACTGATTCCCTTCACTGCCAACCAATTCATCTGGTTCCCATAATGGCTGCATATATAAGCAAAGATTTATGGCAGGCATAGTTAACAGTCAGTATAATACCCTAACAGTGAATGGGGATGATTGTTGCACTTTCCTTGCTGATTTAATGAAAGCACATTCAGCAATGATGTGAACAGCCAAACAGTACTTTTCCCCTCCCATCTTCTTCTCTGATACATGCTCAGTCTCATACTTGATGCATAAATATGACTCAATAATCACAGGAGTTATCAACTCATGTGACCAGAAAGCTGACTTAAAAACCTAAATAAATAAATTGCATTGCTTGCAAGATAGTTGCCAAAAACAAACTAGCAAACAAACAAAACAAACAGAACTAAAGAGAAATAATATCTTTATAAAATTAAATACATCCTGTTACATAGTAAACTAAAAAGGTGTCCATGGGTAATTCCACCTTAACAGTACAGGTTCACTCTTAACATTTGACATCTATAATAGTGGACAAGAGTGTAAGTCCACTACATAGTGGATGTCAAGGATAGTAAGAAATATTTCTTTAGGTTAACAAACCCTAACATATGGGTAAAAAATGAAAAACTTCCTTTTGCTCTAAGTGCCCACTGCCCAATTATTTTTAATTGTTCCAGTAAAATGACCAAAGTTCACCATATTATTTACTCTCAGAAACAAATCTCCTAAAAAAAGTTGCACCTGAAATTCTGAACTGATATCCATTCCCTTGGATGCTACACACTAATCAAAGTCATGTTTAAAGTATGAATCACAACCTGTCATTCCTGCCATGTCTTTTAGGTTTCTAAAACCATAATGGGTGTGGACCCCATTCCCTAAGTCAAGGTATAATTAAAGTTCATGAAATTAGTATTGTTTCAGTCTTTGATGTTAGCAAAAAGTACTTTTCACAGCACCTGCAACATGCCCAAACAGTACTTCTACAATTCATATGGTGTTACATTTATCATAGAATATCTAAATAAGACTGTAAATTCTTTTTTGAGACCCAGTGCTTCTACTGCTATTGGAACTGTCTTTGTATGTTTCTTCCACATTCCTCTAATCTCTGCCTGCAAATCTTGACATTGTATGACTTTGTGTCTCTCTGTACATGAGACACTGTAATAAGTAGGTATAATAATTTCAATAATCAGTGCTTTTGCCTTGTTTTTCTTGAATTATTTTATTTGGTTTTCTCACAGTTATTTTTTGAACTGTTGATAACTGGAGATCCAATGTGATGCACACTTCACTGTTCTCTGTAATGCTTTGTGGTTCATGTTTCCAATGATTCTCAGCTATTTCTGTATTATAGTGTTTGCACAATTCCCCATACAACAGTCTTGCCACTTTATTCTTCATTGTACAGGCCCTCTGCAATGAGTGTGTCACACCCAGCATCAAGATGTGCAACTGTTTTCAATTCATTTTTATAAACCTACATTTGCCTATTTCTCCCTCAGGTTCAATGTTTTTTGTAAACCAAAGTATATGTAGTGCACTATCCTGGGCCACCAATATTAATTTTTCATCTTTTGGTTTCAGCTCACCTCTCTTTAACCATTCCTGCTTCAAATCCTGTTCCAGGAAATACTTGACACTATATTTATGGCTTTTCCATATTTCTTTTCTTCTCATCTGATCTTTCTCATTATATTCTTTCTTTTGATTTTTGGCACATTCAATTGCTGTGTAATTTCTGTCTACTTCTGGTTTGATTTCCATTCCCACTTGACACCAGAATGCTTCTGTTAAACTAAGCAGAGAGGTCATCTTGGACTTTGTTCTTTTCATGTTATAAAACTTTCGCTATGTTCAGATCTGATGAGGTCAGCAAATATGTATGCACTCCCATGATTATAAACCTATACATGTAATAATTTTTGAAGAAGCCCATACCGCTTTCAGACCGTGGAGTATATAATCTTAGAATACACTGAGTTTTTAGGTATCGTTTGATAACCGTGAAGCACTTTTCTTGCTTTCCTGTTTAGCTGATCTAATACCTTCAGGGCTAGTCAATCTACAACAAAACTGTAAGTTAAAACAGGTATAGCAAACTGGTTTGAAGCTTGGACTTTATTACTAGATTATTACTAGATGTCGAGGTTGTTTTCATTATTAGATTTAGTCTTCTGAAGTAATACTGGGTTTTATTCACATTTCTTCATTCATGTTTTATTGTTGATATTTCATCAGTTCACAAATATTTAAACACTCCCTCCTGCTCAAGTCCTTTATATCACATTCCTGTCGCAGACTGGTATTTTCTTTGTACTGCAACTTTCCTGCTTTAAACACTGATTGTGCATATTTATGAAATCCAAATAACATTCTTATACCATCTTGGAAAGTTTTAACTATTTGCAGCTGTGCTTTCAACTCATCATCTCTGATGAACTACTCAGCTGTAAGTCTTCCACAAAATGTAGATGAGAAGTCTTTAAAGAAGGCTGTTTCTGGGAGCTAAATTGTATGCAAGACCTAGCCTGTTAAGTAAACAACATAATGAGTTAACGGCAAGACAAAACAACAGTGGTGACAAAGAATCACTCTGGAATATCCATTTTTTAATTTTTATCTCTGGGATAATAATTTGCCCTTTAATATGGTATAACTTTGTAGTTTGCCACTGTTTCCCAGGCATTGTAATGTAAGTGGTCAACACAGGATGTATTTTATACATTTGTATGCATTCCTTTAGCTTTGAATGTGGGATGCTGTCAAATGCGTTTTTATAAATTAGTCATGCCATACTTAGATTTCTCACCTTTTTACAGTTCTGTGTAATGGCTTTATTTAGTAACAAATGATCTGTTGTTCTCTTTTGTTACCCTTTTGTTCTGTTGCCATGATGGAGCTTTCTTCTAAATAACTATAAATTCTGTCTACATCAATTCCATTGTATAGTTTGTACATTGTAGACAGCAAGTTATTGGTCTACAGTTTTTAGGATGGCTTACAGGTTTATTCTTAAGTATGTTTCATTTTTCCTGTTGTTAACCAGGTTCATGTCTATTCAGGATGAGTATCTAAATATTTCTTGCTAAGGCTAAATCTTTGTGTAAAGATGTTAATACTTTTAGCCAAAAGTTAGGTACTACATCTGGGTCTGGGGTTTTCCATTTAGAAGCTTTACTTAATTTTGTTTCAATTTCTTTGGCTGTTAAATCCTATTTCATATCCTGTACATATGAACTGCTTACTGTTTCTTTTAATTTTTCTATCCATTAAGCATCTTTGTTATATTCCATGCACCCTTCATAAATATTTCTCCAAAATGTGTCTATGTCTTCTTTTTTTTTGCGGTGTTTCTATTCCTTTTGCTTTGTTTCCTAGTTCTCTATAAAACTTTTTTGGGTCATCAATGAATTGCTTATTTTATACTTTTCCTTTTTATGTATCTGCATATCTTCTAAGTTTTTTCTTCCTGTGCTGATATCTTTAGCTTATTATTTGAAGTAGTGAATGAGAGATCATAGTCTATTCTGATACTGTGCATTGCTTTTACCACATCTCTCTTTCTAAGTATTTTTGCTGATCTGTTCCCACTTCTACATTCTTCTAATAGTGACACTTCTTGTCTTAAGTCCTTTATAGTTTTCTCTATCTGATGATTCCATGATAGCATTTTATTTTTTTTTCTTCCATTCCCTTATTGCTGTATGTTTTTGTGGTAAGATTTTTAACTGCTATTAATTAACTACACAGTAAAATATCCTATTTACTATTGTTATATCACATGAATTTCTGTTAAAACTCTTGATTACTGTGTTCATCTGTTTTATCAGACTTCTCACTTTTAGTCTTATTCACTTTCTGTGCTCTATTTCTTTCATCGATCTCAACATGTCTATTCATCTCTATTAAATCAAGCAACTCATCCCTTAGATCATTTCTTTGTAAACTGAAAGCACATTATTTGATCCCTGTTTCTTGCAGGCATTCTACAATAAGTTCTAGAACATCTTTTTGTGACAAATGCTCATCAGCTGCATCCTGTGGCATTTGCTGCTCCTTCATAAGGGAACTAATTGACCCGTTATTCCATGACATTGCCTGTGTTAAAGAGTTACCACTGCTTCTTGCTCCTTCTCCTGCTGTGCAACTCCAGCTGGAATTTTGTACTGGTTTCCTATTTAAGGCTCCAGAGTATCTTCATGTGGCAAGTGATCAGATGCTTCCCTTTCTACCTGTTTCTCTGCGTTTATATCAGCATTTCGAAATTTGAATAGTTCGAATCACTAAATGGTGAACTGACATGATCAAACTATCCAATTTTCGAATGCCGAGAAAAAAAAACTAAAAAAAAAAAAAACTAAAGGGTGTAGGCATGGGGGCAAGCCCCCCTGCAACCCTCACACCTCCCACTACTTAAATATACCAACTACATTGACCGCACTACATTGAGGTAAACAGAAATCTCCCCTTATGGAGATTTCCGTTTATCCATTCGGCATTCTGCCCTTTTGGCATTCTCGATGCGACGATATCAAATTCGATATTGTCAGCGTTCGAGATGCTGATAGGGACTCGTTTCTCCTTAGTTTGGAGACTCATTGTTCCATCATGTTATAACATTACCCATGTTGGATTTTCTACACTAAATTCTTCAAGTCATAGGTAATCCATAACTTCAGTTTCCATTTCTTTACCTTCTCCATTGCTAATCCTCTTTTCTTCTTCCTCCTTTGATTTTTCACAGGCACCTGAACTGATGAAGGCCTTGTAAAAATAGGATGAAAAAGCTTAACTGTTTGGTTTGAATAAAGTATTTCGTCTACCAGTCTCTAAGTCTCCATATCATTTTACTGCAGCAGGATTGTCTTTTCTTGGGTTTGTTCAGTCTTCCTGTGGTTTTCCTGGTTCGTGTTTTGTCATCTGTAAACAATGTCTGCCATCACACCCTACCTTTTCTGTCTCACTTCTACAGGATATGATGGTACCAACAAGCCATAGATGTGCAAGCTGTTCCCCATTCTTGTTCTGGCCAAGGAAAGTGCACTGATGGGTGAATATGATAGAAGTACCTCCATGTGAGACAAGGGGGATTATGGACCATCTCAGACAGGTCGCCTGCTCCTGTTGCCTGTATTGGCTTACCCTTAACCGTATCAAATGGAGGAGGTATAGGCTGACCAAGCGCTGACACACTGGCTTACCTTACAGTAGCAGCTCCCAAAGAATGTCTAAGATTCACAAGATCAGCTGGACCCTGTCTTCTGGCCACCAAAGGATAACATGGCAAATACCACTGACTACCTAATGCAAGAACTTCCATCTACTATACCCCACTAACATCATTCAGGACCAGTTAGTCAGAAGCTGCCACATTATCTATACCCCTCCCTATCCCCAGCAATTTCACTTCTCTGTGTCTGTCTTCTTGTGTACATTCCATGACTCCCCCTCCTATTGTATATCAGTCTCTCCTTGTCTGTCTGTCTGTTCTATTTCATGTTTGTTTGTCTGCCCTGTTGCCTTTAATCTTATGACTTTCCTTTTTATATTTTCCTTTCACCCTTCCTTTCATTCCTTTTCTCTATATATATAAAGATTGGGCAGCCTATTCTCACAAAAAACATTGCATCCCTCCTCTCCCTACAGCAACCCCCTTTGTATTTTCCTTTTCTGTGCTCCTCTGCTGACTACATACTCCTATTTTTCTATACTCTCCTTTACAACCTTTCATTGAACAAATAAAGTGTCCAACTAATTGGGCACTAACTAACAGGTCTTTGGCATAAGCTATATATTGTTATGAGATATCTAGTAACAGCCTGGAATGCCCTGCAATCAATCTTGGCCACAGATACTTAAAAAGCATGCTAGGGGGTGACATCAAACTATACTTCAAGTCATCAGACTCTTTTTCAGTTAGAAGAAAGCTAGATCAAGTTAGCTTGAATATGTTCCATAAAAAAAACTGTATATTTCAAAAGTACACAATGACCTTGAGCAAGGAAGGTTAATCATGTAAAGATGTAAGAAGGTTAAGAATGACCATGATTTTGTTAAAAATTGTGGGTTTCTAAAATGACTGTCCATTTAAATAGTGGAAACCCATTCCAGGAAATTCCAGCAAGTTAGAAATGTTTAGTAAACAACTGCTTTTGTCATGTAAAATGTAATAGAAAAATAATCCCTGGGATTCAGTAAAGCTTACATGGAGTGTGAGAATAGTGCAGCCACTCCTGCATGAAATATGTCCGCCGAACAATCCAGTAAACAAGCCTGGGGACGTGCACGAGCTTGGCAACACTATTCTTGCACAGACACCACCAAATAATGCTAATTACCTCATTTGCTGGTGAAAACTATGCAAATGAGGTGAACTAGAGATTCAGGAAGCAGACAGGCATCCGTGCAGGAATAGTGTTACCTGCAGAAATGTATTAGGCTACTAGCCGAATACATTTCTGCAAAAATCAAAACGGAGGCATGACAGCTCAAACAAAAGCATGTATTGCATTCTTTAGGCATGCCAATGGCCAAATATATGGCCATTGGCATGGAAAAGTGTTTCAATTTTATAAAAATAAAAGTTTGTTTTTTTGCTGATCACAGATTTTTAAGCATAGGGTGGTGGCACACAAAAGGGATTTTGTCAAAAATATCCAAAAAAAGTTGAAAAGGCAATTTTAAGTGAAATCTACATTTTGCCATTGTAGTCTATAGCATGCAGAATCAAAACAATACCAGATAACAGTGGTTGGTAAGGGGCAAGGCTCTGGTGTAGTGCAGTAACTAAGGATTAAGGCAGTGGGGTATGCTAATGAGGGAAATTTACTGAATCACAAAAAGATTCTAAGTGCCAAACTGCACCTAACCATGTAGGTGCTATAAGGCAGTGGTGTAAGCAGGAGGAGCAGCAGACATGAAAAGGGGGTGTGTCATGCTTGGTGTAAGCACATTAGAGCTCTATGGCTTCTAGATAAGCTTAGTTAAACACAGCTAAGCAAGGGGGTGTGCATGTGGCTGTATTGACTTATTCCATGAAATGAAGAATTTGTTCGCATTCAGGGAGGGCCATTTCTCAGTGTTTACATTAGCTAAATGGGTTTGTGTGGCATGCACCAGGTCTAAAACAAAACAGACAAACAAAAAAAAAAAAATGGAAATAGTAGGACTGTTTACATTTGGGCACCAACAGGTTTGTGCGGTGGCCTCGGGGCTTAAAAGGTGCAGAAATGGGAAGGGGAAAAAGAATAAATAGGAAAATAGCAGAATAAAAGAAATCAAGTACAGATAACATAGCTGGCAGGTGGAATGCATCATAGTCAGCCAATCATACAGGCAGCATCTGCAGCACAACAGTATAAAGTATGGAAACACCTTATAGTCTGTTTTTTCCCACAAACTCTGCACCACTGGTGTACACATGCCAGGGAATTTTAACCGAAAAAAATGTTAGGGGCTGCCATTTCTTTGATCCATCAGTATGTGCTAGAGGCTGAGGGTGGTGAGGAGGATAATGCTGACAACTGCCACAGACCGAGGAGGAGGAGAAGATTGTTCAGACCTAGGGTAACTTATCAGGGGCTACATGATCTGGAGATTGTAGAGTGCTACATGGTGGACAGAGACATACTTCAGCAAATCATTGAGCTGTGCCAACTCAGACCCAGAACCAACAGAGTGGAACCCATCCCAGTGGATACCAAGGTATGTGTAGCCTTAAGAATGCTAGGTACAGGTACTTTCCAAAGACTTACTGGAGACATCATGGGGGTCTCACAGGCATTGGCATCCAGGGTACTCCACCAGTTCCTTGGATGCCATCCTACCACATGCCGGTGAGCACATTTACTTCCCCAGTACCTGTGAGGAGAGGACCATCAATATGCATCTCTTCTACTGTGTTGCAGAATACCCGGAGGTACTGGGTGCAATAGACTGCACACACATCCACATCAATACATCACCCCGGGAACAGGGTAGGGTCTACATAAACCACAAAGGCTTCCCCTCCATCAACTGCCAGGTTGCGTGCAATGCCCAGGGCATTATCATGAATGCGTGTGCTGGCAGTCCTGGAAGCTATCACAACTCCCACATCTGGCATTCGTTACAGCTGTACCAGGAATTTGCCAATGGGGACATCCTGTATTGCCATCTGGTGGGGGATGCTGGCTATGCACTGGAGCCACGGATGATAACACCCATCAGAAATGCACACACACCTACTCAAGAACACCATAATGAGGCACATGAACAAACAAGGATCATTATAAAGCACGTGTTTGCGATGCTCAAGTCACTGTTTCACTGCCTTAACATATCGGGTGGAGCCTTGGAATACTCTCCAGCCACAAATGCACACATGTTCATAGTATGTGCCATGCTACACAATATGATCCTGTGGAAACAGTTGTAGCAGGAACAGCATGGGGAACGGGGAAGGGCCACACAGCCCACCACCATTGCCAAGGTCCCCACAGGCACAGAAGGACTCAGAGAAGGAGGCCCTGAGCCTGCTCCTGTAGGCAGACAGAGACATGGCCAGTATGCCCAGGCCTTGGCAAAGAGAGAATGCATAGCACACACACTGATACTGTGGGGACCAAGGGACTGACACCTCACTCTGAATTGCACACACAGTAAAATGGATGACACACACATCACATTACCTGTAACCTACCATGCATAGGCAGTGTACTGTGAGCATCCAACATAGACGGCCCTCAAGCACCATCTTCACAACTGCCACAGACACAATGTAAGTCAGTCTTCTTAACAATAAATTAATGGATTAGTATGTTTTGGTAGCATTTCTATGGTAATGCTGCATGCATGCAAGGGAATGGGGTGGCCTACTGGGATAGCAACAGACAAATGACAGCTATGTGGGACACAAGGACATGTCTACACAATATTGGCTTCCCCACACTATTCAGTATTATTTAAGGTGACAAATCCCACTGCAGTATATGTGGGGGGCCAACTAAGAGGGCGTCATATGTCACATGCACAAATGTCTCTATTCTCCAAGACAGGGCACAATACTATGCTAAATGGAACCAGAATTTAAAGCCAATATCAGCATAGTCTGTGCAAATGTGTACTGTTGACAGGTGTGCCCCCGATACCCATATTCACATAGAAATGCAGTAACATATAAGTTTGTAGGGTAATAGCAGCAGAGCACACATCGCCAAGGCTGTCCCAATCAACATGATAACTTGTTGAATGTCCACAATATGCAGGGGTCAATGAGCTATGCATATGTGTGGGGAATACTTTTCAGGATGTAGCCAGCATCTTTTCATGGCTGTTGTGTCCTACTGGCCTAAGTACAGTACTGTGGTAGACAGGGCCATGTTCCACGAAATGCAGTGCCAACAATTTTGCATGTCAGCTACACATACGGTGGGAGTTGTACACAATGTCCAAATGTCAATATCCATGACTGCCAGGAAGCTGGACAGGTCATATACAGGGGGCCATACATATGAACAGTACGCAGGTTGGAGGAACCTATGTAGTGCCTACCATACCTCACAACTGTACAGACCTTTTGCAGAATGTACACAGGTTTGCATCATATCTGTGGTGTCTTTATTCTGAAATAGTGGTTGTCTAGCAAAGCATTGGCAAACCATGAAAGTCTAAAGTCAGAAAATATTGATGGATTGTAGTGTCTCAGACTTCATACCCCATAAAAATGCATGGTAATGCAAAATCTGTTATTGTATCACCCTTCCAGGTTTGTAAGGCCAATAGTTACAGTGGTCTGTATATTTAGGCCTTTGTTACCCAATGACTCATGGCTTTGTCCAGATGTCTGGCTCACATATGTAAAGAGGTATGGTGCATAGTAGCACAGCAGTGTGTTCTGTCACTTACCATTGTCACCCCAGGGGAGGTCCACTGCCTGACAGCCTGGAAACATATGAGTGACAGAATGCACTGCCTCACCACAGATAGCCTGCAGTAGTATCACATGATCTACAGGCCTCTGGCAAAGGCCCATGCCTCACCCATAGTGCCTTTGTAGGGAATTTCATGGGGTCCATACTACCAACATAACACAGTCAACAAAATGCAAATGTGAGGCCATACTGCTAAATGCTAGTAGCATACCTTTGAACCTCGTAGAAGAAGAAATCTGGACAAAGCCATACATAATGGTGGGTTAAAGGTCCAACTATAGGGACACATTTGAAATATTGCTCTCATAATGTTAGACAGTTGATAGACTAACAGAGGGGGTATGTAGTAGCATGGATGTCATGAAGGGTGTGAAGTCTGAAACTCTAATGTTCTGTCAGTATTCCCTGACTACAACCCTGATTGATTTGCAACAAATGTGCTAGTAAACCACAATGTTAAGGGAAACCGACCAGATATATGAGGCATGCATCTGGATAATCTGTATAGTTGACAGATATGGCCACACCAGGATATGATCTGTCAGGTAAGAAGAATGCTGCACAACCAGGAGATACACAACCAGCATATCACCAAGGTGCTGGACCTTTTACACAGTTTCATCAGTCAATTGGTCGTAGCCACACCTCCCAACTGGCCTGATTGTGCAAGAATGTCTAGCCTTTATCTCATAATATAGGTCTATGCATAATCCATCTTGTATTTCTCTGGTAAATAACTGTGATGATCCAATGATATCTGTCAGTAGTTAATGACACAATACAGTACAGTGTCAAACATTACATATGTCAGAAAAAGTCTGCTAAAACAAACCCTGTCACTCAACCAACTCATACATTGATAACAGCAATAGTTACAGTACCTCCCTATGTTTGTCCCATTGTTTCCCCATACTGGCAACTTATCTCCAGATATCTTGCACAAACAGGTTGCAAGGTATGGCTGTAGCACACAACTCCCGGACTGGAGTACAACCATCCCTGGAATGGATTCCCACACTTACTACAGAAGGTCATACTGAGCATGCTCCGACACAGTGAAGCCCATGTCTGAAATCACATTGGACTATATATTTCTGTATTGTACAAATGTCTTTGCATACACACAGCTATGTAAACCTAACTGTCTCCACACACACACACACACACACACACACACACACACACACACACACACACACACACACACACACACACATATCAGACCGGATCACCCACAGCCACCCCACAGTAGGTGGCACATATGTGGTATATCTGGATATGTTGTGTGTGATACACACACACATATATATGGCCAAAATATTACAATATGTCAAGCATACACACACATAGACATGGGGAAGAGTGGGACAGAGAGTGGTAGAGTGAGACACACACAGACAATGAGTCATACACAGGGATACCCTGAATGGTATAGAGTGATGTTCTGCTGCAGACAGTTGCATACCACTTGTAAACACTGGCATGTGCCAGCATGAAGATGAGATTCACTGACTAATGGTACTGAGCTGGGGGTTGGAATATCACATCACCTACCTTTGTGTGTGTGTGTGTGTGTGTGTGTGTGTGTGTGTGTGTGTGTGTGTGTGTGTGTGTGTGTGTGTGTGTGTGTGTGTGTCTGCAGGTCTAAGTATTATGATGCCTTATCCACCCAGTACACTTCCCATTGCCCTACTTTACAACATTTGCCAGTGTGATTCCCCTTAGAAGTACCTTTGGACTTGCTTTGGTCCTGTAAGCTCCAGTGCATGTGTGATAACTGCATAACACTATCATACAAATAAGTAGATAAGTAGGGGTTTTAATTACAGTCCTGGCATATGTAACAGTGGTTGTTTTGGTGTGTGTGTGTGTGTGTGTGTGTGTGTGTGTGTGTGTCTGTGTGTCTGTGTGTCTGTGTGTCTGTGTGTGTGTGTGCATGTGTGTGCATGTGTGTGTGTAGGAATAAGTGTTTTAGTCCAGTACACCTTCCATTGGCCTACTTCACAAGATCTGCTGATGTCATTCACTGTAGAAGCACTGTTAGACTGGCCTCCACCCTATACGCTCTGTGTTGAGTGTGATAACTGCATAACACTATAGTACAAATAATTAATTAGGTAGGGGTTCTAATCTCAGTCATAGCAAATGTTAAAGTGTGTGTTTGTGTTGTGTGTCTGTAGGTTAAAGGTTATGAGCCCATTCACACTCAGTAAACTTCCCATTGTCTGACTTTAGCAGTCCTGCTGATGTCAGTCACTTTGGAAGTACCTTTGGGCAGCTCTTAGCCCTATAAGCTCTGTGGCATGTGCAATAACTGTGTAACACTATAGTACAAACAACTAGTTAGGTAGGGGTTTTAATCTCAGTCTTGGTAAATGTAAATGTTGTGTGTTTTTAGGTTAAAGATTTTGAGCCTGTTTGCACACAGTACCCTACTTTAACAGCCCTCCTTATGTCAGTCACCTTAGAAGAACCTTTGGGTAACCCTCTGCATAAAGGTGTGTGTGTATGTGTGTGTGTGTGTGTGTGTGTGTGTGTGTGTGTGTGTGTGTGTGTGTGTGTGTGTGTGCGTATGTGTATGTGCGTTAAAGATTTTGAGCCTGTTCACACCCAGTACACTTCTCATTGCCCTACTTTAGCAGTCCTGCTGATGTCAGTCACTTTAGATGTACCTTTGGGCAGCCTTCAGCCCCATAAGCTCTGTGATGTGTGTGGTAATTGTGTAACACTATAGTACCAATAACAAGTTAGATAGGGGGTTCTAATCTCAGTCCAGGCAAATGTAAAGGTATATGTGTGTGCGTGTTTGTAGGTTAAAGATTATGAGCCTGTTCACACCCAGTACACTTCCCATTGCCATACTTTAGCAGTCCTGCTGATGTCAGTCACCTCTGAAGTACCTTTGGGCAGCCCTCAACCCTATAAGCTCTGTGGCATGTGCGATAATTGTGCAGCGCTATAGTACAAACAACTAGTTAGGTAGGGGTTCTAATCTCAGTCCTGCCAAATGTAAAAGTCTGTGTGTTTGTAGGTTAAATAGTTTGAGCCTGTTCACACCCAGTACACTTCCCATTGCCCTACTTTAGCAGTCCTGCTGATGTCAGTCACCTTAGAAGTACCTTTGGGCAACCCTCAGCCCTATAAGCTCTGTGGCGCATGCAATAATTGCGCAACACTATAGTACAAATAACTAGTTAGGTAGGGGTTCTAATCTCAGTCTTGGTAAATATATCTACAAGTAAATACCAGAAAACACACAAAAATAAGCATGTTTTACCACCACAGCTGTTGCATCTCTCTCTCCACTAGGCTTACCCTCTCCAACACTTACCTTATCCCATCCCTCCTATTCGGTGCCTCTATCCTTACTAACCTACAATCTTCCCTCAAGACTAAACTCTCCTATTGCTATAATAAAATAACAAAATTTGCAACTGGCCATAGATCCACTTCCCATCACTGCACTGCCCTACACCAACTGAATTGGCTTGAACTGTCCAATTACCTCATCTATATTAAACTTGTCCAATCACTCAAACTTAATTTCACCCCTCTCTTGCCACCACCTTTAAAATGCACCAACCAAATAGACCTTTGAGATCTAATTCCCAAAATCTAATTGAACTGCATAAACCTGCCCATCCACTAGGCAAACATCTAATGTCCTTCTCTCTAGCATGCCATTGGAATTCCCTCCCACCTCTCATCCACACAACCAGCAGCCTCTGTTCATTCAAAACCTTACTTCACACACACCTAACTTCATTATGGGAATGCTCTTATTCCCACCCCACATAATCTCCCTACACTATAGCTAGTCTCTATAAGCTATAATTCACAATAGCTTCCTATTGTTTTGTACCCCTCATAAACTCTAGGAATAGCATAACTCCTAGAATGGTACAATTCAGTAGCCTAGAAATTAACAGCATGACTTAGCATAACTGTTAAAAAATTTAGACTGTTTCTGTTATTGCATTGTGCTACTATGTTAAACTGTTAAAAACTTTGACTGTTTGTAAATATTACTCTTATTGTATTGTACTAATATGTGTACTGTACTAATATATGTTTTTCTATTTGTTTAATTTTGCTCCATTTGTGCACATTACATTTCTCTAATAACTCGCTCTTATGTTAAATCTGTAATTTGTAATTTACTGGAGCTTTTCTCCCCAGGACTCCATTGAAAATGGGCTTCTTGTGGCCCAATGGACTATCCTGGCAAACAAACTATAAATAAATAAATAAACAAACAAATAAATAAATAAATAAATAAATAAATAAAGGTATGTGTGTTTGTAGGTTAAAGATTTTGAGGCTGTTCACACCCAAAACACTTCCCATTGCTCTACTTTAGCAGTCCTGCTGATGTCAGTCACCTTAGAAGTACCTTGACGCAGCTCTTAGTCCTATAAGCCCTGTAGTGGATGCAATAATTGCCTAAAACTATAGTACAAATAACTAATTAGGTAGGGGCTCTAATCTCAGTCCTAACAAATGTATTTGTGTGTGTAAGTATGTATATGTGTAGGTTAATGTAGTTTGTGGCCTCTCTCACCCATTACATTACACACTGCCATACTTTACAAGGGCCAGTGATGTTTCTCACCTTAGAAGTACCTTGGGAAAGCCTTGATCCTATAAGCTCTGTGTCTCATGCAATAAATGCATAACAATGTAGTAGCAGTAACTAGATAGGTAGGGGTTCTAATCTCAGTCCTGCAAAATGTGTATGTGTGTGTGTGTGTGTGTGTGTGTGTGTGTGTGTGTGTGTGTGTGTGTGTGTGTGTGTGAGAACAGTATGCTGTTTGTGTGAGAACCAAATCCATTGGGGGGTGGGTTTTGTGATTTTTTTTGCTGTTGCCCACACAGTACACATCCCAATGCCCACTTTACAAGGCCCACTGTTGTCATCCACTGTAGAGGTAGCTGTAGACACTCTGCAGCCCTATAAGCTCTGTGCCATGTGCAATTATTATGTAACAGTATGGAATAAATAAGATAAGTGGGCCTTCTAATCTTTGGATACAATTCCCCACTCAGGAATCATGGACAAATACACTCAGCTAGAAATCAACCCCTATATCACTAGGTGGCTTGCAAACTGGCTCATAGATAGAGCCCACAGTGTGAAAGCAGCAGACTCCATGTCAGACTGCTGACCAGTCACGAGTGGAGTCCCACAAGGTTTGGTCCTGGGTCCCCTCATGTTCAGTAGCTACATCTCTGAAGTCCAGACCAACATGAAGGGAGTCTGGCTGACAATGTTTGCAGTTGACTGCAAGATGGGTAATATTATTACCTTCCCACATGATGATGACATCCTGCACAAGGGCCTCACTGAGACCTATGACTGGTGTCAGAACCCTAGACTTTAGCTCAATGCTAGAAAATGTGCCGCCATCCCCTTTAGGAATAACATGGCTCCCATGAATTACTACATTGATGGTAGCCCACTGAACACTGACGTTGTTATAAGAGAACTGGGAGCACAGGTTGACAGTGAGCTCTCTATTGATCACCACAGTGCCACTGTGTTCAGAAAGTCCTATGTGTCACATATCCTGACTAAGGGTGTTGCATTCAGGAAGTAAGAGGTAATTTTCTCCTGTACTCTCCCCTCATTAGGCCAATTAATGAGTACAGTGGCCCATTTGGTATGTACCCCACTGGATACGTGCACTAACTGCAGAGGCTGCAAAAGTACCTCACAAGGAGGATCCTAGGCCTTAAACACTTGCCCTATAAGGACCGACTCCAGTAACTGCCACTACAGGATTGTGAAGGTGCATGGCCCTGTAGAGACTCAGCTGATGTTGGTGCTGATCTACATCCTCGTGGCTGATGCCCATCTCCCACCACACACTCTAGCACAGACATGCCACAGTTGAGGATTGCCAAGGTCTCATCCCACTGTCTATTCATGACATCAGTATTTTGACATGTGGCCTCAACAACATCATGTATGGTACCATGTAAGCCAGGAAGAGTTTCATCCAAGAACCTGAATATTTGTCTGGTGTTGCATTTACTACATGCCTGTGCATCCATGACTGCCCAAAACATGTGTCTGATAACACCTGCTGTGGCAATTGCGACAGCGGCTTTCCAGCACCCCTGCCCATCTGTCTGTGTGGGATCTCATCTGAACTCTGACTATGGCTAGTGGCTACACTAACACTTGCCAAAGTCACCACACTAGCCTGTTCCATGTCACCAACTGCCAGCTGTCCATTAACTGTGACTGCTGGGGATGGGGTATGTGTGAGAATTGTGACTGTGTGTGAGGACATTGAGGATGACTGTGGGATGCCAACCGATGGCACATATTCAGCCCCTGACAACCTCACCTGTGCCCCACTATGGCTACGATCACTGTCAGAGTCTACAGAGACACGGACATCAGATTCTGAGCGGGAGGGTCCATGACCACCATATCCACCTGTGAGGGGAAGACAACATATGTAAATTAATACCTGCACTATAAGGTTTGCTGGTACATACACACACATGCGCACACACACACACACACACACACACACACACACACACACACACACACACACACACACACACACACACACACAGACATATACAGGTGAGGTGGCACAAAGGCATTACACAGACCTCACAATAGCCAACTGGCGACATTCATGACACAGTCAAAGCACAACATACACATTCTGAACAGGCCCTAAACATCATGCAGTGCAGCCCTTTCCACTTAATGTTACTGCTAATATACACCTCTGGGATATGTGAGTAGTGTTAGTAGGTGATGGGCCTTTACCTAGCACACACTGCACTACACATTATTGCTGTTCACCTGTTTAGCACAGTGCCAACTCCTACAGAACATACCTCTCAACTGTACAGTTTCACAGAATGCCTATATGTGTGTCTCATATATTTGGTCTGTTCCTCATAAATCCTGTGCTTGTCTGCCACATTACTGGGATGATCTGAAGATTTGGTGTCACTAATTAATTACATGGTTTGAGTTTCGCACTACAACACCTGCAGTATATGTATGTTAAACAAAACCGGTTACACTAACAACCTGTTAAGCTTATAGTGGATATAATAAGTGTACGCACTCCTGTTAACATGCTAGGTTCTTCTGATGTATAAAATGAGACCACAGAAACCATGTCATGACATTTCCCACCTTTAATGTGGCTTATAACCTGTGCAATCCAATTGAAGAACAAACACATTGGTTAAGGGTAACATATAGAAGGTGAAATATGTACAACAGGCTGGTTGCATGAGTGTTCACACCCTTAAACTAATACTTTGTTAAAGTACCTTTTGATTTAATAACAACTTTCAGTCCTCTTGGGAAGGTGTCTATCAGCATGGCACATCTCAACATAGCAATATTTGCACAATCCCCCTTGCAGAAGCCCTTCAAGTCTGTCAGATTATGAGGGCATCTCTTGTGCACAGCCCTCTTCAGGGCACCCCACAGATTTTCCATTGGATGTAGGAGTGAACTGTGGCTGGGCCATTCCAAAATGTTGATTGTCTTCTGGTGAAGCCATTTAGTGTGATGTGGATGTCTGGTTTGGGTGATTGCCATGTGGAAAGTGTAATTCCTCTTCATTTACAGCTTTCTAACAGACACATGAAGATTTTGGACCAAAAAAGGACTGGTATTTGGAGCTGTTCATAATTCCCTCCACCTTGGCTAAAGTCTCACTTCCAGCTTATGATCAGCAGCCCCAAAGCAGGACACTGCCATCACCATGCTTCACCACGGGGATGGTGTTATTTTGGTGATGCACAGTGTTGTTATTGTGCCAAACAAACCTTTTGGAATTGTAGCCAAAAAGTGCAACCTTGGTCTCATTACACCATAACACATTTTCCCACATGCTTTAGGGAGACCTGATGTATTGTTCTTCAGAATTTTGCCAGACCTGGATGTTGTTCTGTGTGAGAAAAGGCTTCCATATTCCAACACTACCCCATAGACCAGACATGTGGAGAATATGGGAGATTGTTGTCACATGTAGTACACAACCAGTACTTGCCAGAGATTCCTGCAACTCCTTTAGTGTTGATGTAGGTCTCCTGGTAGCCTCACTAACAAGTTCAGCTCTTATCTCTTCAACACATTTGGAGAGATGTCCTCCTCTTTGCAATGTCACTGTTGCCCTGTATTTCCAGTACCTTTTGATGACTGTCTGCACTATTTTCCATGGCATATGCAATGCTGTGGAAATGTTTTTGTGCCCTTCTCCGGGCGATACCTTTCAAAAATTAAATCCCTTTCTGCTTTTTAAGCTCTATGTGAACCATGGCTGTTGCTGTAGCAGGCAACTGCGTAAATGTCAGGTAAATCCTGGTAGGTCAGCTGACAATTATTTGCTGTTAATCAAAGAGTCTCTGTAATTGATAGCAGGTGTGTACCTAAGAGGACGTAATGCTGTAATTATATCATAAGATGCTTCAATACAGTATTAGCTTCAGCCTGTGCTCAGTTATGCATCTAGCTTCTTGTACGTTTTTCATTTTTCATAATTGTTCTCCTAAAGAATTTGTTTGTTTTACAATTTAATTGTACAGGTTATAGGTCACATGAAAGGTTGGAAGAATTTGGAAATGTTTTATTGTGACCTCATTTTTGTATATCACAAATACCTGGAATTTTAACAGGTGTGTGTACACCATTTATATGCACTGTATAAAACTAATTTATAAAATATGTCCCTAGTTTTGGGCCTTTGTCCCCCGATTGTGTTAGTCTTTGTCCAGCTATCTTGCAATGACAGGTTGTGAGGTATGGTACAGATATGTTACAGCTCCTGCAAATCACCCCTGTGATGACCACTGTGATGTAATACAGTTAACCCCACCAGAAGTGAACATGCAGATATTGCAATATGGTTGAGAGTAACAGCTGTGTACATGGTAAAATGCATGGCCTTAACATGCCTGGGGTACTGGTGAGCCACAACAGGACAATCCCATACTCACCAGCTTCAGGCTGCTGTCCCACATCCAGACCAGAGGTACCTATGTAGTTGTGGGGAAGAGGTATTGTCAGCAGATTCACATTTGGCATTGGTACAACATAAATGCTACTTTCCTGCACATGTTCAGTACAAGCTCTGATAGTACACAATTTGCTGTCCTTCACCATAGATGTGCACTTGTGTGGATTACTAAACCCCACCCACAAATGCAGTTTGACCTCACATATGCATCTAGATACTCTACTGAAGTCGGTATGACTGCTACATGATTCAATTGATGTGCACTGTGGCCTTACTTGGACACTCCTCGCCTGTTGCCTGGGTGCCACCCACCTCCATGACTTGTGTTTCTTTTGTTGGCTGGCATGTGGGGGGCTACCTCAAGGTTGGCAAGGAGCTCCTCTTTTGCCATAAGTGGGGCCTGTGTGCCAGGACCCCCACCTGTAGCACTATGGTCCCTGGCCACGGCAGCAGCCCTTTGCCAGGCACAACGTATCAGGTCAGTTGCATGATGCCTGACCTGGTCGTATGTGCGGCCATGGTGGCCAATGTTGTTCACCCTGTGTACCAGCTCATCCCACAGGGCAGTCTGCTCTTGCAGATCCTGTGTCTTACAGCCAAACATCACCCCATGGTGCTGGATGATAAGGTTAATGATAGCCTCATTTTTAGCTGCAGAGCACTGTGGCTGATGGACATGTGGCATGTCACCTGGAAAACATAAACAGAGAAACACATTACAGGACCTCATACATTGGTCAATGTCCTTTACAGAACCTAAACATCAACATTTTTTATCATTAGCCACCATGTATGACCACATCATACCCCTGTCATCTATCAGCACAGTATGAGCTTGCATTGCACTCTTGGTCCTGATGTGTCATGTTCCCCACAATGAAAGCCAGTAAATTGCATAATCCAACATTCATCTTTCACCTTTGTGTAGCGGGATGACAGTGGTCTTCTTCCTTGCAAATGAGATGGCAATGGTGCTCAGGCTTTGCTTGAGTACAATGTGTAATGGAGCTGGGAGTATATGCCTAAGTTCATGTAGGATGCAGACAGGAATGTTATCGGGTCCCATGGAGACTTATTTTGTTGCCTTTGAGTAGGCATTATGTACTTACTTCCTGATGATGAGGGGTGGGTATGGGTGCTGTGCATATCCACCTATACTGATGGTGGGACAGGGGGGTGATATTTTCCCTTAACCTGTCTGCAGCGGGATGGCTATACCTATGCTGTGTGTGTATGTGATGTAATTGACCACCAGTACAGCATGGGTTGGTTTGTTGCCTCTGAGATGGAAGACATATGTGAAGACAGCCTTGTGACTGGCCTTGGTGGATGTGTCCAATTTGTACTCATAGTTAGCCTTACACTGACACACCTGTGACCTTATATGCTTGTTCAGACAAAGGTTGACCTGATTCCAAGTTGGTGCCTGTTCTTATTTGTCCTTGTACAGCCAATATAGTGACCAATTATGTGGTTTGTGTATTGCTGATGTCCACCAAAGGGGATTAGTCTACCTTGGTGGAGGCAGGTTTTACAAGTCAGGTATTGCTGAGTCCATACTAGCTGTGTAGGTGATTATATAGCTGTTTGTAGCAGGCATGGTCACATGGTCATAACACAGTTGGACACCTCTCCAATTTCAACTGGATAATCATGCTTATTCTAGTACCCAAGTTTGTGTCAGGGCATTGCAACAACCAGCAGCTGTGGAAATCTGTCTGTCGGATGCACTGAAACTAAGATTACATGTGTACAGCATGTATAACTTATTTGCCTGATGTTTTGCATCTCATGTCCGTTTTGAGGCTTCCAGCTACACCTACTTATACATACATGTGCACAGGTAATACCTGATATACATTTCTGTTCTATGGCATTATGGCACACTGTATTTACACTCTTTCTGCTCAGTCATACCTCTCAACCTGTTAGAGCAGGACATCTGGAGGACTGCACACATAAATGGGGGGCAATGGGCCAAAGTTACTGACAGTTTGATAATATTGCTGTAACACACTTAAGTCAGTTGATAGCACAGTAGGCTTTGCATACACAGAAATACCCTGGAGGATGTCTGACATGCTATTATGTTCTAATGTCAGTCTTCACAGATTTACCAATGATTTGCGGGACATAATCTAATTCTTATGAGTAAATGACTACAAATGTGAGGCACACATATGCTCCATATGTATAACACTGGACAGTTGAACGGTATGACCTAAGTATATCACATGGAGTTCAACACACACGTCTGCAACAGTAGTTTACTATGCACATACTCTGTATAGGTCTCTCAGATTTGTGAGACAAGCATGTTTATCATAGTTTTAATCAGAAGTAACATATGGATATCTACGACATTCCAGTAGCTGGCCTAGCAGTGTTACAGTCAGTATTGTCCAACAGACACTCCAGTAGTATTCATATGTGAGCCATCCTTTCCTGGGGTGACTTGGGGCCATGAGCTGTGATCTATGTCACTGCAGACAAATCCAGATGCTATGGCCATAGGTGCTGATCAGCAATATATCAGTACAGCAAGTCGTGTTGAGACATATTTTTTAAACTTCCTATTTCCCATTATTACATACCCCCTACTCCATTGCATGCTTACTTGTTTGACATACCTTTTTTTCCAAGTATACTTTCTGAGTCTTTTTATTTTATTCATGGTCTGTGTGTGTGTCTGTCTGTCTCTCTCTCTATCTCAGATGTAAGTTATACATCAGTATTGCATAGGCAGCAGCTTGCCTTTTGTAGGTCATCCTCATGAGCAGCTGATGGCCTGTGCACAAATTGGTGTCCCCTACTTGCTAATTGCATGCAGAACAGCTGTGTTGTAATTCCTATAGCCAATGGCATGGCAACACACTCCTATAATTGAGCACTTCATGTAGGCATTGCCCCTTTTTCTTGCCTGTGAGGAAACCTTTATGAAGGTGTGTGAACAACAGCATCACAGAGGGTATTTGGAAATATCTCTTACACCTTAAACTGTGGTTACAGCTCAACGAAATTGGGTAGAAAGTTCCAAACTTAGGGAAAGAATGTAAGTATTGCTGTTATACATCTGGATTCATGCTAGTTTAACAGGATTTGTGTGGACATGGATATTTTGCGTGGGTTTCAGTCTGACAGTGTAACTCTCAACTCTAGGGCTATCTGCAGAATGGCCAGAGATTGGACTCTTATGTTTGGTCTGTTCCTCTGGCAGTTGTTGTCCTTGGCAAATCAGTAGCATATCCTGGGTATTGCAGTCAGTAAATGCTAATTTCCATTTGTGTTTCTGACTTCATATCCCTCAGTTAAGATATGTTACATCAAACACTGTAACACCAGCAAGCTTCTCAATTTATAACAGCAATATTTAAATTATGCCCCTGTGTTTGGGACTCTGTCCCCCAGTTATGTCAGGCTTTGTCCAGATGTCATGCAGTAAGAGGTTGATAGGTATTGTATATCATTCGATAGTACCTTCCTTCCTGATATCATCCCAGTAATGTAGCAGAATGTAAGACATGTTATGAGGAAGGAGCCATATATATGAGGACAGAGCCTGGACATTCTGTGGGAATATGTACAGTTGTGGGGTCTGTGTATGTGTAGCAATTGTTAACAGACTATCAGGATTGTGTAGCAGTGTAGTGTGTACGTTTGTTGTGCTGTGTAGGGAGGGGGATACATTTTAGTGTCATGGCTCCTTTTCTATCTGACTGTGCATCTTGCTCCAGTTTCTGGTGGTCTATTGGCTGTATATGTTTGTAGGGGCAGACTGAGACATGTTCCATACCACCACAGGAGTCAGACTACACTGTGTGACTTGGGGCAGTATATGTAGGGGTAGTGTGTGGGTGTCAAACGTGATATTTATGGTCACACAGTCATTAAACTCTACTGTTCATTTGGTTTACCAGTATGTCACTGTGACTGTGGTGAAATTGGTTGTGGGTATGCAGGCTCACACCAGCGACTGTTTTGCACTACTGTTACATCCCTGTAGTGCCTGATATATTTCCAAATGCATATGAAATTCCCCATAGCTGACTTGGGGTAGCAGTGTGTCAGTCTGACTGTAGTTTGGACGGTGCTTGGTGACATGCTAAGCAGCTCAGTGTACTTTCCCTACTGTCATGTTATGTCCAGATATTCATAGGATGTCCAGTTGTCTGGCTCATATCTTTGTTCTGGTCCCCATAACTGTTGTGTATGTCTGACTAAGCAGTTGGATGGTGTGAGAATTTCAGGCACTAATTACTGAGGAGCAATTGAGTCTTGGTGTTGTGCTATTCTGGTCAATATATGTTAGAACAGATGGTGTTACTGTGGCAACTGTCTCAGCTTATCTAGTCAGGTGTTTTAAATATGTTCCTATTGTCATGGCTTTCTCCTGCCACTTTATCATGCTTGGTCCAGAATTGTTGCACAAAGGGGTTCTGATAATACCTCTCAACTGGCCGGATTGTTGCAGATCATCCAGGTTTATTGCTCATATTTTGTTTCTATTCCATGATTTATTTTAATTTCTCTGGTAAATCACTGATATAATCTGAGGATATCTGTCAGTAAATGATGACATCATTTCAGTTCCAGACCTCATATCCTTCAGAACATGCATGCTGAAACAAACCCTGTTACTCAAGCAACTTTCTACATTTCTAAGTGCAATATTTGAAATATGTCCCTAGTTGTGGCCCATTGTCCCCCCATTCTTACAGCTTTGGCCCAGATTTCTTGCACTAACAGGTTGAGAGGTATGGTACTGAGATATGAGTGCACTACATCTTATGTGCATGTAATATATGTATATATATATATATATATATATATATATATATATATATATATATATGTGTGTGTGTGTGTGTGTGTGTGTGTGTGTGCGTGCATGCGTGTGTGTGTGTGTGTGTGTGTGTGTGTATGGTTCCACTTCTAACCATAGAAATTTCAAAACATCGAAATTCTGATCATCGAGACCAGAACATCGAATTTTGAAACATCGAAGGTTACAAGTCTAGCCAAAAAAATAAATAAATAACAATAAATAAATAAATACATACATTTTAACAATTGTATGCAGCCTGCACCCCACCCCCCCTACTTTAATATTCCAACTCCAAGACCGCACTAGAGTGGAGTAAAGGGAAATCTCCCATTTAGCACTATATGCAGAAGCGCTAAATGGGAGATTTTCCATACTCTATCTGTAGTGCCATCACACAGATGGCACATAGACACACACAGTATGCAGGGCACCTTGGTGCCCTGCAAAAACATAAACATTCTCCCACCTACACTTACCTATTTCTTCTCCTTCAAACCTTCGATGTTTTCAAACTCGATGTTCTGGTCTCGATGATCTGAACTTCGATGTTGTAAACATTTGATGGTTTGAAGGAGAACGATGTATATATATATATATATATATATATATATATATATATATATATATATATATATATATTAATATATTTTTTCATATATATGTATCTCCATACATATATATCTGTATATGTATATATAAAAAACCTGAGTAACTCCACAGAACCTTTTCCCTACTGTTGAATGACTGTACTGCATATGTTTGAAAAATCATTAGAAACCTCTACAGTTCAAATGGTGTAGTGGTACATTACTCTGAGTGTAGTATATAGGGTCCTGCATTCGAGATTTGGCAAGGCTGATTATTTTGTTGCTAGGCAGAACAGTGGCTCATGGAAAACAGAGTGGTTAAAGCAGTTTTAAGCGGCTTTAAGTGGGTTTGTGTGGGTTTGCGCGATGCTAAGCGATGGCAACATACGGTTAACAGTAGAGATAGTTATTAATGATTTAATGTTTTTGAGGCAATTTATTATATTAATTTTTAGAAACATTGTTCTCTGATATGCTTATGCGTGTATTTAAAGGAAGGGTTGGGAAGGGAAAAGTTGTTTGAATGGGGTATAAAGGGTATGCATTTTACTTTATTTAATTTTCCTGCCTTTTATGCTAAATGGACTGTTTTATTAAATAAACGTGGATATTGGATGTTCCTCATGGCCTGTCCTTCCATATTGGACTTTATTACAGCAGTTTGGAAGTTTTCTTGGCTTTGTTCCTTGTGTTTTTGCTTAACAGTAGAGATGCTTAATCCATTTTGGCTTCAATTAGCATTGCGCAAACTCGCTTACTCCCGCTTACTGCCACTGACACCTGTGCTAATTCCTTTAAAAGAAAAGAAAAAGTGGTTATAGGAAAGTGGTGAGAAAGGTATGCAGAGGGAAAAACAATATGACTAGTAGCTAGGGATGTGCAGGATGGGTGTAGGGGAAGGTCCACAGCGGTCAATTTCTTAGACAGCAACAGCTGTGCATTTGTACGGAATTTGGAGGTGAATTTAGACACTTAAATCACAGAGAGGGGTAAGACAATAGAAATATGTTGTCAAGCTAATTGGACCGGATTATATGTGTCCAGTGGACACCTGTGCAAAATGGACAGCTATGTATGGGGCAATAATATCTTGGGGGACATATGCCCTTTTTTTCTTCATTAAGGTGAGAGTGTGATGTTGGGGAAGGATTGTTGGTACATCTGAAGAGGTAGGTTGGATAGGGAGACAGACAAGACACTCAAGACAGCAGACAGGGGTGGTGTATGACACATGTGGGGGGTAAACACCTTGGATGGGGAGGATGTTTGGGAATCAGAGGCCCATGATTCCCCCATATGGATACAGTGGGACTGACATCCCCACCTGTGTCTAGTCATGACTGCACCTTCACAGCCCAGGTGGGGCTATTGTTCTGTATCTCACATACATATATCTCATACAGTAGAGGCCCCCAGACAAATCCTTGAGGTACACTGTTGCGGATGAATGTACTATTAGAGGTGGGTTCTACAACTTTGACTGAGTGGCTACTATAATTGGGCCAATTAACTACCCATCTGGTAATCTACAGTTTGGTGCCTAACTATGTAGGCTTATGTATCCTGTCCACCTGGTGATTAGTATGAGAGGATTGAGCTAGGTGAAGGTAGACATTGTTCACCATCTTCTCCTCATCCCTGTGTTTGTTGATCACTGCAGGGAGGTCAATCAGGTTTCACAGGTCTGATATCCCTTTGACAATACCATGGTGTATGGGCCCAGTCATTTTGATGTTGCTGATGTCCCTTTTCATAATGTCCTTGATACTGCCTCCCTTGCAGAGCAGGCTACATAGGCTGATGGGCATCACATTGCTGGGTTGGTAGAATGCTCCACCTTTGTGTATAGGGATGACAGTGGCTGTCCTCTGTGCAGGTGGGATGACACCAGTGCTCAGGCTGTGGTTGACTACAGTGCAGAATGGATCTGACAGCCCATGCCTGTGTTCATGTGGGATGCAGCCAGGGAGGGTATCATGATTATGGAGACCTCTGTGTATTGCCTTTGAGAGGGCATTATGGACCACCTTCCTGATGATGAGGGGAGGGGGCATGTGCTAAACATGTGTACCACTGGGGTACAGGGGGGTGGTGTTTACACTTCAGCTGTCTACAGCTGGTTGCCTATATCTATGCCATATGTACAGGTGGTGTTGCTGACCACCACTACAGAGCAGATTTGTGTGTTGCCTCTGGAATTGCAGACACATGTGTGGAAGGCCTAGTGATTTGCCTTGGTAGGTGTGTCTGATTTGCACTCAAAGACAGCCTTAGGGTACATCATCTGTGCCATTATTTGCTTGTACAGGCCAAGGTGACATTGATTCCAATGAGGCACCTATTCCTTCTTGGCCCATCCAGCAATTATTTGTACTTATTATGATATTTGTGTATTGCTGCCATCCACCACAGGCATTTATCCTACCTTGACAAGGGTGATGTTGTCCTGTCAGGTACTGCTGTGTCCATACAGCTATGTGGGTGTCCACATAGTACTGTGGTGTGGGCCTGGACACTGCTGCTAGTTCCAACAAATGAGATGTTGGCTGTATAGTTACTTCTACCTACTCTGAGGGGATTTAGCATCATTTGTGTACAGTTCATTCTGTATGACACTGTAAAGGGGGAGAGCATGGAAGATGGTGACCCTAACAGTGATGGCTATGTGGTCAGATATTACCAAGGAGGATGGCACTGTATGAGTGCTACAGTGACTACTCATGTTGATTAGGACCAGGTACATGAGATTCTCTCCTGCCGTAGATGTGTTGAATAACTGATCCACTGCATTGCCATTGACAAAGCCAAGGAATCTATGTGCATTCATGTTCTGGTGGCATAGGTCAGGCACACTATGGTTGGGTATTTGAAGCCACCCAGGAGCAGGCTAGACAATTGAATCTTGACAGATTCCAGCAGGTCCCAATAGGTGTGGTGTGTGTCCATAACCATGTTTGGAGGCCTGTAGCTAGCCAAGAATTGAGTAGGTGTTTTGTCAACTGTTAAATGCACTCTGGATGTCACCCATGTGACATACTATTTGTCCAGCCTGGAGGTGTGTATGTGTATGCTAATGTTCAACACTTCTCCTCCTGTGGCTTTGCAGGCCTCCATTTTGGGTCTACAGGTATGATGGGATGTGTGACATGGCAAGGTTGGTGTGCTCTCCACAGCTAGAAAGCAGGTGTCAGTGACTGCACAAATGTCAGCATCTTAAAGGACAAGGTACGCTTGCATTGACTTGGGTGTCATAGTTAGACACCTAGCTCCTGCTAGAGCAAGACATCTGCACAAAGGCACACATCAGTGGTGGGAAAAGGCCAGTAAACAGTGTCACTTTATGAATCTAGCTGAAACACACTTAGTTGCCAGCAAAGACAGTGTCATATTCACAGGTGTACTCTGCAGAATATGACATCTGACAATGAAATGTATGCTAATTTGTTATGACGTCAGTCTTTAATGGGTTGCCAGCGATGTGCCAGACAATACTGTCTGATGCACTGACTACAAATATGAGGCAGACATGTGGTCAGTCTGCAATACTCTGGACCATTGTTGGGTATGGGCTCAGTATATCACATACAGTTCAAACACACACATCTGCACCTGTCGTGTAGTATGCACATACCCTATGTACATCTCTTATGTTTGTAAGACAAGCATATGTATCAGAGTAGCATCCACAGGTGACATATGAGTAATTATAACATCCCAGGCAGCTGGCCTACCAGTGCCACACTCAGTATTGGACAACAGAGACCCCAGTAGTAGTCATACATGAGCTGACTTTTATTGGGGTGACTCTGGGGCTGGAGATGTGCTCCATGTTAATGCAGGCAGGCCAAGCAGTAATGACCATAAATGCTGGACAGCAGCATGTGAGTCCAGATGATCTTGTTGTGCCCTAGTGTTTAATATCTCATTTGACATAATTGCATCCCCTTCTGCATTCCATTAAATGCTTACGATTGACATACCTGTTATAGTGCTCAGGAGTTCCCTCACAACAATGCAAATGGTTAGGTTTGTATAGTCACAGTCTGTCTTTGTGTAGATGGTTGAGACCTGTGTTGCACAGGCAGCAGCTTGCCTTTTGTAGGCACTGCTCATGAGCAGATGATGGCCTGTGCACCAATCAGTGTCTCCCACTTGCTACTTTTATCCAGAGCAGTTGTGATGTCTTTCCATTTGCCAATGCCATAGCAACACAGTGCTGTAATTACAGCCTTCATGTGTGCCTTGCCCCTTTTCCTTCCATGTGTGGAGAGCATTATGGCAGTGTGAGGCTACAGCTTCACAGACAGTAGATGGGAATACCTCTGAGGAGAGGATATGTGGAGACAGCCCAGCAACATGAGGAACAAAGCTCCATAATTAGGTACAGATTGTAACTCAGTAGTGCTGTTATACACATAGAGGGTTGCTAATTTAACAGGGTTCATCTGGGCATGCATTTTCTGTGTGAATTGGCGTCTGACAGTGATATGTGTCTGACATACCTCTAAATGTCCAGATGTCCACACAATGCCCAGGGGGTTCACCTGTTATGTTTGGTCTGTTCCTCAGACAACATCTGTTTTTGTGGAAGCAGTGGGATACTGTGAGGATTGTGGTCAGAGTAACTATTGATATCCATTGGTGTTTCCTTCAGGGATGTTATGTTACAACAAAGCCCGTGACACTGTCAACTGTTTCAGTTTGTAACACCATTATGCAAGATATGTCCCTCTTTCTGGCCCCCTGTCCCCCAAGTATGCCATGCTTTTTCCAGATGTCTTGCAGTAGGAGGGTCAAGGGTATGTGATATCATTATTTATTGACTGCACTCAAGGTCTCATCCCATTGACTTAGCAGACTCCTGGAAGTGGTATGTGGCAGTGGCCATGTACATGGGCTCTTACCCTGGACATTCTGTGCAAAGCTGTACATGTGAGAGTTATGTATGTCTGACCATTGTGAAGCAACTGCCAAGATTGTGTATCAGTGTTGTGTGTAGATATTTGTTTGGCTGGAAAGAGAGAGTAGCAGATGTGATTGTCACAGATCCTTTTTCTATCTGACTGCATGCTGCTATGGCTGCTGGTGGTCTATCAGGTGTGTATGTTTTGGGGCAGACTGAGAAAAGTCCTGTAACACCTCAGGATTCCCAGTGCACTGTGTACTGGGCCAGTATCTGTCAGGGCATTGTGTGACTGGGAATCAGGATATGTTCATTCAAACAGTTGTTCTACTCTAGAGTTCATTTGGGGTACTGGTATGCTGCTGTGACTGTGGTGCAAATGGTTGTGGGTGGACATTTATGCACCACTATCTGCTTTTCCCTATGGTTCCATCCATGTAGTGCATGATATATTTAGATATACATGGGTAATTGGTCAGAGCTGATTTGGGTTAGTGTCATGTTGGCCTTATAGTGGTTCAGAAGGTGGTGGGTGACATGGTTGGCAGCTGCCATGGGTTTTTCCATTCTGTTACATGACTGCTGTCATACCTCTCTACTGTCCAGATGTCTAGACACATTCCTGATGTGTGGCTCATATGTTTTGTCTGTTGGACACAATAGTTATGGGTTTCTGAGAAATCACTGGGATGATGTGAGCATTGACATCAGTGAATTTTGACATTCATTTGTGTTCAGACCTGGAATCTGTCTGGCATTGTATGTAAAAGTACACCATGCAACTCTAGCAGACTTCTACGCATATGACAGCCATATTTCAAATATGTCACTATTGTTTGCCCTTTATCCCGCCATTTGTCAGGTTTTTACAGATATGTTGCAGTAAGAGGTTGGTTATTTGTCTATATATCTCTGTATGACACACAAAAAAACAATATATATATATATATATATATATATATATATATATATATATATATATATATATATATATACACATACATACATATATATATCAGTACTACAGATATATAATTCCCCCTTATGTTGAATGACTGTTTGCATGATATGTTTGTAAAAACATTGCAAATTCCTACAGCTCAGATGGTGTAGAGGTATGCTGCCTGTGATTATTGTGCACAGGGTCCTGGGTTCCAGACTAAGAAATTATTGCTTTTCTTCATTAATGTTAAATGACCAGAATGAATGACATTTTTGTAAAATCATTACAGCTTCCCACAGCTTAGATGGTGTAGTGGCACTTTGCTGTGATTGTAATGCACAGCATCCTGGGTTTGAGACGTACTGTTGGTTATTTTGTTGCCAGGCAGAAAAATGGCTAATGGAGACAGAGTGATTAAGGCACTTTAAGCAGTTGTAAGTGGGTTTGTGCAGTTTTGCACAGTGCTAAGCATCATTAAGAGATGGTTAAATAAACTCTCTTAACTTCACTTAGTACCGCTTACTCCTACCTACACCCACACAAATTTTTATAAAGAAAAAAAGGGCGATAGGAAAGTGGTGAAATGGGGACAAGCAGAGGGTAAAACATTATGAAGAGCAGCTAGGGATGTGCAGAATGGGTGTAGGAAAGGACCATAGCTCTATATTTCTTCAGCAGCAACAGCTGTACATTGCATGTATAGAATTTGGAATTTACAGGCTTACAACTCACAGGGAGGGGTGTTGGCAACAGACATTTACAGAGTAATCAATGGGTTGATTGATTAGTTTCACTGTACATAGGGGTGAAATGTAGAGCTATGTATAGGGCAATATTTTTTTGTGGGACAGATGCCCTTTTTTTAAGGTAAGAGTGGGATATTGGGGAAGGGCTGTAGGTATGTTTGGGGAGGTAGGTTGGGTGGTAGGTTGCATTCACAGACAGACAAGTCAAACAAGACAGCAGACAGGGGCAATATATGACACATGGGGGGGTGAACACCTTTGATGGGGAGGGTGGTTGGGAATCCGAAGTCCATGAGCCCCCAAATGGATACAGTGAGACTGAGGTCTCCACTCATGGGCAGTCACCACTGCTCCTTCATGGAACTCTAAGATGGCTGTGCTGGGGGCTGGACAGGAGGGGCGGCCTGCCCTGTGAGGTGCACTAGGCTGCCCTCAATCTGATGCAGCTGCTCACCCAACTCTGTTCAGATGGAGCTGTACACCAAATCTCGGACCTGACTGCGGGTGACAGGCTCCTGTCAGCGCCCACTCCTGGGGGGCCATGTCCTCTGAGGTGGTTCCACCCAAAGGTGGTGCAGGACCAGCAGATGAAGAAGGCCCGGGCTGGGTCCCAGACATGTTGGGGCCCAGTGCCATGGCCAGATGAGGTGGGAAGGCAGATCTGCCAGGATCTGCCTTCCCAAACATGCTATGGTGTTGAGGTTTTAAAGAATATGTTGGTAAGTCATGAACAGCACATTTACAGATTAGTTATAACAGCATGCATGGGTGTTACAATTAACCCCATAAAACAGATCTGAAACAGTTGCATAACAAAACAAACACATGCATAAATGGAACAACAGTATGCATCTTAACAGCATGCCAGTAACATTGACAGCAACAGGCCACCAACAATGGTATTTCAGCAAGGTATGTTAACATGCAAACAATTAAATATATGAACAATAAAATAACAAAAGTCCCAATATTATGTTTGGAGTAAACCATACCCATAGTATATGAATTTAGTATTGATCCAGATGAGGAGTGGGGAGAGACAAAAGGTCCATTGACAACTGTTTATGCTTTTATTTTCCACAGCAATACCGCTCAATACTCTATTGGTCTACCCTCACTTTACATCTACCTATGGCCCATAGCTTATGTAGCGCAAACATACCTATTAAACTGTCAGCCTGGAATGGTATGGGACAAGCTGTGACAACTCTTAGTGCATGACTAGAGGGGACTCGTACATGTCAGGGTTAAATATCTGGCACAGGAGGGGTACCCTGAAGTGCTGTTATGTGAGTGTGCTGCTGGCATATTCCAACTGGTTTTCTATCTGTATCCAGGGTTATTGGCAGCAGTAACCACTAGCTGTGACAGTGTGACACTTAAGAGATGTGTATCGGGAAGAGTGCCTGTTGTATGTACCTATTCTTCTGTCATTTGCAGGCATGTGGTGGGACAGTTGAATAGTTGTACACAGTTTATTAGTATACCCTTCATACAGCTACTACCAACATTTCCTTACCTGTACAACCTGTGGAGAAAATATCTGTTAACACTACCTGACTGTTTCTACATGTATTCCTGATTCCTTGTGTGTAGATATGCACAAATCTTAGTAGCACTCCCTGGATTCAAACTGTGTCTGTGTGTGCAAAATTAAAAACTAAGCTATTTCTCATCACACTGAGCTACTGGGGAACTGCTGTTTCTGGTTTCACTGGTTTCTGCCTTATAGTCTCTTGGTTAGACAGTCTGAACTTGTAATCCTGTAATGCATGCATGACATATAGTTATTGTACTGTGCATTCATCATTTGGATTATTATAGTCTGGAAAGCAAAGGTTAACACAAGGCAATGCAAGATGGAACACAATTTAAACCTTTACACATTATTATTCAGGGTTCAGAGCTTATGCAGTATATATTCCACATTTCATTTATATCTTGTTTTATAGTGCCACCATTTATGGTTTTCTTACAACAGGTTCATAGAAGAAGCTCAGTTAATGTATGCTGTCACAGCCACATTTGCAGCGAAGAATCTGTATACATTCTAAATGTCTAGAACAACATACCAGAAAAAAACACAACCATTTTTTAGGTAGTTTTATTGCACATCAATATTAGTCTGTCAAACATTTTTATTTATTCAGTTCACACAGTAACAATATACCTACTAGCAGTAAGCAATGTACTCATTCTTAGCTATTTGAACAAAATACTGCAAAATAGATTTGTACTCACCAGCCTGTCGGTTCAGCCTCAGCAGTCTGTCACCATGGGCTTCAATGTCCATAGTCCCCTCAGCTGCAACTGTAGAGGAGAGAAACAAACATTGTGCATACCTGTCTATCACATTCTGAGGCTAGTATTTGCTGCACCCTACTTGATAGTGATACTTACACACTACTGGAGCATTCTGTGCCTATGCATTTTGGATCCACTGGGCCAAGTGTGCCCCCTTCCTCCATGTTAGGTTAGCATAGTGGTGTCATGCCTGCTCACCAGTCCGAGGGATGCCAGTAGCACTGGTGAGATCATGTGTGAGATGGTGCCAGGCCTCAATTTTGTATTGTGAGCCCTGGTACTGGCCCTGCAGCAGTTTCTCAGCATGGTTTTTGACAAGGAGTCCAGACATGACCCTGGACTCCTGAATGCTCCAACGCTGGGCCCGAAAGCGTGCTCCCTCTCCAACGCCAGACATGTTCCTGCAGAGATCAAACTAAACAGGTTATGGCTGTATTCCCACCTGCACAGTTTCAATAAGGCCATATTCCAGCCCTTTGATGTCATTGGACCATTTCAAAAATGCTGAGCACAGCTTAGCAATGTGCAAACCCGCTAAGCTGGGCTGAACAGTACTTAAAGGGGTAATTGATAAGCAGTGTTTAACAGTGCACAAATCTGCTTAGCTGAGCTATCTACTGCTTAGCAATCACGTGTAAGTGATACTTAAACCTGGTAAGCTTAGCTTGGCATTGCTGTCCATTGCTCACTTTTCATTTTCTGAAAAATTATCAGGATGATGGTTTCATTTAGTAGGTATATATGATTTACTTTACATGACAACCCTCTATGTGCTTTCATTACATTAGCAAAGGGTGTGACTATACTGTATGGGATACTTGTGTATACATGGGGGATTTCACATATTACATGCACTCACGCTTCCATTTTACACCAGCTACACTACCCTCATTGACAAAAAACAGTTACTGCATACTTTAAGTTTAAAAAAGTAATTTTAACATTGCTTTCCTATATAAAAATAAGTTGCCTGTCTTGATACTCAAACCGTGAATGGCTGCATGTAAAGCCAGAACTCTAATCACTACACTATCTTAGTTTATGTCTTTCACCCGTATATTACTATTTATCTCCTGTGGGATGTTTAAGCAATGCTAAGCAGAGGGTCATAATGCACACATGTGCTAAGCTATGCTTAAACATTCCTTAGCATGTAAATAAAATATTTATTATATTATTGTTATATTATTATGTTATATAGTGAGTATTGTGGTCTTCTGACAAGCCATTGAGGACTGCAGTCAGGAAATAATGGCATACATTTGACTTTCAGGCTTTTAGCCTTCAGAAATTCATGTGAATGCATATCCTGTTTTCTATCCACTTTTCTAAGTTTGTGAGGGGAAAATTTTCAGTATTGTCCCTTTTTACTGCTTTGTCCCCCCCATTATTTGTACCTTTGTCCACATAGACTGCTGTCATGGAATAATGGCATACATTTGACTTTCAGACTTCTAGCCTTCGGACATTTCTGCTAATGCATAACCAGTTTTCTATCAACTTTCTAAGTTTGTGAGGGCAATATTTAAGATTTGTCCCTTTTAGGGCTTTTATGCCCAATTATTTGTGCCTTTGTACACATTTCTTGCTTTAGCTGGTTGTGCGCTGTCGTACAGCACTTTTACAATGCAGGGCGTGTGTCACAGAACATGTCGCACCTCCTGCATTGCTTTCCTGCTGCTGTATGTATTTCAGTGTCTGAGTACAATTAAATTATCACTTATTTCATTTCAATATCCATGGACACTGAAATACTGCCATAATATTAGAGAAATTCTCTAATATTATGTCGGATTGTGTTTAGGAAGTGCGGTATGGCAATTGCACTACTTAAACATGCCCCCTGCACTCGTTCACGGTTCATGTCCATTTTGCCTATACAGCAGCGCGCCTTGATGAATATGCATGGCATGCTGCTGTAGCTACATGGACACAAAGCACTCCATGCAGGAATAGCACTACTCCTGCATGGAGTTTATTGAATCCCAGGGAATAATTAGCTCACCTTAAATTAAAATATAATTGTTATGCACAGTTATTACAAACAACAGTATAAAATATATATTGAAATATTAGACAACTGCACATACTAATCATTCTCAGTTAAAAAAAAAGAAAAAAACTAAAACTGTTAATACTGAACCGACAACATGTATTAAGCTCTGGGAGGATACATAATATGCATGTACACATGTATTAAGCTGCAAGCAAAAACAATGTTCTAAATAAACATAAAACTACCATTTAGGAACCTATTAGAATATCAACAAGACACTATACTTTGCAAACTATTTAAAACTTATACAAGGACAAACACAGTAGAAATGGGATGAAATGGGGACTTAATTCCAAGTTACAGACATTTGGGGAAAATAGCAGGAAGAACCAGGTTCTCACATGAACAATGAACATTTTTTTCTCTTAACTCTTCTCGTTAAATGGTTGCTTATATTATAATAGTCAAAGAACAGAATGTCGAAGAGTAATAAACAAGAGTACAACAGTAAATGGGGTATAACTGACTGACCTAGAAAACAAGATGCCACAGAGGATGTCGCATGCATTCTTTGCAAAGTACCACAATGGTGAGAAAAATGTAACACAAACATTAGATTCCTTCCTCCTAATACAAAGTTTACTATCCTTTATAGTGCAAGTCTATTTAACTTGCATACTTAGTATTAAACTAAGTATGCGAGGTGTGAAAACAGTTTGATTTTACAATACTCACAATGTTTGAAATCAGATAGCACTGGTATTGTATCTCTATGTGGAAAACATAACAGATATGAAAGAAAAAGATGAGCATTCTAAAACACACCAAAACGTGGCACCAAACCACAGCTCAAGTAACCAGTCTAGAATTCAATGAGAACAGGATCAGTCCTTTAAAGTTGTCAGCACAAGGTGACTGAAACCATTTCTTCCTCCATGCATTGTACAACAGTACAAGCCAAATGCTGGCATGCTAGAGGTGCAGAGGTGATGATATGTATCATATTATATTTAATGTTTCTTGTGATACCAGTCTATCCTCAAATCAGTGACAACTCTATCAGTCAGGTCTTCCCTGTGCCCTCTACTGTACACTGTATGTCTGAAAGGCATGACTACAACCAGTGTAGACATTTTCAGGCACTCATCTTTGTGGTTTTCATATATAGTGTGGATATGCCAGATGACAGATAACCACAGAATCTCAACATGCCTCAGGTATTAATTCTTAGTTGCCAGGCTCTTTCTGTAATGAGGTGTGAAATACCTCATGTGTCGGCAGCTAAACACTAATAACCTGGAGCTTATCTATGAAATGAGCTTAAATGAGAAATAATAGAATTAATTTGAACAAGTACAGCAGTGTTTTGCTTTCCTTGTTCAAATTAATTGATTTGTTTATATGTATATGTGTGTGTGTGTGTGTGTGTGTGTGTGTGTGTGTGTGTGTGTGTGTGTGTGTGTGTGTATGTGTGTGAGTGTGTGTGTGTATGTGTGTGTGTGTGTGTGTGTGTGTGTGTGTGTGTGTGTGTGTGTGTGTGTGTGTATGTGTGTGTGTGTGAATATATACATAGATAATTTCATCTCTTTCTTTTTTTATATATATATATATATATATATATATATATATATATATATGTGTATATATGTATATATATATATATATATATATATATATATATATATATATATATATATTTATATATAAGGGTCCCTATTAGAACGTTGAAAAGGCTAAAGATCAAACGGTTTAGAAATCAAAAATGTTGTTCTTCAGAATCGGTATTGTGAGATTGCGGTACGGTGATCATTGGAAATTTTGCCCTTTCCTCACTGTAGTGCGATCTCGGAGTTGGTATATATAATAAGTGGGGGAGGGGGCACAGCCCCCCACAATACTTATTTTGAAGAACTGAATTTTCGATGACTAGGCCTTTTGATCTTTTGCCTTTTTGTAATCTAATAGGGACCCTAGATATATATATATATATATATATATATATATATATATATATATATATATACACATACACACATATACACACATGTGTATGTATATATATATATTTTTCTTTTTGAAAAGATCTAGTACCTTTAACCCTCCTCTACACCCACAGCTTAAAAACCTGGAGAAAAGGATTGAGGGCAGGTTTAGGAAGGAGTTGGGATTGGACCGCTTTGTGGCCAATTTAACATTTCCAGAAAGAGAACTCCTTGAACAGCTCAGTGGTGATTCCACCTTAAGGGTTATGGAACCGGACAAAGGTGGGGGGACGGTTATTATGGATTGTCTTGTCTATCAGGGTAAGATGTATGATATTTTACATGACCATGAAAAATACACTTCTGCTTCTCTGAACGAAATCAATGTGTCCTATCACAAGACAGACCTAGTTATTCAGGACTTGTTAGATCAGGAGGTTATTGATTTTCAAACTTACACCTTTCTTTCCAATTCAGAACCCAGGATACCTTCTATTTTCGGGATACCCAAGGTGCACCAAAACCCCCTTGATCCACCATTAAGACCCATAGTAGCAGCACAAGGTTCAAAGACCCACACCATATCCAAATTTGTTGATTGGAGATTGAAGGAGTTATGGGGTAGGCAGGAATATATTCTTAAAGATTCCTGGGCCTTCCTGCGTGGTGTTACTCCCCATTTACTCGAACCTAACATGGTATTTTTAACTATTGATGTGGTGGACCTTTTCTCAGTTATTCCCAATGAATTGGGTCTTGAATGGTTAGAAGAAGCCTTATGGGAATGTCCCCAGATCACCAATAATGACATGCATGCTATTACTGAGTTGTTGGGTCTTGTTTTAAAGAACAACTTTGTGTTCTTTATGGGTGAATATTTTCACCAGGTGACAGGTGTTTTTATGGGGGCGAATTGTGCACCTACTTATGCTGACATGGTCATGTATATATGGGAAAAGAAATACATCTTGGATAGCCCCTTTTCCAAATTCTGGAATCTCTATTGTAGATTCCTTGATGATATTTGTAATTTTTGGACTGGACCCGTGGATGATATTGGGAAATTTATAGAGTATATACATACCACCACTAACTTCTTAAAGTTTACACATCATATATCCCATCACAGTGTTAATTACCTTGATGTGACACTTACCAAGGATGACCATGGGATAAAATCCAATATTTACCGAAAACCCACATTTTCCAACGGGTACTTACATTATCAGAGTTCCCATCCTAATTTCCAGAAAAGGGGGATTCTCAAGGGACAATATGTCCGTATTTCCCGGATGACCTCTCTTGATGAGGACTATCACAAGGAATGTGACATTTTGCAATCCCTATTTTTGGAAAGGGGTTACCCTGCACCATTGATTAAGGCTGTGCAAGAGGAGGTCACCTTGGCAAGGTCATCCAGACTTGCTCCCATTTTAGGAACAAAGGTTGTTGGTCCTGAACATGGACCCACAGGCAACACGATAGACCAGTACGTTGGTAGTTTCACCTTCATTACCGAGTTTAGTGGAAATGCGTCCCACATAAGAAACATTGTTGAAAACGAATGGGGCATGTTTAGGGATTTGACTGACCTAGATACCTTCAAGGATAGAGACATTAAAACTGTATTTAGGAGGGGTATGAATATTAAAAGAACCCTGGAACAACAAGATGTTTCCTTTCAAGATTTTAGAACTAATACAGGTACTTTCAAGTGTGATCACTGTTCTTCTTGCAAGCATATTTTGCAAGCTAGTCATGTTTACTTGGAGAGCAGAAGTAGGGACATTAAGGCAAGGGGTCATTATAATTGTAAGTCCAGCGGGCTTGTTTATTTGGCAACATGTCAGAATTGTCCGGCGTTTTACGTCGGCAAAACCGAAAGGTTATTTTCTAGGCGTATATATGAACATATTTATGATATTACCAAATGTAAGAATACCAGTGCCTTATATAAACACACTACCTTATGTGAAGACGCCAAATTTTTGTTTTTTGTCCTAGAGGTAGTTCACAAGGACATTAGGGGTGGTCCATGGGAGGCACGATTGGCCCATAAGGAAACATATTGGCAGATTTTGTTGGAAGCCAATAAATCCCCTGGTTTAAATGAATCCATCTCAATAGTGCCTTATTTGAAAATTAAGGCACAATATATTAAATAAAAATAAAATCAAAGTATTATATTTAACAGTTTTTGCATATCATGGGTTATAATTATTTTATGAAACTGCTCCCTTGACTTTAATTTATTTGTGCAATTCATTGTGAATGCAGTTTAATATGTAATGTTCATTTTTAAACATTCGATGAATATATTTTTTAAAAATGTTTTTAAATTATGTTTTTTAGGTTAATCGATTATGATGAATTAACTAATTGATTAATTATTTCATTTGGGGAAGATATTTAAACCGAGTGTAATGGGAAATTGTTTTATCTGATGAAGTCTTCTTGAGAGACGAAAACGTGTGTGGTGCTTGTCGCTGGAATCTTTTGCACGTTAATAAATTATTCGTGATTCATTTGTGCCTTATCGTGAGCTTTTTGCCCTGATAGCTACTGGACTGGTGTGGCTGCTTCTTTCTTTCTTGTGTGGTTGGTATATATATATATATATATATATATATATATATATATATATATGTATATATGTATATACCAAAGCAGCACTGTAGCTAGCTAGCTGTTCTGGAGCCCTGTGCTATCCCTCACTCTGGCCCCCCTTCCGAAGTTTAAGCCGAGGAGAGAGAAAAAGAAAAAAGGTCTTCTCATACTTGTAAAGCTTCAGGAAACTGGTTGCTACAATTTATACTGCCCAGAAAGTGCTGCTATTAAAATGAATGCCAGTGCTACAGTACAAACCAATTAACATCTGCTATTCTTGCCCCCTAGCATCCCAGGCATAGGGTGACTGCCCCTCACCCTAGCTATGCCTCTGCACCAAAACCTTGCCCTGTCCAAAAAACTGCAACACAATGGGGTAAGTATCTTTGCAATCTGAGCTTATTGCTTATGCACAGTACCTTGCTCTCCATACTGAGTATCTACATAAGTGACCCTCTTCAACGTTGTCTGTAATCCAGAAACACAAAGACATCAGTGTATAGGCTTGGCTCAGCTTCCATAAATCATAGGACCAGAACTGCATGTTAATAGTTGGTGTTATGCTTCTGACCAGACTGATCCTCTTTCTTGGCTGTTATCTTGCTCAGATACGCAGCTAAATAACTATTTCAAAGTACATTTTACAAATATGGATGAGAAACACACTTTTGCTATTTAGGAAGAAATCTGCCAGCTATGGAGACCAGTCTCGTGCAGTTAAGCCTGCTATCACAACCATAAAACCATACATATCTTTACCCATAGCACTAATAATACAGTGCTTCAGACAAAGAGAATGCTCACAGACATGAATTATGCCAACTAAGTATATCTTTCAAGGAAGTACTGTTCTCAGTAATGGACAATAAGCTGACTTGCCCATTACTTGCTCTTGCCTGTGACTGCGAAGGACCAGACGACTGTAAATAACAATGCTCTGCAGTCAGCCTGACATGACATGGTATCAGAAGTGGCTGCAGTTCTGATACACAACAAAGGTGTGAAAACTTAATATGCTGCAGTAATCATAGTGTTAACTGGTGGACTGGGCAGAAAAACAGAGTAGGTCTTGCCATATAATTCTTGATGCTGTTTTTTTGTTTTTTAGGGGCATGGGTTACGATGGAACATAAATGTATATGGTACTGGTTTGAAATCAGATAGCACTGGTATTGTATCTCGATGTGGAAAACATAACAGATATGAAAGAAAAAGATGAGCATTCTAAAACACACCAAAACGTGGCACCAAACCACAGCTCAAGTAACCAGTCTAGAATTCAATGAGAACAGGATCAGTCCTTTAAAGTTGTCAGCACAAGGTGACTGAAACCATTTCTTCCTCCATGCATTGTACAACAGTACAAGCCAAATGCTGGCATGCTAGAGGTGCAGAGGTGATAATATGTATCACATTATATTTAATGTTTCTTGTGATACCAGTCTATCCTCAAATCAGTGACAACTCTATCAGTCAGGTCTTCCCTGTGCCCTCTACTGTACTCTGTATGTCTGAAAGGCATGACTACAACCAGTGTAGACATTTTCAGGCACTCATCTTTGTGGTTTTCATATATAGTGTGGATATGCCAGATGACAGATAACCACAGAATCTCAACATGCCTCAGGTATTAATTCTTAGTTGCCAGGCTCTTTCTGTAATGAGGTGTGAAATACCTCATGTGTCGGCAGCTAAACACTAATAACCTGGAGCTTATCTATGAAATGAGCTTAAATGAGAAATAATAGAATTAATTTGAACAAGTACAGCAGTGTTTTGCTTTCCTTGTTCAAATTAATTGATTTGTTTATATGTATATGTGTGTGTGTGTGTGTGTGTGTGAGTATGTGTGTGAGTGTGTGTGTATGTGTGTGAGTGTGTGTGTGTGTGTGTGTGTGTGTGTGTGTGTGTGTGTGTGTGTGTGTGTGTGTGTGTGAATATATACATAGATAATTTCATCTCTTTCTCTTTTTATATATATATATATATATATATATATATATATATATATGTATATATATATATATATATATATATATATATATATATATATATATATATATTTATATATAAGGGTCCCTATTAGAGCGTTGAAAGGCTAAAGATCAAGCGGTTTAGAAATCAAAAATGTTGTTCTTCAGAATCGGTATTGTGAGATTGCGGTATGGTGATCATTGGAAATTTTGCCCTTTCCTCACTGTAGTGCGATCTCGGAGTTGGTATATATAATTAGTGGGGGAGGGGGGCACAGCCCCCACACAATACTTATTTTGAAGAACTGAATTTTCGATGACTAGGCCTTTTGATCTTTTGCCTTTTGTAATCTAATAGGGACCCTAGATATATATATATATATATATATATATATATATATATATATATATATATATATATATATATATATACATACACACATACATATACACACATGTGTATGTATATATATATATATATATATATATATATATATATATATATATGTATATATGTATATATGTATATACCAAAGCAGCACTGTAGCTAGCTAGCTGTTCTGGAGCCCTGTGCTATCCCTCACTCTGGCCCCCCTTCCAAAGTTTAAGCCGAGGAGAGAGAAAAAGAAAAAAGGTCTTCTCATACTTGTAAAGCTTCAGGAAACTGATTGCTACAATTTATACTGCCCAGAAAGTGCTGCTATTAAAATGAATGCCAGTGCTACAGTACAAATCAATTAACATCTGCTATTCTTGCCCCCTAGCATCCCAGGCATAGGGTGACTGCCCCTCACCCTAGCTATGCCTCTGCACCAAAACCTTGCCCTGTCCAAAAAACTGCAACACAATGGGGAAAGTATCTTTGCAATCTGAGCTTATTGCTTATGCACAGTACCTTGCTCTCCATACTGAGTATCTACATAAGTGACCCTCTTCAACGTTGTCTGTAATCCAGAAACACAAATACATCAGTGTATAGGCTTGGCTCAGCTTCCATAAATCATAGGACCAGAACTGCATGTTAATAGTTGGTGTTATGCTTCTGACCAGACTGATCCTCTTTCTTGGCTGTTATCTTGCTCAGATACGCAGCTAAATAACTATTTCAAAGTACATTTTACAAATATGGATGAGAAACACACTTTTGCTATTTAGGAAGAAATCTGCCAGCTATGGAGACCAGTCTCGTGCAGTTAAGCCTGCTATCACAACCATAAAACCATACATATCTTTACCCATAGCACTAATAATACAGTGCTTCAGACAAAGAGAATGCTCACAGACATGAATTATGCCAACTAAGTATATCTTTCAAGGAAGTACTGTTCTCAGTAATGGACAATAAGCTGACTTGCCCATTACTTGCTCTTGCCTGTGACTGCGAAGGACCAGACGACTGTAAATAACAATGCTCTGCAGTCAGCCTGACATGACATGGTATCAGAAGTGGCTGCAGTTCTGATACACAACAAAGGTGAGAAAACTTAATATGCTGCAGTAATCATAGTGTTAACTGGTGGACTGGGCAGAAAAACAGAGTAGGTCTTGCCATATAATTCTTGATGCTGTTTTTTTGTTTTTTAGGGGCATGGGTTACGATGGAACATAAATGTATATGGTACTGAATCTGTCTTGTTTGACCTAATTCATGCATCTGTGAGACTCATGCATTTATGTTCAGTGACATCTCTGACACTAATGTGCATAATACACTAGCATATAATGTGGACATGGAATGTTAATACTAACTAACAATGTACCCATTTAATCATTTGTCTTTTGTTAACCAGGTTAGTCTCACTAGGCTAACAGCCTCTTTTCAGGGAGGACACAAGACAATATTTATACTACTAGGAGAAATTTGGCCATAGAATTGGGAAATTCCCCTACTTTTTGTCTTTGGAGCTGCTAGATTCTGCTAGTGGACTGCTACAGAGGTCTAAGAGAAATAGCAGTGTGGTGAAGAAAAGAAAAGTGATGGAGTGTTTGGAGGCAGAAAATGAGAATTAGGAGAAAAAATGCATTCAGTATGGAGAATCAGATGGCAGATAAAGATATCTGTGTGATAGGTTTTACAAATGAGCAGTGTTTAGCGGTCTCCATGGAAAATGAAGTGAGTCCATTGGAGTGATGCAGATAACAAAAATGACATCAGGAGGGTTTGCTGATGATGTTCTGCTGGAAATAACTGAGTACAGTGACCCAGGTGCCAATTCTGCTGTTGTATGGGGTAAGATTGCAGATGACATTTTTGGAAGTGCGGAGGATGGTAATGTGGAGAAGGGGAACCAGGTGATATGGCAGCAGGGAATGCAGTAGTTAAAACTTACGTAAAAGAGGAAAGCAGCAACAAACTGTCAAGGAGTGTGGTTATGTTGCAGTGGAGTCTGCAGTAGTGACAACAGGTAAAAATGAGAGCAGTATAGCACTATAAGTAAAACTGTTTTGAAAGAAGAAGAGAAGGCCAACTGTGACAAGAACAACACTTTTGTAATTGTTCTGGGATTTAAAGCTCAAGAAATTTGGTCTTTTATAAATTTAGGGACAGAGGATTTTTATTCATTTATTAACATTTGATTACTGGGAAAGTCCAAATGGGTAGGAGCCCATTTTCAGCAGATGGCCGGGGAGGAAAGTTCCAAAGTATTATAAAACATTTTAAGAATAATAATTTTACAGTCTTCAAAAATAATGCAAAAAACATTGACAGTTTAAATAATTATACCAAATTAGACATAATATGAAAACATTGATTAAGCATAGATCCAAGTTATATGATGATGATTTAATATTTAGAAAAATTTTAGCCAGTTTATAGAGAAATTAAAGGTTAGAATAATACAAACATAAATTGCAATAGGAAGTAAGAGGAAAGCAGGCTTATGGTATATTTAGAGAAAAAGCTGGGGAAAGAAACTGAGAGAAGTAAGGAAGTGAGTGAAGAACAATGGATGTGTAAGGTATTAATAGGTACTTGTTCACATTTAGGGATACAGTTTCTTCTGGTGATGAGCAAGAACAGAGCCAGCTGTTGGCTAGGGATTCTTTCAAAATGGATTAGGGAAGGAGGGTATTGACCTGATGGATACAGGTAAGGAGTTCTAGGCCTTAGAAACCTTGTATGAGTATAGACAATGCACAGCAAATTTGATAGGTTTGTGGACAGACAGGAGTTTTTGGTCACTGGATCATAATGACTGACTGGAAACACAGTTGTGTAGAATTTCATTTAGTACCAGACAAGCAGATGGATGCTGAATAATTTTATGGGTAATAAGAATCTGTCTATGTGTTAGTTGATTTGGCAGTTCTAACCAATTTAGGCTTTTTAGTGCTATACAGTGGTGGGTTCTGAAAGGGGTATTTGCTGCAAAGTTAACAACTTTATTATAGCATTGTTCAAGTTTTGATTCTTGTGATACATGAATTTTAGTAAGGATGGGAGAGACATAAAGAAGTGTGGGTGGGAGATAACTAGTGGCAAGTGTAGCTTTAGTTGCATCAGTGAGAACGTTTTTGGCTCTGTAAAGCATTTCTGTTTTTTGATGAATTTTTCTTATGCAATTTTGTATATGTGGGTCGAATTTAAAATTATCGTCCACTATCATTCCTAATAATTTGCTATGAGAATTGACTTCAATGGCTGTATTATCAAGAGAGAAGACTTTAAACTTTGTTTTTTTCATGACAGAGGTATTTGGGAAAAATAGCATATTTTTTTGGGCTGGGCATTAGTTGTGAGTTACAAAGTCACATTTTCAGTGGCTGTTAAAACTTCCTTAGTAATCTTTGGGAGTGTGCCACGTTGCCATGTGTGCAAATGAGTGTGGAGTCATCTGTGTACTGTATTAGGGAGGTCTGATGTGTGGATGTGGGAAGGATGTTGGTGAGAATGTTAAAGAGGAGGGGGCCAAGGATAGAGTCTTGTGGTACATCAGTGGTGTCAAGGTGGTATGGAGAAAGGGTGGAGTGCCATTTTTCTGACTGACACCTATTGAGCAGGTAGCTTTTGAAACTTACAAGGGTGGTCTTACAGAGACCTAGTCAGGGCATTTGAAGCAGAAATTTGTTATGACAAACTTTGTCAAAGTCTTTAGACAGGTCTAGAAATAAGGAGGAGACTAGTTTGCCATTATCTCTAGCTTTATTGGCAATATCTATATAGGTTAGAAGTGCAGTGTTAGTTTTATGGGAAGTACAGAAGCCATGTTGTGTGGGGTGGAGGAGTTAGCAATTGTTTTTCAATACATTTTCAAGTACTTCAGAGAGGGGAGATAAGACTGCTATAGGTCTAACATTAGTAATGTTCTGTTGAATTTCCTCCTTTCTACAGATGGATAATGTGTGACTTTCCTCAGAGAGAGGAAATGTGGGATTCTTGGATTGACCTACTTATAAGGACTGAGACAGGAGAGGCAATGGTATTGGCAGCTATTTTAAGGTACTCACTTGGAATGTCATTGGCTGAAGCAGAGCGTGGTTTGAGTTTGTTTAACAGTAGTTTTATACAGGATGTGGGCATAAGTTTGAAGCTGAAAGAGGATGGGGTTATACATGGCTAAAACTTGTGGAATGGTAGACTGAGGTTGGAAGCTGTTTTGAAATGTGAAAAAAAGCAAAGTAAAACATTTGTCTGGTGTTATTTTGGTGGCTTGTCATAGAGAAACATTAAGATATGATGAGCAGCCGAAATCATGTTTCATTTTTGGGGAGTTTTTCATGTACTTAATGATTGTGACAAGATGCAGTGTAACCAGTGCAGGGGGAAAGGACATGCATCAAGGAGATGTGTGGTTGAATGCATGCAAAGTAGGGGCACTTTTGGATGGACTGTCAAGGGCAAACAGTACATAATGAAAAAAAGGGGAAAGGGAAGGATGACAAGAAGGTAGAATACATCTAGATGGATGACAAGAGGCCAAGGGACAGGGTAATCAAGGTGAAGAAGAAATTGAAAAAGAAAAAAAATATGGATGGGAGGAAAGAGTTTGCATGCAGGAAGATAAGTCATGAGAAGGGCTGTCACAAAGGATTTTTTTAAAATTCTAGTCAGTGAAAAGCCTGATTCTGAGCATCAATAATTATTTGTACATAAACTCAGGAAAACATTCAATAGGGGAAAGAGTAAAAATACAAAAATGAAAATTTAAAAAATATTTCCTTAAACTTAAAAAGAAGAAAAAGTAAGAATTTAGAGTACTTTCAGTAAATGTGAACAGTATTATTCATACTATAAGAAGGCTAGGGATAGTAGAATGGTGTACTAAATGTGATATGGAAGTTATTATGTTAGATGATATATGATTCCTGACAAGTGATAACGTGCAAACAGATTGAGAAGCAGAAATATATTTATTTATTTATTTTAAGTGTTTTATAGGTTCATAGGTTCACAGGTAGGTACTAGGCTACCTGCCCAAAGGCATTTATAAGCCTAGTCAGAATGTGTTGGCTTTTGCTGCCCCCTTAAATTAGTTTCCTGTGCCTCTGTCCAGCAAAGCCATTGAAGCGATCCCTGGGGTAAACTTTCTGTTTCCCATCCACTCGTCAAAGTTTCTCTTGAAGAGGGTTAATGAGGAGCTCTGCCTAATGTAGATTGGAATCTTGGTACGGATTTTTAAGAATAAGGTTGATGTACAGAGCTGTAGCAACTATAGAGGGATAAAATCGGTCAGTCACAGCATGAAGTTATGAGAAAGAGTAGTGGAAGTTAGTTTAAGAAGGGAGGTGATGATTAGTGATTAGCATTATGGTTTCATGCTGGGAAAGAGCACTACAGATGCAATGTTTGCTCTGAGGGTGTTGATGTAGAAGTATAGAGATGGTCAGAAGGAGTTGCATTGTGTCTTTGTGGACTTAGACAAAGCATATGACAGGGTGCCTAGAGAGTATTTGTGGTATTGTATAAGGAAGTCAGAAGTGGCAGAGAAGTATGTAAGAATGGTGCAGGACATATACGAGGTTAGTGTGACACTGGTGAGGTCTGCAGTACAAGTGATGGATGCATTCATGGTGGAGGTGTGATTACATCAAGGATCAGCTCTGAGCCCTTTCTTATTTGCAATGGTGGTAGACAGGTTGACAGACAAGATCAGACAGGAGTCCCTGTGGACTATGATGTTTGCGGATGACATTGTGATCTGTTGTGAGAGTAGGGAACATGATGAGAAAGACCCTGGAGAGGTGGATAAATGCTCTAGAGAGGACAGGAATGACAGTCGGCAGGACTAAGACAGAATATATGTGTGTGAATGAGAGGGAGGATAGAGGAATGGTGAGGATACAGGGAGTGGAGGTGGTGAAAGTGGATGAGTTTAAATACTTGTGATCAACAGTTCAGAGTAATGGTGAATGTGGAAGAGAGGTGAAGAAGAGAGTACAAGCAGGGTGCAGTGAGTGGAAATGATTGTTAGGAGTGATTTGTGACAGATGGGTACTAGTCAGAGTGAAAGGGAAGGTCTACAAAAGGGTACTGAGACCAGCTATGTTATATCGGTTGACGATAGTGGCATTGACAAAAAGACAGGAGCCAGAGGTGGAGGTGGCAGAGTTAAAGATGGTACGATTTGCACTGGGTGTGATGAGGATAGACAGGATTCGGAATCAGTATATTAGAGGGTCAGCTCAGGTTGGAAAGTTTGGAGACAGGTGAGATTGTTTGGTTTGGATATGTGCTGAGGAGGAATACTAGATATATTGGGAGAAGGATGCTAAGGATGAAGCTGCAAGCTAACAGGAAAACAAGAAGGCCTAAGAAAACATTTATTGATGTGGAGGGAGAGGACATGCAGGTGGCTGGTGTGACAGAGCAAGATGCAGAGGACAGGAAGAAATGGAAACAGATGATCCACTGTGGTGATCCCTAATGGGAACAGCCAGAAGAAGAAGAAGAAGAAGAAGAAGAAGAAGAAGATTTGTTTACCATGAAAGTCTGACTTGGAACAAGCCAATTTTCAGCAGAGCTGGGGACGAACACTCCAGACACATGTCTTTGCAATGTGGGAGGAACAGATCACCCAGAGGAAACCCAAACAAACTCAGGGAGGACATGCAGACTCTACACAGAAGGCACCCCAGCCAAGAATTGAACCAGAATCCCTCTTGCTGTGAGGCAACAATGCAAACGGCTGCACCACTGCACCGTTTGATGTGTACAATATAATGTGGAACTTAGGAAGTGGAATTGTTCTGAAACAGCTGTGCTTTGTATAACAACAGTGAAAATACTAGATGGAATGTTGGTAAGGATGGGAAGCTTAACTTATGGATATGAGGTGGAGAGAACAGGTTTATAGAATTCTAGTATTGTATGCATATACAATTATTAAAGAAAGAGAGAAGCTGTTCCATCAAATATTAGACTATGTGGTTGGTTAACATGAGCATTAACATTGTAGGGGACTTTGTGTTATAAGAGAAGATGAAATAAAAGAAAGAGCATGATTTTAAAAATGCAGGAAGTGATAAAATGTGATAAGCTAGCCATATGGAGCAGAGGTCAATGGACTTATAGGAGGGGGCACTTACATCTGAAATTGATTATTTTGTATTTTCTGAAGGCTTGGGTAGCAGATAGCAACTCTGTTGTGATGGCTTTCTCAGATCTTCAGAAATATAGATGGAAGAAAGGCAGTATGTTAAAACAAGGAAGGTAATAGAACAAATAAATGAAAAATTATTGGGTGAAAGGGGAAAGTGTGATGTAATGCAGTTATGGAAGGATCACATCACCATGAAGGATTTCTATAAAAGTTGGTCTGAGTGGTGGATTGAATTATTGCACAAGTATGGGGTTTAGTGACAGCCATATTGTTTTTTTTTTTCAGTTCTTTGTTATCTGGTTAACATTATTAGCAGCCTTAAGTGCATGTTGCTTTATGTCTGCATTCTTTTGGTTGATGCCTATCACTGCTTATGGTGGCTGGGCAGTGGTAGTTATAATTTTAACACTAACTAAAAAAATCAAGGCTTTATCTCAGAATGACAGCCTCCATCTCATAGTAGCAGGTGTGTGGGGAATGCCATCACCACCACACGAGGGAGTACAGAGTTAAAAGCTCCCATGCAAAAAAAAAAAAAAAAATGCCAAAAGGTGAACCAGTGAGTGTCAGAATTCCTCAGTATTCCTTTGAATTATCAATCATATCTAAAGTTCTGGAACTCAACATCAGGTCTCATACTTCTGATACCTGGCCAATGAATCAAGACACATAGAAACAAAATCTAGAATAATTCTTCAGTACTTCATTACTAAAGTATTTTTCTGACTGGATTTAAAACAAGAGTCTATAGCTAAACAAAACAATAAAAATCAAAACTCATTTCATAGACAACACAATAAATATCTAATAATAAATTTAACAGAGGCTAGACACACGCACACACACACACACACACACACACACACACACACACACACACACACACACATTTAAATATATTCCCTTCCATAGCTCCTCTTCTACCTCAACCTGTAAACACTTACACCTACACTCAACCCCACTTACTGTTACTGCACATGCATCTCCTCACTAAATGCAACATTCAGTGTTGCTCCTTCCACTAACTCATTACTCAGCTATGAGCATGTTTTGTGACTTGTGACAGCAAAGAAAAGAAAAAAAAAAACAAGCTGAAGACAATCTGTTCATTCATCCAAATGTATCACAACCATATATGTGTGTGTGTTTGTGTGTGTGTGTGTATACACACACACACACACACACACACATATATATATATATATATATATATATATATATATATATATATATATATATATATATATATATATATATATATATATATATAGGCACATAGATATATATGTGTGTATGTGCACATAAAAATGACATGAAATCATGGTGATGACCAGAAATTCAACTTAAAGATCAAAGGCATAATTCCCATATTTCATGTCATGAAAAAATATTTTTGCTTTTTTAAAGATCATAAATTACTGTCCTTCATCATTTTTCATAGTGCTGTCTCAGATTATATGGCCATTTGCTATTCATTTCCTGTCATAGTAGAACTTGTACATGTGGCAGTTCTATTTTATTATACATCATATATTACTTTATTAATATGTGTTGCATTACTATTGCTTGCATACATATATTATTTATTGTTTGTCTTTTTTCTGTCTTGGTTGTATAGACTCCTGAGTATATGAGTAATGCATAGCTTATGACCCTGTTCTGTTGCATATTGATGTCACTACTGCATTTTGAGCTTCGGTACTGGTACATGCAATGCCAGTGCTGTTATCCACTAGTGTATTTGTCCACAGACACTGTAATTGTTATACTGTCCTCAGTACTGCATAATGCTACCTCTAGTTACTTCTCGCAGTAACATGTCGTTAATGTATAGACTGTCAATGTATTTTGTGTCATGTTGATGACACCTTCATTTTGATGTCTGTCAGAAATAATGGTCAACATTGAATTTTGTACTATTTCAATTCCTTAACATGCTTGTGCAATAGATAGCTACATATAGATGTAGATATAGTTATAAATATGGATATAGATATAGATATAGTATATGTAAAGATTTTTAATAATGAAAGGGCAATGGGATAGAGTCAAAGATTGCAAAGTTATCCCCAGTGAAACTCTTTGCCTCCAACATAAACCACTGGTTGCCACAATCAACTGAAAGCAGTGGCCAGAGCAGGCTCTATGGTATACTTATCAACTGTCCAGATTTTTGGAGATTGTCCAGATTTTGCCAAATATTTTTGTTCTGTTCCTCATAAAAATTGCAGTTTTCTGGCAAATGATTGATAATTGAAGCCTCTAAATAATACTAAATAATGACAGAGCTTTGATTTTTAGACTTTATATCCTTCAGAAAATACATAATAATGCAAACATGCTATTCTAACAACTTTCTACATTTATAGGAGACACATTTAAAATCTGTCCCTGTTTTTGAGCCCTTGTCCCCCCATTATTTTTTACTTTGCCCAGATTTCTTGTGCTGAGAGGTTGAACAGTATGCTCTATGGTCATCAGAGACTAGGCTGAAAACCCAGAAGTTGACTACAGAGAAAGTACAAGAGTTGAATGAATTACTCAGAGCTACAGCTCCTCAGGAAGAAGAGGAAATAGGTTAAACTAAAATGGATGGCAGTCTCAAACCAGCATATGTGAAGATGACAGAACAGATATGCAGCTGAACCAGGTATGGAAATTAGGTACATAATGTAAGTTGGTGGTGGAATGTAGATGTCCAGGAAAAAGAAAGGACTTCAGGAAGAAGGTAGAGACAGAAAAGACAGAAACAATGGGCCAAACTAAGAAGAAACATTGGTTGGCTAATAAAAAGGCCAAGAGATCAGTCACAATGGCAAAGAACAAGGCATCTGAGAAACTATACCAGCTTCTGGGAAGTAATTCAGCAGATGGCACAATGAAACTCTATTTGATTGCAAGACAAAGACAGAAAGATACAGAAGATAGTCAGCAGGCACCATTCATAAGGAATGACAGCAATAAGCTGCTCAACAGTCCAAAAGACATCATGGGCAGATCAGTACTTCTAAAAATGTCTGAATGAAGAGAACCCCATAGAAGCAGTATAACTGCAATGCCCATCCACAGCCTACAGCGAAGGAGCAAGAAGAGCCCACCCTAGAGATATGATGAAGAATTGCAGGACTAAGGAAAATGAAGTCAGGGAAAACAACAGGCCCAGATGAAATCATAGCAGATATGATCAAGATGGTGAGTGAGTCAGGAGACCAATGGCTTCTGGGGGTACACAATGTGATAATAAGAGAAAGACATATTCATATTCTTTCATTTGGTATATTGACAAGGTGTACCTCCTGAACATGTGTCTCTGTCACCTGAGAAGCTCTTAAGCCTCTCTGTCATGTTATTAATTGTACCTGTGCTTTTGAACCTCCTTACTCCATGTCATATGCTTTCTCATTACAAGTACAACTGATTTTTTTCCCACATTTCTGTTGGGCATTGGAAGGTTGTATTTGGAGTAGATGCTTGATGTTTGGGGTAAGTGGCACAGAAGTAAATTCCAAACCAATAATATCTACTCAGAACTTATCTCTCTTAATTTTCTCTTGAGTGGATGCCTAAGGTGGTTGTGAACAAGAATCAACACTGTGCTTTGCACAAGTTGGGGTAGTAATAGATATCTAGCCACCCTTTCCCCTTTAATGTCTGTATGAGCTATTAAAAGTAGGACTGAGTGGCTGAACTTGCTATAGGACAACAATGTTAACAGCATGAATCTTGCTTCTGTTAAGTTCCCTCCTAAAATAGGAAACCATACTTCACTGGCCCCTTCTCAGTTACCAAAAGTGGAATTAAATACAATTTAAACATTAAGTTAGAGAGAAAGTATACAGTTTGCTTAGTGACAGCTCTCATTACCTTTCCATTTTATATCCTTGCTGTATTCGTTATATTGTGTTCCCACTATACAGCTAATGGTAGGATGGCTGTTCCACGTGTCTTGAGTTATGATTAACTGGTTACTGATGCTATAACCTGTGACAGAGTGCCTCATCCAAGATCCCATCTGTCCTTCCATCCTCTTTCCAGCAACACTCCAGGACATTGACATCTGATCAGAAGGAAATGTATACACTATGCAGACAAGGGTCACATCATCACTTTCTGTAATCCTATCCCATGATGGAGACAGTATGAACACAGATGGTGCTAATGCAGTTTTACCTGAACAAAAATAGAGAATGCAGTGGTATTGTTATGTAGCAAAAAAGCAGTGTCTAACAGTGCAAAAATGTATTATTTTACCATAACATGTAGCATGAAGTGATAATAAGAAAAGTCTGGTAATAGTTGAAAGCTGGTAAACAGACAAACACACACACACACACACACACACACACACGCATACACACTCACACACACACACACACACACACACACACACACACACACACGATACACTGTATCCTGTAGCAGTTGTGATTAGATGACTCAAAATGATTGAACAGTGATGGTAAATAAACTAATGTTAAGAGTTTGTCTTCTCTTTATTTTATGTCACTTTGTTGTCACACAGCCGATAAAAGAAAGATTGGAACTTTGATTCTCAGATGAAGCAAATATGCAAACGTAGACCAGTATTTGAAAATGTGGTTTTCAATGTGAAAACATTCAGCCTCAGCATGCATTTTGGTCTTGTTGCATCTTACTATTTATTATGTCTCATGGGATTCTTAGAAAGGTGTTTTCAGACATGCTTGGGGTTTCTGTGGTTAATGTAACTGAAGCCAGTTCTATAGTTAATTTTTTTCAGTCTTATATGCACAGACCAAGTTGAAAAATGCTCTTGCAAATACCCCTTTATTGTGTGCTCTTTGCTCTGTTTGCAGATGTGAAGAGGAATGTGTGATGTTCTGATGTCTGCATTTTTTTAGTCCCTCACCCTACACAAATATACACTTTTTGTCAATGTCTGTCCGGGGTTTTCTGTGATTAATGTACCTGAAGCCAGTTCTGTAGTTCATTTTTTTCAGTCTTATATGCACAGACCAAGTTGAAAAATGCTCTTGCAAATACCCCTTTATTGTGTGCTGTTTGCTCTGTTTGCAGACCTGAAGAGGAATGTGTGATGTTCTGATGTCTGCATTTTTTTAGTCCCTCACCCTACACAAATATACACTTTTATCAGTGTCTATCTTGGTGTGCATCTCTTCCCTTTTTTTCAGTAAAAAATCACTTGACAATGCTTCATAGGACTAAACCAAATCTACTTGTTTTCTTAATGCACACATTAATCATTGTATTAACAACTCCTTTGTTCAGACCCTTACGTCTGCTCATTTGATTGCTTCCACATAATCACTTAGGGGCTACCTTCGGGAATAGTGCCCAAATATTTGGTAGTTGTGAGCTTCTAGTAATATTTTCTAATAAGGTAAAAGCTAAATGGAAATTTCATAGAGGTAGTAGTAGTAGTAGTAGTAGTAGTACAGTGTGGCCATGAGCAACAAACCTTTTAAAATAACTGTTTTCACCAACTATGATTGTGGGTTACTATAATGTTTAAGGTGTCTGACTGAAAAACACAAGATACAGCATTTGATTCTCACCTTTGGGAGAGAAATTGGCTAGGCTTGGAATGGCATATTAAGAAAGCTAGCCTAGTAATGAGATATGAATTTATGAAACCATGAATCTAAGGAAAAGGGAAACTGAAACTTTTAGGTAGGGAGACTGGCCTAATGGTTAACAGACATAAGACGCAAGGTTTGATTCTCATCTTGGGTAATTAGCTAGGCTTAAAATGACCCACAAGGGCTGCTAACTGTGTACTAATATATGAAACATTCTGTGTGTTACAGGCTTTATAAAACAACACGTTGAGCATTGAGGCCACACTTTAGATCCTATGAGTTGAGTATTTTTACTTCAGTTGCTATAATATGCACTTGGCTATTAAATGGCTTCAGAAGCCCATCGAAGTGCATCATGAGCTGCAGAAGTCTGAAGAACCTCATTATCTGATTATGTTTGTAATACATCAAGGACTTCATTATGATCAGTGCATCTGCTGATTGTATTTGGTTTTGTATGTTTGGACCATGATTCATAAAGTTTAGCATTTTAAGTCCTGGATTAACATGTGTAGCAAGCATGTCTCTTCAGTGGTACTACCGAAAATTAGCTCACTCCTCAATGCACTATGTCAAGACCATGACACTAACAGTACTTTGTTTTGGTCTACAAAGCCTTCTATTCAAGAAAAAATGTGATGCAGTTGGAAGAATGTTGAAACTGCTCATGGTATCCTGACTAGTGGACTCTTTCCTCATTACAGTATAAATTTGGACATCGGATAATGACTGCTGGTCTACCTACTTCATTCAGTTCTCTACCTAGTGTACAAGCTTCAGAATATATTCAATCAACATAATATTTATTTTACCACCACATGAAATCTGTCTATTATTCCATGCTTATGAGTCATAGCTGATTCCTGTAACAACACTCTGAACAGCTGCCACCATCCACGGAGTCAACTAGGTAAGGGGAGGGAGTATATTATTAGGCCTTTGTTCTATATCACACACTTACGTATACTCACACCTCTGGACAATTTAGAAGTTGCCAGTCTGTCAGCTGAATGCCTTTTGAATATGGGAGGAAACTAGACCACCCATACAAAATGTACATAAACAAAAGTATGTGTGTGTGTGTGTGTGTGTGTGTGTGTGTGTGTGTGTGTGTGTGTGTGTGTGTGTGTGTGTGTGTGTGTGTGTGTGTGTGTGTGTGTGTGTGTGCAGATTCTTTTCAGAAGCCACTGCAGCGAGGAATCAAACTGGAGAAATGTGATGATGTTAGCTAATGCCCCACTGTGCCACCACCACATGAAATGTATTCTCTCTCTCTCTCTCACATATTTTTAAAATCCTTTATTGATTTAAAAATACTACCTCCTCCAGAAGGCTGGTGCAGTCACTTTCCACCCTTTCTGATAAATAAACCTTTCTTTAAAAAAAACATACAAACTATTGGAAAGAGATCAATTTAAACATTTATGGAGTAACAGCAATCAGTAGCAAGGACATACGAAAAACAAAAAGAACAACAAACAGAAACATATTAATCCAAAATATACTAACCTATTTACTATTTACAAATATGTGCGATACTAAACAAAGAACATTTTACTAATATTTAGAACTTCTAGACTAAAGGGATAAGTATGGAAAGTGCTGTAATAAATTACCTCATACTATTAAATTCTTACATGAGTTCTTATCTAGCTTATCCCAAGAATACAAAATTGCAGTAAATAACACATTTAGAAATACTTGTGTTTAGTCAACCTTTTGACTGTCCTTAGATTCCTACCAAATTGCAAAAAAAAAAACATATTATCAGTGCAACATCTTATAGTCTCAAATACATTCTTCTTAAAATTATTTTTCACACAAGTTATGATATGTAAGAATGCATACTTCACTCCAGTCAAAAAGAATATTTTCTTGTGTCCTCTCTGAACCATCCACCATATGATTTCAGAAGGCATTCATTTGTTAGATTCTTTTAAGGTATCTATGATTTAGTCATGCCCCATCCCACTTCCCCAATGCCATACATATCAGCACCTTTAAAAATGATAATTTTGAGGATGATTGTGCCCATAATTTTCATGATTGTAGCAATCCTTGGTCATAGTCTAGAACTGGTTACATCTGCAAAATGGTTTGAGAAATAATCATCAAATGTTCCAGGAAATATACTGAGAACCTTTTCTTTACATCTTGCTTCTGGCTTCAAAGGCATCATGATCTGGAACTTGAACTGCAATTAAATAAATAGCTGTTAATGTAATATTAAATCACGATATTTAAAAAGTGGAATTGTCCTATTTGTACAGAAATATAGTCACTTTAGGTCTGCTTCATTACAACTGTATGCTTTGAAGTTTTGACAGTGTTTACATTTGTTACTCTTTACATACAGAAGCTATATTTTAGCTCTAAAATGAATGTTGCACAGCTGTACCAGTCATTTGCCAGTGGGGACATCCCATTTGGCCACCTAGTGGGGGATGCTGGTTACACACTGGCAGTGGCTGATGACACTCATCAGAAATGCACACACACCTGAACAAGAACTCCATAATGAGGGACACGCACAAATCAGAGTCATAATAGAGCATGTGTTTGGGATGCTCAAGTCATGATTCCGGTGCCTGGACATATCCAGTGGAGCCTTGCAGTACTCTTCAGCTACATGTACACAAATTTTCATTGTATGTGTCATACTACACAATATGATCTTGCAGAAACAGCTGCAGCAGGAATAGCATGGGGCAGGGCCACACAGTCCCCCACCATTGCCAAGGCTAGCACAAGCACAGAGTGACTCGGAGGAGGAACAACCTGAGTCTGCCCCTGTAGGCAGAAGGAGACATGCCCAGTATGCCCAGGCTTTGGCAAAGAGGCAACACATAGCACATACACTGACACAGTAGGAACCCAGGGAATGACACCTCTCTCTGACTCACACATATAGTAAAATGGATGCCAGACATGACACTACCTGTGCTTTACCATGTATAGGGAGTGTACTATGTGCATCTGACATAGTCAGCCCTCCAGCACCGTCCTCAATACTGGCACAGTCCCAAGGAAAGTCACTCTTCCTATCAATTGCTGAATGGAGTAGTATGTTCTGCTAGTTGTATCTATGGTATGGCTGTGAGCATGCAAGGGAATTGGGTAGCTGAATGGGATGACAGCAGATAGTAGACACCTATATGGACAGCATGAAGTCCATAACAAATAGTGGTGTCAACAAAATAGGCAGTACTAGACAAGGTGACAAATCCCACTGCAGTAAATGTGCTGACCCAAATGTCTGTCCATAGGACACACAAATGCATGTTAGTGATGATCACATACCCAACAAGGATCTCAACAAGCAGAACAGGTGTAGATGACCACAAAGAAAGGCTGTGCTAAGGCCTCCAATTAATGGCAATGGAGAACAGCCCCCCTCCAGACCTACACAGACAGACTACAACAGGTCAGGCAGTTGGATGTTAGTTCTGAAGGGTAAGAAGTCTGAAACTGAAATTTAGGTCAATAAAACCTAAGATCTGTACTCTACTGATGTACCTCTAGTCTGCATGATAGGTCAGAATACAAAATGAAATGGAAGCCAACAGAGTACCTGGAACACCAGTAGAGTCATAGCAAATGTTTACAGTTGTCAGGTGTGTCCTCCCCCACAATCCTATGTAGAAATGCAGTAACATGCACATGTGGGTTTAATAACAGTGGAGTACAGATTACCTGAGCTGGCCCAATATGCAGGATAGATTGTTGCAAGTGTACAATATGCAGGGCTCTGTGTGATAGGTTGTTGTGTGTTGTATACTGTGTGGAACTGGTCAGCATGTAGGCATGGAGGGTTGTGTCCCGGTGGCCTATGGCCAGTACTGTTGATGAGAGGGCCATGTTTTGACAACTGCAGTGCTGACCATAATGCATCCCAGCCAATTCAGCATTTATCCATACTCTTTGTTCAGATGTAATATCTGTCACCATCTGAAAGATGGACATGCCATGAATGTGGGCACAGACATACACACAGGTGGAAGTACCATAGACAGAGTACACAAAATTTAACTGTCAACTGCACACAGCTTTGGAATTGTACATACAAGTTAGCAGCACATTAGTTGTCTGTGTAGTATGGAATACTGATGTAGTCTGGCCAATCACTGGCAGACCACAAAAGGCACAGTCATGAAGTAATGAGAGACTGACGATGGCCCTGCACAAGGCAGCATAAGGGGAATGTCCCTGGTATATCTGTGAATCAGCTGCAAGAAGCTTTCATATCACACATGCATTCAGCTCACCCCACCATCAGACACAGCTTTATTACAGGTCATATCCCTGCTGTTGGGAATGAGTACAGTATGATCCCCACTTCTGTACAGGAATACCCACAGAATGCAGCATGCTGATGGGTGTCCCATGCAGGCGTGTCCCTAGCTGTAAGTTGCACCCTGCTAGCATCCAGAACAATGGATTACTATGGACATGAACTATTGCCATTAACACCTCTGACACTTACCCTGTCACCCCAGGGAATCCAGTGGCTTGCAGCCTGGGACTGTAGGAGTGACAGAATGCACTGTCCTGCTACAGATGGCCTGCATCACTACCAAATGCCCTACAGTCCTCTGTCAAAGGCATCCGCATCACCTGTACTGCCAATGTATGTTATCTCATGGAGTGCCAACTAACAACATAACACAGTCCATAGAACACAAATGCAAGGCCATGTTGATAAATCCCAGTAGCATGCCCACCATGTCCTACTGCTGGAACTGTGGACCAACCCCTAAATACCGCTGGTATGAAGGGACAACTATAGGGATATGTCCCAGATATTGCTTGAATAATGTTAGGAAGAGGATAGAATAACAGGGGGGGGTGTAGGAGCATGGATGCCATGGAGTGTATGCAGTCTGAAACTCTGACTTGTGCCCATACTACCCCTGCCTGCAAACCCAGTAATGGATGGTGAGAAACCTGCTTGTAAACCACAATGTGAAGGGAAACTGACCAGATATATGAGCCCTGCCTCTGGGTAACCTGGTTGAATCTGTACAGCTGAGAGGTATGGCCACAGCATGATATGGCCATTCTGTTGCATCAATAGATGTACAAGCAGGGGATCCTCAGCCACCACAGTACCAAGGTGCTGCAACATTTACACAGACCCATCAGCAAGTGTCTGCAGCTCTCCCTCCATAATGGCATGAGTGTGCAAGAATATGTAGGCTGCAGACAAGAATACTGGACACAGCTTCATTCATCTTGTATTCTCCAGGAAATAACTGTGAGCAAATACATATATCTGTCAGTAGTTGATGACATAATACATCACAGTGTAAAACAGTATATTTGTCTGAATATCTCTGCTAACACCAAAACCATGTAACACAAGCAGCACAAACACAATAGTTACAGTATTCCACTATACTTTGCCCATTGTAACTCCATATTGTCAACCTATCTACAGATATCCTGCAGAAACAGGTTGCTAGCTGTAGTTGTGGAACACAGAATCCTGCACTGGAGTAAACCTACCTGGAATGGATTCTCACACTCAATACAGAAGGTCATACTGGACATGCTCCCACACTTAGAGAAACAAAGCCCAT